>NC_057866.1:40627847-40959722 GCF_019393635.1 Dromiciops gliroides
GTACACACATACATAGATATTTTGTTGTTCGGTTATTTTTCATGTCCAACTCTTTGTAACTCCATTTGGGGTTTTCTTGACAAAGATACTGAGTGGTTTGCCATTTCCTTTTCCTGCTCCAGCTCATTTTACAGATGAGGAAACCGAGGCAAATGGAATTAAGTGACTTGTTTAGGGTCACACAGATAGTAAGTGCCCGAGGCCAGATTTGAATTCAGGAAGATGAGTCTTCTTGACTTCAGGCCTGATATTCTTATCCACTTCTCTAGCCGCATGCCTGTCATATATACAAAGTGAAAAAGTAAAAAAAAAAAATCCTTCCTGTCTGTCTATCTGTCTATTTGTCTAGGAGCATTGGAAGAGAACAAAAGGGGGCCAAAAAAGAAGAAAAATATTATAACTCACTACATAATATCCAGATAGAAATATAGGAGATGTTAGTTCTATTGATGAAATTATTTCAGTAATTGAAACCTGTGTGACCCTGAGCAAGTCACAGAACTTATCTGAGTTTCCTCACCTGCAAAATGAGGGGATGGGACTAAACAGCATCTGAGATCCATTCTGGCTCTAAAGCTGTGATCCTATGATGCTAGTTGTTATTTTTGAAATAATGAATGAATGGTTTACATCCATTATCTGTAGTAGCAGGGATATCATTGCAGACCTGAGTTAGACAGACTATATCAAAGGGAACCTTTGTTATTTCTTCCTTTCTGCATTTGAGGTTCCATTATGCTTTGATTTTAATAGGAGGCAAAGAGGTTTTTTTTGGGGGGGTGGTTCTAGGGAAGGCTTACTGGATAGGGTGATGGGAGGAATCTACATTTGAAAATGAAGGTGATATAAAATGAAAAGGCATAAAAAATAAATCTTCAAAATGACCAAGTAGGAGTAAGGGGAGCAGTGAGGCATGACGTCTTTGCCCCATTTTGCTTTTTAGCCCCAGATCAAAGAGTCATGGAATCCTAGATCTGAAGCTGGAAGAGATCTCAAAGGCCATCTCTGAGCCATCCCTGAGCCTTGGCTTAGCCTATTCCCGGTGACATTTTATTTTTATCTAAAATAAAAAAGCTTAAAAATATCACCTTGACTTGCTTAAAGGTCCCTTTCCCTCCTCTAAGCCAGGTCTGCTCAGCCAATAATTTCAGTCATCCAACAATTTCAGGCAAGGCAGATGGCTAATCAGAAATACTTAGAAATGAGGTGTTTGTCTTGGTTTTTAAAATGAGGGCAGAATGGGTAGGCTATTTCAGGTAGCATTTTTCTTGTTTCCCTTCTTATTTAAGTTCTGAAGTACCAATGTGACTGAAATTCTAGGGGAAAGAGCTTTAGTCTTTAGCCACAAATGAAGGCTTGAAATCCACACCAAGTAGGCTGTCCCAGCATCTCTGTCCTATATCCACTGATGTACAGAAATAAGGATGCATCAGTCAGGATGTGACATCAACTGGCTCATGGCAGCAGTGGTAGGGCTTAAGGGGAAAAGGGAGGAGGAGAGAGAAATAATATAAATAATACTCCTCAAAGACTCTGTGATATCACCAGGGTGGATATTCTCCCCCCAAAGGCATATTGCAACCCATCCGTGCCTGCCTCTGCTGTAAAACTTGTGCCTAAGTACTCCCATAAGTATGCTACAGGGGGTTCACCCAATGTGCTGGAGACTTCTTGGATTTCTCTTGACATTCTAAGAATACCAATCAAGTTCAGGGCTGTCCACCTATCATCTCTTGCTTTATTCATATGCATCATCTAGGCACTAGAGACAGAAAGACTAAATTGAAACAGACCCTGTCCTTAAGAAGCTTACACTTGAGTGGAGAAGACAGTATGTACATGTATAGGTATGTGCAAATTGTGTACAAAGCAGATCAAAAGGAATGGGAAGGCACTAGTGGCTGGGGTGACCAGGAAAGTCCTGCAGGAGTTAACATCTGAGCTGAGTCTTGAATGAAATGAGAAATTCTAAGAGGCAGAAGTAAGAAGGGACAGGGTCTGGGCATAGGACAGCCAGTACAAAGGAAAGGTGATGAGAGATGGAGATGGAGATGTGGGCCAATATAGCTACACCCTAGAGTGCATGGAGGAGAGTAATATATAATAAGACTAAAAAATGAAGATGGGTTGAGTTGTGAAGAACTTAAATGCCAGGCAAAGGTGTTTACATCTGATCTTAGACAGAATGGGAGCCACAGAAGTTTATTGAGTGAAGTAGGGGAGGGGTGACATTGTCAGAGATTTGCTTTATGAAAATAACTTTGGTGGTTTGGTGGAGTATGGTTTGTAATGGATTGGAGGCAAGGAGACCAATAGCAAAGCCATTGCAATAATCCAGATGGAAGGAGATGAGGGCTTTAAATTAGGTAGGGTGTGTGGATGGAGAGAACCAGATATATGTGAGAGGTTTTGTGAAGGTAGAAACAGTAAGATTTGACAACTGATTGGCTCTGTGAGATGAATGAAAGTGATGAAAAGAAGACCCTCCTCTTCCTTTGAGACTGGAACAAAGGAGGGAGTTAATTTCAAGAGATTTTGAGATGATCAGGAAGGGAGAGGTCCCAGAAAATAGACTCAATTTCCTAAAATATGAGGCAGGATTTTCAGATAAGTTGGGGCTGGGGGTGCTATGGGGGAATGAGGAGGAGGCTGGAAGAGATAAGAGAAGATTTGGAACACCTGCCATGGTAGGTGGGATTGAGAGTCAGGGATTTAGAGATTAAAACATGAGCTCTGTTGATTTGATATTTTTCAGAAAAAAAATGAATCTGTTATGGCAACCATTCTCATTGGTAGTTCCTGGCGTCTTTCCTCTGTTATGCACTAGCTGTATGACCTTGAGAAAGTTACTTAATTTTTCAGTAGCCCCAGACTATTCCTTGAAATTATGTTACAGATGAGATATTAAATTGTATTATTAGGATCCTTTGTTTCCTACAAAACTCAGCTTAATTAAACACTGCTTTCTACACGAAGCCCCCTCTGATTTCCCCAATTTCTAGTGCCCTTCTCACAAATTACCTTGTATTATTTTGTATACATATGCATATGTATATTTTATGTTGTTTAGTGGTTTTTAGGAGTGTTTGACTCTTTGTGACCCCATTTGGGGTTTTCTTGGCAAAGATACTGAAGTAGTTGGCCATTTCCTTCTCCAGCTCATTTTACAGAGGGGGAGAACTGAGGCAAACAGGATTAAGTGACTTGCTCAGGATCACATAGCCAGTAAATATCTGTGGCTGGATTTGAACTTGGGTCTTTCTGATTCCAGGATTGAGTCTCTATCCATTGTGTCACTATGGTGCCACCTAGAGGCCACTCTATGTATAAACACACACACACACACACACACACACACACACACACACACACACACACACACACACTCTTTGCCTTTCCTGAGAGACTATAAGGTCCTTGAGGGCAAAGACTGGTTCAACTTTGCCTTTAGAGCCTCAATGCCTTGCACAGATCCAGTAACAATGCAGTACCTAAGTGCTTAATACTTGCTGATTTATTGCTTCTGTGGAGGGACATTCCACATCAAGAATTTCCCTACACCAGGGGTTCCTGACCTTTTTTTGCACTATGGTCCCCTTTAGCTTGGCAGCTAGGTGGAGCGCCTGGCCTGGAGTCAGGAAGTCTCATCTTCTTGAGTTCAAATCTGTCTTCAGACACTGACTAGCTGTGTGACCCTGGGCAAGTCACTTAATCTTATTTGCCTCAGTTTCCTTGTCTGTAAAATCAGCTGGAGAAATAAATGGCAAACCACTCTAGTATCTTTTGCCAAGAAAACTCAAAATATGGGGTCTTTCCAATGAAATCTCTGGGCCTTTTCTCAGAATAATGCTTTTAGATGCATAAAGTAAATCACATAAGAATACAAAGGGGATCAGTTTTATTGAAATTCAGTTTATCAAAATATTAAAACAAAAACCAAACAAATAACCAACAACATAAAACCCAGGTCCCGGGACATCAGGTTAAGAATCATAATTCTTGACCCAAGGGGAGAAAATCTCTCATATCCTTCTTGTAATATTTTTAGAAATGATGAAAGGCATGAATATTCTAGATTCTCCTCCATGAATCTCTTCTAGAAATGTCATTTATTTGCAGTAAAATAAATAAGTACAACTAATTTGTAATGTTTGGTCATTTGGAGTTTGACTAGGTTGGCCAACAAAACACTAGTCATGCCTTGTGTTGAGCAGTGGACAGAGCTGGGTGTATGTGGTGTTTAAAAAAAGATATTTCAGAGCAACATGATAGATTTCTTCAAGTATTTGAAGGTCTATCATGTGAAAAGGAATGTAGACTTCTTGTACTTGGCCCCAGAGCAATAAACTAGGAATAATAAATAGTTAGAAGATCCAGAAGAAGAGATGTTGGCTCAATATTTGGAAAAAACCAGCAAAAACCCCCAAACCTTCCTAACAGTCAAGATGTCCCTAGGCACAATGGGATTTGTCATATGGTAGCAAGTTCCTTATCATTCGAGGTTTTTATGTGGAGGTGGCTGTTGTTCAGTCATATCTGATTCTTTGTGACCCCATTTGAAGTTCTCTTGGCAAAGATGCTGGAGGGGTTTGACATTTTTTTCTCCAGATCATTTTTTCAGATGAGGAAACTGAGGCAAACAGGGTCAAGTGATTTGCCCAGGGTCATGCAGCTGGTAAGTATCTGAAGCTGGGATTTGAACTCTCATCTTACTCTATATATTGTACTCCCTAGCTGTCCCACGTGGAGGCTGGATGACCATATATGGAGTATGTTAAAAAAGGATTTCCTAGGACCAAGAGCTGGAAAGGGACACTTAAAGATTGTCTGGGCCAAACCCCTTTTTACAGATGAAGAACTTGAAACCCAAAGTGTTTGTCAGGGTCCTAAGTAAGCAGCAGAACTGGGATTGAACCCAGACCCTTGGATGCCAAATCCAGAACTCACAGGTCAGGTTATGCCAGATGACCTTGGAGGTCTCTTCAAATCTCTTGTTCTTTTTCTAGAACAGAAATGTGTATACGATCATCTCTCATTTTCTCCCCCTTTTACTTTGGGTCTTCTTGCCTCCTCCACCTGACTTCCTCCTGGGAAATATGAGAACTAAAACTTGCATTGATGAAAAGGAAAATAATGTTTTTTTAAAGCATAACTCAATTTGTCATACTTGTTCTTCCTTCCCATTCCTGAGGTTCTTTAAAATATACTAGTTGGCTGCATCTATTTCTTTTAATTTCAAGCAAGTCAATTTTGCATGTATTTCTTCTCTGTGTTGTCTCTATCCAGTTCTTCCTAGCTAAGAGGGATGTTTTGACTATTCAGGTTATTTTTAAATGATAAAGCATCCATCCCTAAAAAGAATCAGAGCAAAGGAAGAATATGGGGAGGCACTGCAAAATATCAGTTAGTCGCTGAATTTGAGATTGGTCGTTTTTCAGTTTTCTGTAGCTATTAATAGAACACCATTCTGAAGTCAATTTATATTAATTTATACGCTGGCAGACCAAGAGTGTGCCTCTAAGGCAGCAGAATTTCATGAAGGTGATAAGCCTTTGTCTACTGATGGCCTGACTTTTGGTAAAATGTGTGGACTTAATGAAGGGGAATAATTCAGAAGGTGAGATTTTCTGATCTAGGTTGTGACATCAATTTGTGTTAAGCCATAGGGGAGAGAAGAATTTTCAAGATGCTGATTATCAGGGTGGGGGGGTGTGTGTCATTTGAGAACAATGCTGGTGCCACCAATAGATGATAAGACAGGGAAGCAGATATTTACCATGTGCCATTAAAGTCCCTATAAGAGTCCTTTGAAGGCAAGAGGGCTTTCCTTTTTTTGTCAATTCGGCAAAATGCATAGTGTTGGACATGTGTACTAGAATATATAATAAACAAAAATGTAATAAACACAGCTGGAACAGATCGATTACCATTCTTACCTTTGCACTTTTGTCCAGCGAGTGAATATTTAATATCGGTGATTCTGAAACCTGCTGCCATGGCAACACCTGGTCATTGTTTGATTTTTCAAGGCATCAGAAAACCAGGCAGCACAGTGGCTGGATTGCTGGACCTGGACTCAGGAAGACCTGGGTGCGAATCATCCCTTCTAGAAAAGGTACAGAAGGTACAATATCAGTATAGGGTATAGGACAGTTGTCTCTATCACAGAAAATCCTTAAGACAGAAGAACCGAAAGGCACACATTGACAAATAGAAGAAAAATACAACAAAATCTGATCAAACTCGTTACTATCTTTCAAGAGGAAAAGGTAATTGTGGGAGGGAAGTGACTGATGCTACTTCCTTGCTATGTGACTTGCCCCACCCCCTGAAAGTAATTTAACCTCTGCTTGCCTCAGTTTCCCCATTTAATAAATGGGGATAATAATAGCACCTAACCTCCCAGGGTGGTTGTGAGGGACAAATGAGATAATTGTAAAGTGCTTTGCAACCCTTAATGTGCTATATCTTTTTTTAATTAAAAAAAATTTCAGCAACAAACATTTATTTTATTTTCCAGTTACATGTAAGGGTAGTTTTCAACATTCATTTTCATAAGATTTAGAGTTCCAAATTTTTCTCTCTCCCTCCCTCCCTCCCTTTCCTCCCCCCTTCACAAGATCACAACCAGGTTATATATGTACAATCCACAAATGTTCTTTTTTTATCAGTTCTTTCTATAGGGGTGCATAGTAAGCTTCCTCATTAGCTCCTTGGGATTGTCTTGGATCATTGCACTGCTGAGAATAGTTAAGTCATTCACAATTTCTCATTGAACAATACTGCTGTCACTACATACAATGTCCTCCCAGCTCTGCTCACTTCACTATACATCTATGTTCATTAGTCTTTCCAGGTTTTTAGGGGACCATCCTGTTTGTCATTTCCTGTAGCACAAGACCATTCCCCTACAATCATATAGCAAAGCTTTTTCAATCATTCCTCATTTGATGGACATTCCCTTGATTCTCAATTCTTAGCCTCCACCAAGAGTTGCTATAAATATTTTTTTTTGTACAATTTTTCCCTCTTTTCTCTTTTCCATGATTACTATTGTTAACTGTTTCCCTTCCATCCTATTCCCTTCCCCATGATATTTATTCTATTATCCATCTTCTTTCACCCTATCACTCTTCAAAAGGGATTTGCTTCTGTCTGTCCCCTCCCCCACTTTGCCCCTCTATGGCCTTCCCCTCCTGTTTTCCTCCAGGGTTAGAGAGATTACTCCACCCAATTGAGTGTGTACATTATTCCCTCCTTGAGCCAATTCTAAAGAGATTGAGGTTTTAGAGCCAATTCTGATGAGTGTTAGGCTCATTTACTGCCCAGATTAAATAGATTACCCAGTTGGGTGTGTCTATTAGCCCCTCCTTGAGGCAGCTCTGATGAGTTTAAGGTCTTTGAGCCTTTTCTGATGAGTGTAAAATTCATTTGCTGCCCTGCTCCTCTACATCTCTTCCTCAACTCCATAAGCCTTTTCCTGTTTCTTTCATGTAGGATTTCACCTCTGCCCTTCCCCTTCCCCCAATGAATTCCCTTCACCCCTCAATTTAACCCTAAAGATGTCATCACCTGGCTAAGTGACACAGTGGACAAAGCATCATCCCTGGACCCAGGGGGATCCCAGCCAAAACCCACTGTACGACCCCAGGTATGTCCCCCAGCTTCAATTTTTTTTTTTTTTATGGTTTTCTAGGGTCTTGTATTTGAAAGTCAAATTTGCCATTCAGTTCAGATCTTTTCATCACAAATATCTGAAAGTCTTCTTTTTCATTAAAGTTCCATTTTTTCTGCTGAAAGATAATGCTGAGTTTTGCTGGGTAGGTGATTCTTGATTGTAATCCCATTTCCTTTGCCCTTTGGAATCTCATATTCCATGCCCTCTGGTCCTTTAATGTAGAAGCTGCTAGATCTTGTGCTATCCTGACTGGGGCTCCACAGTACTTGAATTCTTTCTTTTTGGTAGCTTGCAATATTTTCTCCTTGACCTGAGAGCTCTGGAATTTGGCTATAATATTCCTAGGAGTTTTCCTTTTGGGATCTTTTTCTGGAGGTGATTGGTGGATTCTTCCAATTTCTATTTTAGCTTCTTCTTCTAGAATTTCAGGGCAATTCCCCCTGAGAATATCTTGGAAGATGGTGTCTAAGCTCTTTCCTTGATCATGGTTTTCAGGTAGACCAATAATTTTCAAATTATCTCTCCTGTACCTATTTTCCAGGTCAGCAGTTTTTCCCAGAAGATATTTCACATTGCCCTCTATTTTTTCATTCATTTGGATTTGCTTTATTGTGTCTTGGTTTCTCATAAAGTCACTGGCTTCCATTTGTTCAATCCTAATTTTTAGGCAATTAGTTTCATCAGAGAGCTTTTGTACCTCCTTTTCCATTTGGCCAATTTGACTTTTCAAGCTGTTGACTTTTTTCTCATGTCTTTCCTGTATCACCCTCATTTCTCTTTCCATTTTTTCCTCTACCTCTCTAACTTTATCTTCAAAGTCCTTTTTGAGCACCTCTATGGCCTGAGACCAATTCATATTTTTCTTGGAAGCTTTAGATATAGGGGCCCTGATGTTGACACCTTCCTCTGAGGGTGCCCCTTGGTCTTCCTTGTTACTGAAGAAACTTTCTATGGTCCTCACCTTTCTCTGTCTGCCCATCTTGCCTTTCTTTAACTTGACTTTTAGCTCCTTAAAGTGGGGCACTGTTTCCAGGCTGCAGTATCCCAAGCTTAAGAAGTCCCAGGTGGTATGATTTAAGGAGGATCAGGTTCTTCACTCTCCCGGCCTGTTCCCTGGTCCTTAGATGACCCCAAACCAACTTGCCAATCAACCAGCTTTGTGTGTTGTGGTTGTTAGCTCTGATGAGCCTGTGCCCCTCCCCCACCTGTGCCACTGCTACTCGAGCCTACCTCCTAGTTCTCAGCATGGGTGTAAAATCCACATTCTGCCTTAGCACCAGCATAGACCCCTGTAGTCTCCCCTGTGCCCAGGGCTCAGCCCACTCACCAGACTGTGAGCTTAGTTCCAGACAACACTTGTGCTTCAACTGATTCAGAGGCTCTCAGGGTCTGCTTCTCTGGTGAGGCCTTCCTGGGACTAGATCTATGTCAGGGTGACTGTGGGTTTGGGCTCGACTCCTGTATCAGCACAGCAGCTCCCTCCTTCTGACCTTCCCAGCCATTCTTGGTTAGAAGATGATTTCAGCACATTCTTCTGTGAGTTTTGCTGCTCTGGGCATTTTCCTATGGCGTAATTTGGATGTTTTTTGGAGCGATCCTGTCATGAGTTCAGGAGCTCACTCCTTAATGTGCTATATCAATGTCAGCAATTATTATTACTGCTATGTCCCTCTCTTATATTTGGAATGGTGACCATTGGGAAACCCCCTGTTCTGCTAAACTGGGCCATTTCTCACAGAGCAGATTTTCTTATCTCCATTTTACAATTGAGAAAAGGAATTCAGTGACCTGCCCAGGGTCACATGACTAGTGTCTGAAGCTGGATTTGAATTCATATCATCTTGACCCCACTGTGCTACTTCTGATATTTAATTAATTACTTTTATGATTATAATGATTAATTTCATTATGAGAATTTCTTGAAAACATTCTGACATCTTGTGAGATGAAACACCCTGGGGTTAGCAGAAAATTGTCCCCAAATTGAATAGGTCATCACAAGAAATGGTGGTCTTCTTCTCATTGGAGGTCTTTAAACAGATGCTGGATAACCCCTTGTGGATATTATAATGGTGATTCCTTTTAGTAATGGGTTGTTCAGGCGACATGACTCTATTCTCTTGATACTCTCTTAAGGATGGAGATGCCACAATTGCCCTCAAAAATATCATTCCAGTATTTTAGTACCCAAGACTCTAAAACTTTTTCATTAGGTCCAACAACATTTTATCTCCCTTGCTCTTCTAGGGATATAGAAACAATTATTTAAAAAAAAATTTAAAATTAAATTTTTATTTTTTTGTGGGGCAATGAAGGTTAAGTGACTTGCCCAGGGTCACACAGATAGTAAATGTCAAATGTCTGAGGCAGGATTTGAAATCAGGTCCTACTGAATCCAGGGCCGGCGCTTTATCTACTGTGCCACCTAACTGCCTCCCCTAGAAACAATTCTTGTAGTCATGCATTAGGTTTTCGTACCAATATTTAAAAGTGGGAGAACATTCAGAAAGAGGTAACCAGGATAGGGAGGGGCTTCCAGATCATGCCATCTGAAGAGCAGCTGAAGTAACTCGGGATGCTTATCCTGGAGGAGAGAAGACTCTAGAATGATGTGTCAGCTGAGGGTGTGAGACTAGCCGTGCTCAATCTGGTCCCAGAGGGCAGAGCCAAGAGAAAAGAAAAGGTGGAATTTAGGAACTGGGCATGCAGAGACAAAAAAAAGAAGCAATCCTTGGCCTCAAGAAGCTTACTTTCTTACTGGGGGGAGACAATACGATGACTTTAGGGTGGAGAGAAACAGAGAGAGAGAGAGAGAGAGAGAGAGAGAAAGAGAACAAACACAACAACAACAACAACAACGGGGAGGTTGGGAGAGTCAGGAAAAGTTGCTTATAAGACATGGCATATGAGCTGGGTCTTCTCAGAGGCAAAGGTGAGGAAAGAGGGCATTCCAAGCATGGGAGACAGCCTTGTAAAGGACCAAAGGAAGGTCAGGGAACAGCAAAGAAGGCCGGTTTGGCCAGAGTATAGAATGTCTGCAAGGGCATAATGTAAAATAAGTCAGGAAATGTTAGCTGAAGCCAGCTTGCATATAGGGCAATAAAGAGATGTGGAAGGTTCTTAACTTAGGGAAGGAACAAAGTTATTCAGACATAGAGAGGTGTTGAGGGTGGGATCAATGCTAGTTTTATCCAGAGATGGGGGAGTTTGTGGAATGTGAGTGGTCTCTGCGATAGCCTTTGTGCCCTAAAGTGGCTTCTTCTCTGGTCTGTTACCCTACCTGAAATGCCCCTGTTAGAAATTCACTCCCTTGGATTAGTGAGTGTTCTCTTTAAAAACCCATAGACTTTTAGGAAGACTAATACTCCCTTAAAACAGCTAGAAATATTCATACCTTATAGAAGATTCATTTATCAGATTGCTAGGCTTAAGGCTCTAAGGAAGTAGTGATTTCCATATAAGTAGAGGGTAGAGAGAAAAAAATGAGAACAATAGCAAGTATATGTGTATTTTTTTCTCTCTTTCCCCCATATACCTGTATACCTATGTCTATGTTTGTATATTAGTTGTTTTATATATTTGTAAATAAAAAGAACTAATGTATATGCACACACATGCATATAATATATATTATCCATACACATATATGTATAGGTGCATAGATATATATATGTATGTGTGTGTATCTGTATATGTGTGTATCTATATATGTATATAATTTGAGCCTCATAACAGCCCTGGGCGATCATGTTGGGGTCCATTGATGGGAGTAAAAGGGCTTTGCAGAAGAATTAAATGTGCCAGTCAATGCTAAAAGCAACGAGTCCTTGTATTTAATCTCACCAAGGGAAGGCCATATGGCTTAACTGCAGACACCCAAAGGAGTAGGTTGGGGGAATCAGAAACAACAAGGGAAGTTTCCTATGACAACCCAGAGTATCTACTGAAGCAGAAAGGGCCTGTGATCTCTATTAGTAGAGAGAGAGTCCACACTAACAAAATCACGAATCCTTGACATAGATGGCATATTGAGCATATAAAATGTACATGTGAGCTATTTTATAACTATCCTTTCTAGTCAATTGGATTTTAGACTCTTTGAAATTAGGGATTGTTTCATCTTTTGTAGCCTTAAAATCTGCCACAGTGCCTCATTCATACTAGGCAATTAAAAATACTTGCTTATTAATTTAACAAAAATCAATGAGGTTCCCACTATATGCAAGATACATCTCCCAAATGGTGATGCCAGCCAAACTTTAATACCCTGGACAGTTGAGTGAATACACACACACACATATATACATACTATGCATACACATATAAATATATTAACACACAACAATACATGCATACATACATACATATATTCACATGGATGTGTATGCATGAATATATATATATACACACACACACACAAACATAAATGATATAACATATATTTTTAAATAGGGGCCTATTCTAAAATCAGTGATTGGTGGTATGCCTCATCTTGTAAATTACAGAGCGATTTAATGTGTTTTTAATGCCAGAAGCCATTTGCATTGTCCTGAAGTTTTATAGTCTTTAAACCAATCCCATAGATAGTAATAAGCTCCATTTGCTTCCAGATTTCATGCACCATTGTATAGCTGAAGAAAGGGAAACATTTGTTTCTCATGAAGTGATGACCATCCCTGCTGCTATAATGCAAAGGGTTTGATTTTTAATTTGTTATTTGTTTCTGCAAAGCAGAAATCATATTATCTGTTATAAATTATGACAGATACTATTATTTTTAGTTATGCAAAAACACAAAACACAACAAGATTGTAGTGTGAAAATTCAATTTTAGAATGCTTGATTAATTTATTCTAGTGTACTATAACTAAACTATGCTTTATTACATGGGTACAAGCCAATTTACTGTAGATCAGTATGACAAATGAAATGTCAGGAGGTAGCTTATAAATTGCAGTAATCATTTTCTGGGTGAATGTAAATGAATAAAAATGCATATTCCTAAGACAGTTAAAAAATGTTGCCAGCAGTGTCTATAAATCATTGGCCTGACTTTCACACTACATTACATTCAGCTAAGAGTTTGTTTGTTTATGATTCCTATTTCTTAGCTGTGGTTGTGGTTAAAAATGTTGTAAGCTATTACTTTGTTCTGATAGATTCCTGCAGCTAGCTGTCAACCATTTTCTAAACCTTTGGTTTGTAGGGACAAGATTCTCCACTCCCTCGAGCCTAAACACTAGTGCGTGTGTGTGTGTGTGTGTGTGTGTGTGTGTGTGTGTGTGTGTGTACAGTGTCCCAAAAGTATTACTGCAGTTTAAACTATTAGAGCTTAAAACTATATTAAGATTTTTGAGACCACATCATTTTATCTATCTGCTTATATCTATCTATCTATCTATCTATCTATCTATCTATCTATCTATCTATCTATCTATCTATCATCTATCTATCTATCATCTACCGCTTATCTATCATATATATGTAATTATATAAGACAATGTATTATTATATAATCTAATATATTTATTATTATATGAATATATGATATACAATTATATACATGGAAATATAATTATGTATATTACTATCTGGGTGCAGCTTCTGTTAACATATTTAAATATTTTATTCATATATTTAAAATATTTAAAAGAGATCACTGGATGATAGAGGAAATGGAAAGAAAGAACAATAAGGCATGTCTTGATTTCTGGAATAGGTGAATTTTTGTAAAATTTTGTAAATTTGCATCACATTTAAACTTTCTAGATTCTCTGGTGATCTGGCAATTCTTCCTATTAAAAGAAGGGACCTTTGATAAGCGAATTAACCAGAGGAATGACAAGACTGTATAGATATGGAAACCAAGGTAACTGCTTGTGTGATCATCTGATTATGTGCTGCTTGTCTTCTTGCCTGAGGCATTTGTCTGTCGACTCTGTGTGCACTGCATGCAGACTGGTCAAGTCAGAAATGCATGGTGGCCCAAATCCCCAGTCCAAGTGTGAGGGTGTTGGGCATTCTTAATATATGCAGATTTCCTTGACTGCTTGCAGGGTCAGTGCAGGTCAGCTTGAGTGACTTTCAACTCTCCCAGGTACATTAACTATGAGTACTGTATTATGCAGGATGAGTGCATGAGGGAAAAAGAAATCTTTTGGTGGAAACCATAACTCGTAGAGAAGGGCATCTTCTGGAAAGACAAGTAGACCAAGTTGTTATAGCAGAATCCTTCAGAGGGTGGTGGCGTGGCCCCATCAGTTATCCTGACAGCTGGAGAAATAGCTCTGGAAGCATTGATCTTCCTTTTGAGGGTGCATGCTTGGCTTCTTCTGCCATGGCCCAGAAACCTTTTTATCAGAGAAGCTAACTCCAGCCCTGGAATTCACCCATTGAAAGTACTCTTCTTCCTTGTAGCTGCTTCTTCTGATTGGATGTCTTTTCCTGGAACATTCTCTCTAAGGAGGGTGCTTAGACCATCAGTTATGTCCCCTTCATTTCCAGGCTGTACCCTTGACTTTCTCTGCCATGCTCCACACCCATCCTCTCTGTTTATGTCTTCCTTCTCTCCTCTCCCCTTCCTTTTTAGCTTTCTTTTGTGTATAGTCTTCTCTTATTGAAATGTCTCTTGAGGGCAGGGACTGTCTTTCAGTTCTTATTTGTGCTGAGCACAGTCAGCACTTAATAAATACTTGTTGACTGACTGATTATAGTATGTCTGAGCTTTGGAATGGTAGTGATAAATCATGGGAAAGTGAGTCTTGAACTTCATAGGACAGTCCAGAATTGTGAGATCAGCTGGGGGTGGGGTCTAGTCTGACATGATGTGAGAGAAAAGACTGCGGACCCTGGAATTTTCATTCAGGAACCAGCATATGGCCTTGGCCAGGGGAGGACATTGAAGAAGGGAGTCATTTTAGTCAGGGTGTCTACCATTACCAAGAAAGTATTATAACCTTAGAATGGGATCACAATAATGATGACATTTAATGTCACCATGTTCTAGGTTCAAAAGCATGGACTTCTGACCAGACCTAGTGGTCCTACCACTAGTAACCCTGCTATTCCACAGACCCATCTCTTGTAGTATTTGCTTATTATATGATAATGCCAAAAAGGTATTAGATCTGCTTTTCAGCTCCACAATCAATCCTTCATATATAAAAGTTATGAGAGCATCAATTTAAAAGTATAAAAGACTTTAAATATCATATATTCTAAATACCTTGTTATACAGTAACAAGAATGATGTATAGAGGCATGGATGTGCTGGTAAGTGTTTAACAACAATTTTCTGGTTAAAATGTATATATATTATTATTATTATTATCATTCAGTCATGTTTGGCTCTTCATGATCCCATTTGGAATTTTCTTGTTAAAGATACTGGTGTGGCTTGCCATTTCCTTCTCTAGATCATTTTACAGATGAGGAAACTGAGGCAAACAGGATGAAGTGACTTGCCCAGGGTCACATTGCTAGTATGTATTTGAGGCTAGATTTGGACTTACAAAGGTGAGTCTTCTTGATTCTGGGCCTGACACTGTGAACTATAGCATCACTTAGCTGTTCCATATATACAATGTACTTTTATCTATCTATCTATCTATCTATCTATCTATCTATCTATCTATCTATCTATCTATCTATCTATCTATCTATTCATTCATTCATTTATCTATCTATATATTTATATTTTTGGCGGGGCAGTGAGGGTTAAGTGACTTGCCCAGGGTCACACAGCTAGTAAGTGTTAAGCATCTGAGGCTGGATTTGAACTCAGGTCCTCCTGAATCCAGGGCCAGTGCTTTATCCACTGCACCACCTAGCTGCTCTATACAACATAATTTTAAGTTGAATATATATAATTAGCATTTTTTCCATCTCTGTCTTAAGTCTAGGCAATCAACAAAACAATAAACCAAGCTCTGAATTGTAGTGTTTGCTGATTTCCGAGGTACAAACCCTCTTGCTAAAAATTTAACAATTAGCTCTCAGGACTTGGATGAGCAAGCTCCAGCACGCCACTGCACAGAGATAAGTGAGCTGTGTAAGGAGATGCAAGTAGTAGATAGAAGAGCTGGATAGTGTATATCTTTAATTATTCTATTTCATGATAATCAGCTATTGTCTTGATAATTCATACAAAGTATTCAATGCCTTCCTAGTAATCTTGGTATGTTGTTTCATAGTAGCCAGAAAAAAAAAAAAGCATTGGATATAGGTGGACCCTAGTATCTGAAAAACCCACTATTTGGCTGGCTGACTGGCTGGCATGCTCTCTCTCTCTCTGTCTCTGTCTCTCAACTTTAAAGCACCACATAGATATCAGCCATACCAAGATACTTAGGGAATATAGTCTGCTGTTGTGGCTCTACCTTAGGGCTACTCACAGAGAGGACAAAGTTGAAATACTATAGTTATTTCTGCATTTCTTATTTTGCTTCACTTCCAGAATACAATTTCATCTCTCCATTTCTTCTCCTTGTTTATTTTTTCCTCTAGCCACAGGAGGCATCCCCTATGAGAAGTTCATTTTCATAAATTTTCAGAAGAATGTTTTCAATGCATCATTTTGGGGATAATAGTATTTTCCCAGAATATCTTATACCTCTTAATAGAGTTTAGCTCAAATGTCATTTTCCAGCAGTTGTCAGCATCCAATTTTGTTTTCATGGTGTATAATTTTGCATTTAATGCATTTTAAAAAATGCTAGTGTGCACATATAGGTTATAGCAAGGACAATCAGAATTAAACAAAGTAAATTAATGTGGGTGATATTTTTGTAATTGTAGTAATACAGAAATTAAATTTAATGGAAAAATTTGTGGGGTTTTCTTGAACAAGACTGAAACCCTTTCATTGAATGGCTTGTTTGTTGTTTGTCCTTTGTTACTATTCTGTAGAAGTAAGGAAAGAATGGGAGTAAGTTAGGAGGAGAAATTCTACAATACATAAAATTGGGTATTTTACTTTGGTAGGAGATATAGGGAGAGTGGTCGTGGGAATGTGTAGCATCCAATAACTTCCTAATAGTCATGTGTGTACATGAACACGTATAGAAGTATCTCAGATAAAGAAATGCCACTGAAGCCCATGCATTTACTTTCTTAGTGGAGACCTCAAATCCTTAACTCAGAACCTTTGACATTAACTTTACACACAATTAGTTTATAAGTGAATCTTGTTTCCCAGGCTATTTGGTTTCTTAGTTGAGAACAGAGTAGAAGTGGTAAATTCAGAGGAGTAGGGTTTGAGAAGGTGAGGGTGGTGGGAATTGATAGAAACAGCCACATTGATGCCATCAAGAAGTGATCTTTGATAGTTAGGAAACAGGTGAGGAAAAGAATAAACACACTTCTTTTTTCCATATATGTATTTCAGGAGATGGTTTCTTCAACAGCAGAACATTGCAATTCTGCCTATCTCTGTCTCTCTCTTTTTCTCTATCTGCCTTTCCTCTACCTATACCAAATCCTACTCTGGGGACCATAGGTGCAGTCTGGGGACCATAAGAAACTAAGGAGACTCTTGGTCAATTCTTTAGTGGTAGAAATTGATGAATTGATCATCTGTTTATCCCAAACTTGTGCCTATACTAATTATTTTCACTATCACAATATAGTGCATTAAGGCTTACAAAGCACCTTACAGATATCCTCTTGTTTGAACTTCACAGCCATCTTGGGAGGTGGTATTAATACCCCCATTTTGTTTTCCTTGTTCAGTTCAGTTGTGTATGACTCTGTGACCCCATGGACCATAGCATGCCAGGCCCTTCTATCCCCCATTGTCTCCCAAAGTCTTTTCAGGCTCATGCTTGTTGCTTCCATGATCCTCATTTTGTAGATGAGGAAACTAAGGGAGACAGAGGTTAAATGATTTGCCTAGGATCACACAGCTAGTGGATGTCTGAGACCAGATTTGAACTCAGGTTTCCCTGACTCCAGGCCCAGTGATTTTTACATCGTACCACTTAGTACATCTAACCACACAGAGTACTTGATCTGTCCTTTCATTCCTAATGCCTGGCCATTGCTTCCCATGTAGTGGGAGATTGATAAATGTTTGCTGAATTCAACTGGATGTGCAGAAAACAATGACTAGACCTTTTTGGCTCCATCAAAAGGTTCAAAGAAATCAATGGTCAGATAGACAGATGAGTGAGTTTCTAATTATAGAGGTCATTTAAAGAATCTGTTCAGTGCTTTGATTGTATCGTTTATACTTGCTCTCTTAGCCGACCTGCAGTAAGATTGCTTGAATGATTTCATAAACCTCCTGTTATCAGGAGCAGGATATACCTGTCACCATTCTCCTATGATGCCTGACCCAGAGAAAGACAACAAGAATTGAATAAAATGATGTTCACGAAGGTGATGATGGTGACATCTGCTTAATTTTTTCATGAATATTAAACAAAGGCAAGAATAAATTAAAAAAAGAAGGCACCTCCCCCCCAAAAAACAACCCAAGAAAAATAAAAAATAGTATGCTTTGATCTACATTCAGTCTCCATCAGTCCTTTCTGTGGAGGTAGGTAACATTTTTCGTCATGAGTCCTTTGGGATTGTCTTGGATAATTGCATTGCTGAGAATAGTTAAGTCATTCACTGTTGATCATCTTACAATGTTGCTGTTACTGTGTACGGTGCTCTCCCGGTTCTGCTCATTTCACTTTGTGTCAGTTCATATAAGTCTGAGGAAAGGGAATTTTAAAAGCAAAACCAAAACAACTCATAGACTAATTCTTTAGGTCATGGATTTCTTCATTAGGGAAGCCCCACAATGTATCTTATTTGATTTGACTCTAACATATTACTTTTTATCCTTTCTCTTATATTAGAAATCTCATAGCTTCCATCGGGAACTAATTCTAGGCTTTCATCATATTTACAACCAAGAAGTTCTCCTGATGCCTCTCTTGATGTTATTGCTCTCTTGATGCAATTTATTATGTTCAGTTCCTCTTTGGAAATGGAGAAAAGCTGGTAAGAAGCCCCCATGATCTGATACAAAGAAATGATGATGAGCTAGGAGGCTGGACTTTTTTAGCTGACTTGGCCATAATCTACCTTGGTGGCCTGAGACAAGTAACTTGAGTTTTGTGCCTTGATTTCCTTGTGTATGCTCTTCCTACACAGTGAAGAGCAGAGCTCAGATTTGAACCCAGATACTGGAAGGAAGTCACCAGTTTTGTAACCCATGGCTTTATAATATTTTTTATAAATTATAAAGAAATATTCTGCTTCCTTGCTGTTTCTTCCTCATGAAATTGCCTTCTCTGTGCCTGTCTGTCTCCCATGCTTGGGAAGTACTCCATTTCCATTCCCACCTTTCAGAATGCCTGGTTTCCTTCAAAGCTCAGCTCAAACATCACTTTCTATATGAAGCCTTTCCTGATCTCCCAATTTCCTAATACCTATACCTACCAAACTTATTAGGGGCAGTTAGGCGGCATAGTGGATAGAATGCTGGGCCCAGAGTCAGAAGACCTGAGTTCAAATCTGGCGTCAGATACTTATTAGCTGTGTGGCTCTGAGCAAGTCACTTAACACCCCCCCTCCCCCTTAGTTACTCATTTGTAAAATGAGCTGGAGAAGGAAATGGCCAACCACTCCAGTATCTTTGCCAAGAAAACTAAAATGGGGTCATGAAGAGTTGGAAATGACTGAACGACAACAACCAAACTCACTGAACTTATTTTGTAGACATTTTTGTATACTTTATCTAGCTGTCTGTCTGTCTATATCTACCATCTATCTATGTCTATCTATTGATCTATCATCTATATACATGTCTCAATCAATAAATATTTATCTAAGCACCTACTAGGTGCCAGCCACGGTGCTCTTTGAGGGTAAAAGCCATTTCTCTCTTATATTTGTATTTTCTGTGCCTATAACCCAAGCAAACCAGCCGAAATAGTAACAAACAGGGAGAAATGAATTAGTTGTGATTCTGGCAGGCTGTGTAGACCTCCAGAATAGCTCTTCTTCCATCTGAATTTTCTCAACAAGATTAATCATCTTATTATAACACCATGTCAGCTCTTGTCAGGCATGTACCAGGAACAGGGCTCCTTCAGACGTTGCCTGAGAAAATCCTTTTCGGTGTTTGGAGAATTATGGCCTAGTACAAAAAGCACTTTCCTGGTCCTTGGAGCCAGGAGATCTGGGCTGTAGCCTCAGCTTACTATCAGCCTGGGCAAATCCCTTCACCTCTCATTTTTATCTTTAATAAAAATGAGGAGGTTGGGCCAGACACCTTCTAAAGTGCATTCTAGCTCTGACATTCATAACATCATAAGCATTAAGACTGACTCATATTCTACAAGAGGGATTTATATTGCGGTATATAAAGAAAATGAGCATTAGTGTGGTACAACAATAGGAATGTTAGATTTGCCACTGGAGGACTTGTGTTTAAATCTCAGCTCTTGTGTGACCTTAGGTTAGTCATTCCACTCCTCTAGGTTTTACTTCCGTAAAACAAAGGACCTGGGCTAAATAGTCTCTTTTGTAGGCTGGCTAGACCTGATTCGGACTGGTTTGGTACTTCAGGTTTAGAATAGGAACAAAATGAGGCACTTCCAGTCCAACTAACAGTTAACAAAATGAGGTTTCTTTAGCCATAATAGAGAAAGGACATTCAGCAAGGATACATTGATTTAGTAGGGGAGAGTTTAATTGTCTCTCTGTTGGGGGTGAGAAAGTGAGGCGTCAAGGATGACACTTAGGTTACTGAGCCTGGGGGGCTGGGAGGATGGTGGTACCCTTGACAGTAATAGGGCAGTTTCAGATGAGGGCAGGTTAGAGGGGACAGATAATGAGTTCTGTTTTAGACATGTTGAGTTTAAGATGCTTACTGGACATCTAGTTGGAAATGTCTGGAAGGCAGTTGGAGATGTGAGTCTGCAGGTCCGCAGAGAGGTTGGGGAAGGATAGGTAGATTTAAGAATCATCAGCATAGAGATGATAATTAAATCTACGGGAGCTGAAGAAATCACCAAATGAAGTAGTATAAAGGGTGAAGAGAAAAGGGCCCATGATAAAGTCCTTGTGGGATACCCATGGTGAGAGGGTATAACTTTGTTAAGGATCCAGCAAAGGAGACCGAGAAGGAGCAGTCTGATGGGTAGGAGGAAAACCAGGAGAGAGGGGTGTCCTGAAAACCTAGAGAGAATAGGGTGTCAAGGAGAAGAGGGTGAGCAACATTGTCAAAGGCTCCAGAGAGGTCTAGAAGATCATATAAAATGTCAGAGGGGATGTCATTCTGAGAAGTTTTCAGCCCCACTGGTTTCCCTGGAATGACTCAGGGCTACAGAGCGAAGCATTGGCAATAAACACTTAATGACTTGCTGACTGGGTGAATGACAATTTATAAAATGTCATTTAGAGCAGTCAACAGAAATATGCATGGATATTGTCTAGCTTCTTGTCAACCATGGAGCCAACTGGAGAGTTTCTTTTTCGTGAAATGGGACAGGAATACAAAAAGAGTGATGTTCTTTCATTGGATTTTATTTTAAAATCAAATTTGGAATTTTCATACATGGCCCCAGGCAGTCCTTATGGTCACTGTTATGTTCCCTGAGGGTAATCCTGGGTAAAATGATCACCGAGATGCAAAAGGTCTTGCTGGTTTCCTGGCACCTCACCACTTCTGCCTGCAGAACCCCACTCCCAGAGTGGAGATAACCTTCCCCACCAGAACTATGGCACCTGTCAATGGAGTCAGCAACATCTTCAGATGACATTTGGTTTGAATTCAGTTCTGAGAAATGTCCACAGGGCTGAAGCTACTTACTCTGTGCTTTTCCTCTCATCATGTGGCTTGTTGACATTTGAATTTTCAAAATATCAAGGATTTTTCTAATGTGACTCATTTGTGTCAGGTACCTTTCTTTTTTCCTTTCAATGTCATGCTGCTGATTCAGAACTCCAGGGTAAAATTAGAAATACTAACATTTTGTGCAACTTGATTTTCCCCCTTTCTAATATGCTTTGGGTTTTATCTGAGTTTGCTGATGATTATTAATGCTAGTCTCTTATCCCAATGTGGGGCAGAACTTTTGATTCTTTTTATAAGGGCACCAGAGGCAAAATAATGCTGGTTTAAGATAGACTGCTGGGTTCTAGTCTGTTGTAAGTGAAATTGAGAAAAGGGATAGAGAGTCAAGAGAAAAGGATTGTTGCCCCAAAGTTTCCATGATAGAGCTATGTGACTTTGATAAGTCCCTTCATCACTCTAGGTGGAGGCTATAAAATGAAGGGGCCAGAAGAGAAGATTTCAGAATTCTCTTCTAGTCCTTAATGCTGTGATGGTGAAGTATTATTTATCATAAAACACATAATGGTTTTAAGTTTGTGGGCCTTATGGGGCTAAAATTGTGTTTAGATCTCATCAGTCAACAAATCAGCAGATCTTAAGAATTGTCTGGGATTGTTGAGATATCAAGTAATTTATCTAAGTTCATAACATCTGGCTGGGTTCCAAGGCTGGACTTGAACCTACAACTTGGGTTAAATGTTGGTCCTTTATCTACAATGCAACTTGGTCTCTCACCTTTGACTTATAGCCTACCTTTCACTTAGTTCCTCCATATGTTCCTTATGGTTGCATAGTGGACTTGAAGATTTTAGAGATATTCTCAGGGGACTCTTAGATCCCAAAGGTACAGATCATGGGCATAAACACTTAACATGTCTGAGACTGCACTTTAAAAAAGACAAAATAATATATTAAAGTAGTAGAAGACTTCACTTTAAAATCAGCTCCTGATAAGAGAGCCCAGACATCATACATACTTTAAATCAATCCCAGAGGAACTGGAGAAATTGGAAGCAGAACATGAGACAGATTGGTTGTGAAATCTGATGTTTCAGCCATAATTACTCAGTCATGTGACTCGGTCAAACAGAGCATTATGACTAGAGAAGATCTCCCAACTCTCAGAATAGGAACTCACTGGGAAGATTTCCTAGCCTCACCTCACTAATTACAACTTGTCATGTGTAATTACCTTTCTTCTAACAGTCTTAATCACTTATTTTTATGTCGGGTTTTGGAGAACCCTGACCCTTTTTAAATGCATTTCATTAAGAGGGCTAAATTGTCAAGGGAATGAAGGGGTTTCCCTTCCCCCTGCTCCCACCCCATCCACGAGTATTAAAAATTGATGTATCTGGGCCAGTTAGGTTGTTCAGTGGATAGAGCACTGGCCCTAGATTCAGGAGGACCTGAGTTCAAATCTGGCCTCAGACACTTGACACTAGCTGTGTGACCCTGGGCAAGCCACAACTCCCATTGCCTCACCAAAAAAAAAAAAAAAGCTTTTAAAAATTGATGTTCCTGCTTAATATGATAGTGATTATATTCCTGTTATTACATTTCTGTCAGGAATACATTTCCTTAGCTCTGAGAATCGACTTTCCCAGCCTGTTGGTTATTCTTTTCCAAAAGGAAGAGGAAAAAAAAAACTGTGTTGGAAGGAGACCCTAATACCAGTCCATTTGCAAAGTCCTAGGACATCATCTCAGGACCCAGGACTGCCATGGTAGGAGAGAGCCCAACATCAGCCCAATGAAGGACAGAGACTCTGGACATTAGCTTCTGTTAAGGGGCAGAGGTCCCGGGATTGTAGCCTTCTGGGACCCTAGGATACAGAGAAGCAGTTACTGGGGGAAGCTGTCACCCATGGAAGATCAAGGTAGCGCTGGGCCAAGGGGCATCTCATTTTGTTCTGGGGACTCTCGTGGGAGTAAGTGAAACATCTGATAATTTCCTGGTTTAGCTAATTATTTTTATGAACTCATTTCCTTGTGACTGAAAGCATTAAAATATTGTCAAAATGTCAGTGTACCCAATTGAAAGATTGCATCATCTTTTAAAATTCTGATGATATACACATGTCATGGAATACTGTTGTTCTATAAGAAATGACCAAAGGCATGGTTTCAGAGAAAACTGGAAGACCTATATGAACTGATGCAAATTGAAGTGAGCAGAGCCAAGAAAACAATTTATACATCAGCAACATTTTAAAAATAAACAATTTCCAGAGACTTAAGAATTTTGACCAACATGCTGAACAACCATGACTCCAAAGGAGAAGATTATTCACCTCCTTGTCATGTACTCAAGATGAAGAATGAGACACATATTTTTGGACAGTGCTAATGTGGGAATTCTGTGCATTTTTGGTGCAAGGATTTTGTTTTTGTTTTTCTCATTCACATTAGGATGGGAAGGAGGAGGTTAGGAGGAGTGAAAATTGGAAAAAAAATGAATAATTAAAAAAAAAGACCAGGACACTAAAGCCTAATAGATGGAAATAAAGATGGAATGCATTCCAGGTACTAGAGACAGCCAGTGAGAAAGCATAGAGAAGAGGAGATGGAGAGTGAGGAAGGGAAAGAAGTAATAGTATAGAATATTCCATAGTATAGGATAGTATGTAGTCATACTATGTGTAAATAGTAACAGTAATAGTATAAGAGTAAGTAAAAAGAAGTGTGAGGAAAAGTGAGAAGGCAAGTTAGCTACAGTGGGTGTGAAGTGGATCGGTATATAAGACTGGACAGGAAGAATGGAGCCAGGTTATGAGGGATCTTTGATCCCTGAGGTAATGGAGAGCCATGGCTTTACTGAGTAGGATAATAATGTGGTCGGAGTTTCTCTTTAAGAAAATCATTTTGGTAGCTTTGCAGAAGATAGATTGGGGAAGAATGATTAGAGGCAGGAGGCAGTTGCTTTCCATTAGGAGACATTTGCAATAATTCAGATGTGAGGTAATGAGGGCCTGCACCGTGGTGGTGGCAGTCAGTGTGAGTGGATTTTTGTTGTTGAGTCATTTTTCAGTTATGTCTGACTTTTTTTTTTTGAGTTTTCTTGGCAGAGATACTTGGAATACTTTGCCATTTCCTTCTCCAGCTCATTTTACAGATGAGGAAACTGAAGCAAACAGGGTGAAGTGACTTGCCTAGGGTCACACAACTAGTGAATGTCTGAAGCCAGATTTGAGCTCATGAAGATTCCAGGCCTGGCACTCTATCCACTGTGCCACCTAGTTGCCTCTGAGTGGATATTGGGGGATATAAAAATACTGTAAAGGTAGAAATGACACATTTTGACAACTGATTCAATATGTGGGGTGAGAGTGAAGAGTTGAAGATGGAATCAACCTTTTGAATCAGATCGACTTCTAAAAGGTGTCCTCAACAAAAATAGGGACATATGAAAGAGGAGTGGATTTGGGGAGAGAGAATAAGAAAATTGTAAAAGCATGATTTTAATTGATGGTACAATTTTTCAATTTGTTACACTGGCATTTTGATAATACTTTCCCTCCCTCAGCCATATTGAAATACCAGTGGGGCGTCCAGTTCAGGATGTCCAACAGGCAGTTTCTGATTTACCAGTGAAATTCAGGAGAGCAACTAGATATAGATCTGGGAGTCATCTGCGAAATAGTGGTGATGAAATTCATGGACAGCTGATAAGGTCACAGAGAGAGGAAGTGAGTGAGTCTAGATTAGAACCTTGGGAAACACCCCCCAAGTAGGGAGCAAAAATTCAGATTTTTTTTTCCCATCAGAATGCTACTCACAAGTAACAATCTTTGTCAATTTTCAAAAATGTTGGTTAGTTAACTACTGTTTTTGTCTCATACCATCGATATAAAATGTACCATGTGCCCAGATGACCTTGAAACCACGCCTTTCTTATGAGTAGAATCAATCTTCCTCCCCCAGAGCAAAGTAAAGCTCTTTTCAGCTCCCTTCTCTACTAAATCTGAGTACCACATTTGATTCCTTGGGAGGCTGAATTTAAGATTTTACTTCCACAAATGATAATGGTGCGGTCCAGTGATCATGACTTCCCTTATTGCTTAAACGTGATTTCTTTAACAAATCTATTACTAGTAAAATGTTTTCTTTGGGAAAAGTGAGAACTTGTGTCCCCACAGATATTTTTGGAGGAAAACATTCTTTTCAATGATTTTGAGTCAATTTTGGTATAGTGGACAGAGCTCTAAGGCAGTGCAGGGCCTAGAGTCAGGAAGACCTGAATTCAAATCCTCCTCCGAGATTCCGCACCACCTCTCCTGTGGCTCTCTGTTGAATGGAGGCAGGTGTGCTTCCTTTTCTGTTCTCCTGGAGCATTAGTGATTTTTCACTTACTCAGACTTCAACTTTCTCTTAATGAGCCTTTCATTTGCATGGTTGTAGTCTGGGTGTCTATTGTCTGTCTGATGCTTTTTAGCGCTGCACCAGCACAATCGTACTTGCCATCTTTTCATGAATTCCTCCTTGAGGTCTATGCCCCATTGAAGGATTGGGGATGGGAAATTTTAATTTTAAGGACAGAGTCACCTTGGGAAATTTTCCTGCTAGATCAGTTAGTCCATAATTAATTGCCCCAGCACAGGTGTCTGCCAATGATTCACTGGAGGACATTTCGTTCAGAATAGCTATCCCTTTTACCCTTTCCAGCTGTGGAATCTGCTAATCTTGTCCTTACACAGAATAAAATAACGTTAAGCCTCTTGGCCACACAATAAGGCCAGAAAATGCATCTCCTTCACTCCCCCATCTGTAACCCACTCCATTCACCAGACTCTTTGCTTCCTTACAGATTATAATCATTTGTCTTTTTCCTGGTTTTTATTTAAGAAAATAACATTTTAAAAAGATATAAAACATACCCAGGGCTGGGTGGAAATGCAGCATGTGTTCCTAAGAGAATTAAATTGTGAAATGGCATCCTGCATATCATAAGAACTGGGGGTGGTGCTAGGAGACTGGGGGTGGGGAATATGATTCATAGCAATATGAAACTGCCCTGGGTTTGTACCATGGTGGTCCTATAATGACCACATCCATCTGCTGGAGCCTGATGGAGGCTGCTTTCCCCATGGGCTCTCTATGCACATTCTATATACTTACACTCCTATTGAAATATGGAAAGTTACCAAATTCCATTGGGACGGGCCGACTTTTCCCTCAGTTTATGGGATGATTCTTTATAGCAGGAGGTCTGCCATAACCTAATAACTGTTCTTTGTCACGGCTGACTCATATTTTTATTTCTTTGGTTGTGCCATGAATTCTATAGAAGATATAAGCTATGGCACAGATTAAAAACTACCATCTCATATTCATGTAACCTTGTACAATTTACTTAACCTCTGGGTCTCAGTTTCCAAATTTATTAAAAATTAGGGGGCAGCTAGGTGGCACAGTGGATAGAGCACCAGCCCTGGATTCAGGAGGACCTGAGTTCAAATGTGGCCTCAGACCCTTGACACTTACTAGCTGTGTGACTCTGGGCAAGTCACTTAACCCCAATTGCCTCACCAAAAAAAAAAAATAGGGGGTTTAGAGAAGATGATAGCTTAGGGCCCTCCCAATCCTAACATTCTCACATTCGTTTTAGCTTTTTTATCTCTGAACCTAGTACAGTTCCTAGCACACAAACATCTCTTAAAATATTCTTGTCAAATGAATTCTACAACTGATTTAAATTTTTTTCATTGACATATTTTGTTTTTATATAATTTTCATTTGTGAATATAATCTTTCTTCCTTTCCTAGCCATTGAGATATACCTTGTAACAAATATTTAAGAAGAAGGATGAACACTACTACTTTGGTGAAACTAACCAATATATCCCTCAAATCTGATAATATTTGTAGTATATTATATCTTGTTAGTCCCCCATCTCACAAAAAAGGAAGAAACTATATTCTTATCTTTTTTTTGGGGGGGTCCCTTCTGGTAATTATAGGTACACAGTGTTTTAAAAATTGCTATTGTTCTTTCCAATTACATTTTTGTAGTTGTTTTTCATATTGTTTGGCTGATGGTTTACTTTTCTCTGCATTACTTAATGTTTCTTCCCATGCTTCCCTGGAATTCTATGACTTTTAAATAAAAGTTCCACTTTTCTGCAAACAGGCTACAATCCTGGTCAAACACAAAATTCTAGGTTCATTCAAGGTAATTATGCTGATTGGATCTAAATTCCTTATTTATTATAAGTCAGTGACAGCCCAAGTGAAAACCCATTCTGTTGCTTTTGACCCAAATACTTAAGGCCTGATTGATTTCCAAAATACTTTATATTGAACTCTATTAACATAGTTGTCTAGAACATAGTATAAATCAACTTAAGGTTATAGGAGAGGCAATATGGTATAAAGATAGAGTGCTGAGTTAGGAAATAGAAGATCTAGGTTCAAATCCCACTGTAGATATTGGCTAGCTATGTGATCACTGGTAAGTCACTTACTTCTTAGAACCTCAGTTTCCTTGTTTGTGAAATGTAGATATTAATACCTCATTACCTACTTCTTAGGGTTATAATAATAATAATAGTAACAATAAACATACAGATAGTGCAACAAAGTTTGCACTATTATCATCATAACAACCCTGGTAGCTAAGTGCTATTATTATTACTATTTTACAGATTGGAAAACTGAGGCAAGCAGAAGTTAAGTGATTTGCCCAGTATCACACAGCTAGTAAGTTCCTGAGAATGGATTTGAACTTTGCATTTCTTGACTCCAAGTCCATAGTTTTATCAAGTCCACTATGCTATCTAGCTGTCTCTAGGCAAAATGCTTCGTAAACTTTAAAACATTATATGGGGACAACTAGGTGGCACAGTGGATAAAGCACCGGCCCTGGATTCAGGAGTACCTGAGTTCAAATCCAGCCTCAGACACTTGACACTTACTAGCTGTGTGATCCTGGGCAAGTCACTTAACCCCCACTGCCCTGCAAAAAAACAAAAAAACCAACAAAAAAACCCAAACAAAAAAAGAACATTATATGAATTTTATAATTAGTTTCCACCTTCATGTGGGAATGCCTTGTTTTACTCTACTTACAGTCTGTGAGCTGCTAGCTTTGGCTAAACATCTTTTGAATGCTTGTTGCTGAACATAGGGATGAACAAGTAAGTGAGGATGGATGGAAATTCTACATGGAAATCCATCCCTGCCACTAAAAATCCCCCTTGAGGTCTACATCCTACTAATGGTTGGTCATCTCCCTCTAATCAAGACAGCTCTTGTACATATATCATTCTCCACTAAAGACCTACTCTGATGCTTCATTATTATTATGGAAGTGCCTTTGGGTTTTGGAAGCATATGCAACAGATTATATTTGAATATATGAAGGATCTGTGGTTTTCCACTCCTTCCTCCTGTGCTGATCAAAATGGGGCTATGGCTTAGTAGAAATGTCTAAGGCAGTCGACTAGGGGCAACTTGTCTGCCCCATTTGCTCAGGGTCAGACGACTAGCAACTGTCAGAAGTAGTATCCTGAACCCAGATCTTCCTAATTCAAGTCCTCCTCTCTTGCCATACTGGCCCTTTGCTTCTTCCATTAGATCCTCAGATCTCGAGATGCTTTGAGTATGAGCCCTCGGACTGATTGTGTTTTTCTTGTCTGGGGATCAACCTAACCAAGTTTGAGGAGGCCTGAAGATTAGCCACAAGATGATGGATTTTTTTTTTTTTTTGTTCATTGTAACTAACCCAAACAATCTACTAAAACATGGGTTGTCATGATCAGGGTCGTTAGAGGAAACGTAATGACTTTGTCTATAAGGAAGCACCTACTTTGATGAAGTCACAGATTTTTGTCAAATGTGAAATGCTGGAAATCATGTTCTTTACATTGCTTCCAAATAACTCAGAGTCCCTGGTAATTGTGCATGCTGATGCTTATTTTCTCAGTATCACTGTCAGGGGTAGATGGATAAATGTTAATGAAGTCAATGAAACCTCTTACTTGAACTAGGGGAGAGGACTTGGGAACTTACCCCTTGAAGGACATAAAAGCTTCTCCTTACTGGAAGCTCCTTGAAACTCTTTCATTACCAATGCCATTCTTTATCCAGCTGATGGGCACAAGCTATACTCTTACTTTTACAGCCTTCCCTAAGAATCATCTCTGGCCTTGCTCTAACCATTACTACTTGTGATCCTCAGGGTCATCCCCCTGATGTTCAGCCTAGTAGTGCTGTGTGCTGCTGAATGAAAGCATTCTAAGTATAGAATTTGAAGCCTGCTTTAGCACATTTTTAATACTTTACTTATTTAATATAGAAATATTTTGACTTAGTGGATAGAATGATAAACTTGGAATTGGGAAGACCTGGGCTCAAATTCCATCTCTGACACTCACAAGCTGTATGACCCTAGGCAAGTCATTTAACTCCTTTGTGCTTTAGCCAATACCGGGGATTCATTTAATAAGTCATAGACTGTTGTGGTCAGGGATTTCATAGGTGTGGATACTTCTTCCAAGTATGCAGCTCTTAATTCAGCTAGAATTTGGAAGATGGTCTTCAGAAGTTGCTATCTCCAACTCATTCATCACCCGGTGTTTAACAGGGTGATAAGCCTCTCTAAACATACATTGGCTTTCAGTTCTATTCAGGAAGCATTTATGTAGTGCCTACTCTATGCAAGTACTTTGATAAGTATTGAGGAGAAAGAAAATCAAAATGGTCATTTCTATTCAGATCATTCCAATGTCTGTGTGTCCATCCCTTGCTTCTCTCCTGAGCTTTCTACATCACCAACTGTTTTTTGGACATTTCCACTTGGATGTTCCATAGGCATCTCAAATCCAACATGGCCAGAATAGAATTCACTCTCTTTTCCCTGCACCCTCCCTCTTCCAAGCATTCCTATCACTGTTCTAGTTCCCTGGGCTCACATCCTCAGTTGGCTTCTCATTCTCATCCCACATATGTTATTCATTGCCAAGTTTTGATTTGATCTTCTCCACTCACATAGCTACTGCCCCAGCTCATGTCCTCATCACCTCTCATCTGGACCATTGCAAAGGCCTCTTAATTGGTCTGTGTACTTCATGTCTCTCCCTACTCTAATTTATCTTCTGCAGAGCTGACAAAATGATTCCCCTAGAGCATAATTCTGACTATGCCACAGTTCTGTTCAGTAAGCTACAGTGGCTCCCTCTTGCCTCTGGAATCAAGTGTAAAGTCTCCTGTTTGACATCTGAGGCTCCTTCTTACCTTTTTAGTCCTCATGCACTTTATTTCTCTTCACAGACTCTAGCTATTTCTTCTTTTTTTACACATGACACTCCATCCCTTATCTCCATGCCTTTTCACAGGCTGTCTCCAGTGTTTGGAATGTTTTCCCTACTTTGCCTCAACAGCTTATTTTTTTCTTGTTTAGAATTTTATTTTCCAAATTACATGTAAAAACAAATTTTGACATCAATTTTTTAAAACTTTGTGTTCCAACTTCTCTTCCTCCCTCCCCCCATAGAACTCAAGCAATTCAATATAAGTTATACATGAGTAGTCATGCAAAAGATCTGTGATGAAATAATGGGATTTAGCAGATACTCAAAGACCCACCTGGAGATTAATTGAGGCTGATTGAATCAAGTGAGAGTGATTGACTGCAGATTAAGCCTACTTTAAGTTAACTGGATTGTAATCACACCTGGCTATCCCTTAAGAAGGTATTGTTCTCAGAAACTAGACTGTGACTCAACTTGAGAACACCTTCAAAGCCAATGGATTTGGAGGACAGCAACCAATCACTTTGAAGCAGTGTGTAAGGACTACCTCTGTTCCATACCTATAAAAAGCTTCCACAAACAGCTTGTTTGGGGAGTTCCTGATTAAAGCAGGCTTGTGGAGGAGGACTTGAGGAAGAACCCAACCAGGCTGGAACTCTAGGCTAGGTAGGACTTCTTTTTCTTAACTTTCTGAACTCCTTGTAAATATGTGTATGCTTTAATAAATGTTCAATGCCCAAGACTGGTACTGAAGCTTTTTAATTTAAGGCGTTCACACAATATAGATTTTAAACATCTCAGTTCTCCACATTAGACAGGTTGTGAAAGAAAACAGACAAAAACAAAACTTCAAGTTAAGGAACTGTCAAAAAAATTATGCTTCGTTCTGTTTTCAGATACCATCAGTTCTTTCTCTGTAGATGGATTGCAATTTTTATAAGTCCTTCAGAGTTATATTGGATCACTGAATTGCTGAAAATAACCAATTCCTTCCCAGCAGATCATCTTACACTATTGCTGTTATTTTGTATACAGTACATTTCACTCTGCTTCAGTTCATGTAGGTCTTTCCAGGTTTTTCTGATACCATCCTGTTCATCATATTTTTTTTTGGTTTCCTATGAAGTAACTAACAAAAAGAATTATGTTTCAATCTGTATTCAAATACCATCAGTTCTCTCTCTCTAGATGGATTGCATTTTTCATAAGACCTTTGGAATTGTCTTGGATCATTGCATTGCTGAAAATAACTAAGTCATTCAAAGCAAATCATCTTATAATAATACTGTTCTTTTATATACAGTAGATTTCATTTTGCATCAGCTCATGCAGGTCCCTCTAGGTCTTTCTGATAGTATCCTGCTCATCATTTTTTCTTTATAGTAAGATACAATTATATAGTACTTTAAAGAGAGATTTCCTTACAATAAGCCCATGAGGTTGAATATTGCAACAACACTTATAGATGACTTTTATATAGTACCTTAAACTGGACAAAGAATTTTCTTCATAATAGCCCAGCAAAGTACCATGTTTTGCCATTATCTTCAAGCATTAATCAGTCATCACAACTGTTTCCTTCCATCCTGTTCCCTTCCCATTATATTTACTCTATTTTCTATCTTCTTTTACCCTATTCCTCCTCAAAAGTATTTTGCTTCTGACTGCCTCCTCCCCAACTCTGCCTTCCCTTCATGCACCCTTCCCTCCTTATCCCCTTCCCCTCCTACTTTCCTGCAGGGTTAGATAGATTACTCCACCCAATTGGGTGTCTACATCTTATTTTTACTGGATTCCTCAAGACAGCTCAAATCCTACCTCATTCAAGAGGCCTTTCCTGGTCTTCCTTGCTAATGCTTTCCCCTTTAAAGTACTTTTGTACTAAAGTACTTTGTACTTTGTAAAGTACTTTTGTCTACTTTGTATGTACCTTAGATATGCTTATTTATTTGCAAGTTGTGTCCCCCATTAAAATGTCAGTTCCTTCAGGGCAGGAACTGTTTTTGCCTTTCTTAGTATCTCCACCACTTAGCACAGTTCCTATCACTAAGTAATTATGTAATACATGATCCCTGCTTACAACAACCTTACATTCTCTTAGTGGAGAACAAAAGAAAGTTCATCATCTGGCCTGTCCAATGTGTTTGAACATGCTAGAGTCTGTAATTTATTGGCATAGCCTTTGAGAATTAATCAGTCAATCAGCAAACACTTATTAAGCACTAAGTATGTGCCAGGCACCTTACTAATCTCTAGGATCCAAAAAAGGAAAGCTAAATAGCTCCTAATCCCAAGAAGAGAACATTCTAAGTGAAGAGATGACATCGACATATTTAAATATGACAGCTGGAGCAATTCAAGATGGTTAATGTCATTGCTACTCCCTCACTCAGCTAATGCCCACCTGTGGAATGTGGGCAGCATCACTGTTCCCTATCTCCTCCTTTAATCTCCCTGTATCTGGTGACATCTCCACTCTGGTCCTCACTTGGGAGGAGGCTGTTTCCTTTCAATTGGTGGTGAGTGGGGAGCAGGGGAGGACATCTAAGACTAAATGTCTTGTGGGGGGTTTTCCAACTCTGAGAGTCTATATGGGAACATTGCAGAGAAGACACTACACTTTGGCGGCATTCAGCTGAAAAGGGATGAAAGTTAAAAAAAATTGCCCCAGGCTCTGTCAAAAAAATTATGCTTCGTTCTGTTTTCAGATACCATCAGTTCCCTGTTAGGCGCCTGTTAGGTGAAAAATATCTGTTGAGGGGCAGCTAGGTGGCACAGTGGATAAAACACTGGCCCTGGATTCAGGAGGACCTGAATTCAAATCCAGCCTCAGATACTTGACACTTACTAGCTGTGTGACCCTGGGCAAGTCACTTTACCCTTATTGCCCCGCCAAAAAAAAAAAAAAAGAAAAAGAAAGAAAAGAAAAAGAAAAATATATGTCGAGGCAGCTGGGTGGGGCATTATTTTCCCATTCAGGAAGAACTGGTTGCTGTGTTGGAAATGATCAGAACCTAGGAAGGAAGTGACCAATACCTCTTAGAACTTGTGATCATGAAGGAGAGGAAGGGGGAAAGCCAGGCATGTAGCCTGACGTGCCATAGATTTGGGGTGAATGGGATTCAGAGGAAGGGTGGATAGGCTGTGAATAAAGAAAGGGTGGAGGCTGAAGTCTGGAAAACCTGACTTCAAGTCCATTCAGACACAATTTGTGTGATACTGGGCAAGCTATTTAACTTCTGTTTGCCTCAGTCTTTTCATCTGAAAAATGGACATAATAATATCACTTAATTCCCAAGATTGTTGTGAGGGTCAAAGGAGATAATATTTGTAAGGTGCTTTGAAAACCTTAAAGCTCTATATAAATGGTGGCTAATATATAGTCAGAATGGTGACTGAAATGCACATCTTAATGTGTGGGGGAGTGTGGTAGAAATTCCTACAGTAGCCTAATGTTGCTAATAACACCATGAGGGGCCATGTCTTACTCATCTTTGTTTCTTACCTCTGTGCTTTAGCCTAGAATACTGAACACAGTAGGTATTTGGTATAAATGACTGAATGGGTGAATGACTGTATATGCTCATGTTTGAATGAGGCTAATACTATTTGAGACTTTAATCTACAGAGAATGGTAATTTCATCCTTCAAAAAATGGAAGGACAAATAAGGGGAAATTCTATTCTGGATTCAGATTTTCCCATCAGGGAAAACGTGGTTTCTGTATTGGAAATGATGGGAACCTGGGAAGGAAGTGACCGACCAGAGCTTCTTAGAATTTGTGATAGAGTGAAAGGGGAAAGTCAGGCATAGCCTAACATATGCATTAGATTTGGGGTAAACAGATTTCAGAGGATTTAGAGGAAGCGTAAATAGGATCCTATGGGGAATTTTTGTTTTATGAGGGAAGGCAGACCAGGAAGGAAAAGTATGCTCCTAAGAATAAAATTTGGAAGACCTCAAGGGAAGTGATTCTAGTGAGGAAAAGCGAGAATTATCTGAAGAGCTGGGGAATGTGTAGAGTATTTGTCAACCAACTTAGATTTTTGAAAAAAAGTACATATAGAAGATGGCAGCAAGGGCAGAAAATAGAAAAGCACGGTGTCCTACTGTGAGAAGATGGTCAATATGGAGGACTAAAGACCAAAGGGAACTTTGGCCCTCTAGGAATGCTATAGACCCCAAAAGGTTTTGGGATAGTTTTAAGGGTATCTTGAGGAAAAGAGAAGACTAAGAGGAGAACTGCCAAGGTTCATGGACGGGATCATGATAACCATCAACTAACAGAAGGCAGAGGGACTTGATTCTAGTCTTGCTTTTCTTTTCTCTGCCAAAGTGAAAGGCTTTTACACTAGAAAAGACAGAAGAAAAGCAAATAATAGGGAGGGGATGCCCAGGGTAAGTGCAGAGAGAGTACAAAGCACCTAGCTGCCCTTGGTGAATCGGGGTCACTCAGATGGCCCAGATGAAAAAAGCTGGCGAAGGCAATTTCTGACCCAACAGCAGTGATATTTGAAAGACCGTAGAAAAAGGGAGAAGTTTGGCATGACAGAGAAAGGGCACATGCTTTTCTGATTTTCAATAAAAGGAAAGAGAATAGAGTCAGTGAATTATAGGGCAGTGGGCCTGAAGTCAGGAAGACACATCTTTCCTGAGTTCAAATTCAGTCTCAGACACTAACTGTGTGACCCTGGGCAAGTCACTTAACCCCATTTACCTCAATTCCCTCATTTGTAAAATGAACTAGAGAAGGAAATGGCAAACCACTCCAGTATCTTTGCCAAGGAAACCCCAAATGAGGTCACGAAGAATTGGACACTATTGGAATGACTGAACAACAATAAAAACTGAGCCTGTTATGCTCAATTGATATCCAAACCACATTGACAGATCTAAAGGAGCCCCTCAGTGTTTTGGGTAGCCTGTTTGTGTAGAATTTACTAGAAGATGTAGACAAAGGTTGCAGAGGATGAGGAAGGATGGGTAGTGATCTATAATGTTGGAGGAAGTGCCAATATTGATCACAGATCCATTGAAGTCATCAGAGATCGTTACATTGAACATCACCAGCTCACAATCAGGAAAAACATCACCACCACGAAAGCATTAGCATATTCATTGATTCATTTATGATTTAACACGTACTTGAGTGCCTACTGTGTTCAGTGGACTGTGTACTAAGCCACTGTGGACTGATACAAAGGTCAAGAACAAATATTTCTACATGGAGCTCTTAGTGACTTTGACTTGGATGGAATTCTTAAAGTAGAACATTTTTAATTTTAAAAATTACTCCTATTTTTGTTTTTATATCATCTACATTTCTTGGTATATTTTCCTTCCCCCTCCCTGAGAGCCATCCTTTATTACTAAGAATAAAAAAGGAGAAAAAAAAAACCCTCAGTTCAACAACATTAATCAATACGTTGAAAAAAATCTGACATTATAGGCAGTGTTCCACAGTTATAGAGCTCCCCATCCTCCACCCACTCTGTAAAGAAGGATGGTGGTAGCTGCCTTCTTACATCTCTTCCTTGGGGAAAACCTTGGCCACTATAATTTCACATTATTCAGTTTGACTGTTTTGTTGCACTTTCTATTGTTGGTTATTTTTTTTTTCTTGATCTGTATACTTCACTTTGCATCAATTCATATAAATCTGTATTCATTCTATTGACCTTACAGTGGCATGATATTCCATTCTTGTATATGGGGCCATTCTCTTTATCAGAGGACTTGAGTATACATATATACACACACATATATGTAGATGTATATATGCACATATGTATATATTTATATATATTCCAACATATGTGTGTATACACATACACACATACTCCAAGTCCTCTGATAGAGAATGGCCCCATTCATTCATACATACATACACACACACACACACATATATATTGGCAACTACAGTAGGTCAACATGTTAAAATACATATTTATTTTTAATGTGTTGACCTACTTTAGTTTCTGGTTGCTACACTCTTCCTGTGGACAGCCTAGTGGATAAAGAACAGATTAACTACTCATATTTTATAAGGTTTAACCATAGGTTGCTTTTTAGGGGAGTCAGAGAGTACAACACATGCAGAAAATTAAATGCAAAGTTTAGACAAAGTAATTCATGGTGGGAGGCTACTAGAAACTGGAGGAGAGGATAAGGAGAGGGAAGCTTCCTGTGACATTGGGGAGACCACTTGAGTTGACTTTTTTTTTTTGGCAGGACAATGAGGGTTAAATGACTTGCCCAGGGTCACACAGCTAGTAGGTGTCAAGTGTCTGAGGTCCGATTTGAAATCAGGTCCTCCAGAATCCAGGGGCAATGCTTTATCCATTGTGCCACCTAGCTGCCCCCTTGAGTTGACTTTAAAAAAAAAATTCTAATTTATGGAATAAAACAAACATTTCCATATCAGTGCAGTAAACAAGATGATTGTACATGAAACTGCACATCCACTATGCACAACTTGCTATTCCATTCAAATATACAACTAAATTATCGGAAACTAGGTGTTTTAGGAGACAGAGATGGGAGAGGAGTGCAGACTACGCAGAGGAGTCAACCAATGCAGACACAGGGATGGGTGATGTCACAAAGGGAATAGAATCGGGTCAATTTGGCTAGAACCTAGAGTGCAGGAGTCAGAACACTTGCAATAAGCTTGGCAAGGCAGGCTGGAGCCAGATTTGGAGGGGCTTTAAATTCAAACAATCTTTAAAATATGAGCACAGTTTGTGTTTTATTCTAGAAGCCAGAGGGGCCTAACTAATGGAACTTCCTGAGCAAGGGAGGGACAAAGTCAGGCCTTGGTTTTAAGAACCCAGGTCATTCGCTCACCAGTCCAACCCACAGAGAGCCTCAAAATTCTCGAAAGAGCTTGTCTTATTTAAGCTACTCAATGTTTCTTTTCCCAACAGATTATGGTATCCTAATTGATTAGTTTAGTAATAGCTGGCACTGATTTTAGCCCACGGCATGTCCACATAGCACAGCCTGATTCACTGTATTTTCAGTCAAGTCGATCTTCCTGGAGCAGAGATCGATTTGCAGGCTATATCTACCCTCCTTAGCCTTGTTTCCCTTTCTTGTTATCAGACTCTCTGGCAGACCGATTTCATTCAGCAAATTAAAAACCTCTGCAAAGCTGCGATGGACAAAATAATAATCTTTTTAAGGGGGAGAGAGTTTTGATGTATTATATTCCATGAGAAACATTTAGCTCCTGTCTGTGTGCTAGGAGACACTCAATAGTTTTCATTTCTTTGTTCTTTAAAATATTCTGACACAGAAAGGTGAGAGCATACCCTTGGAAAAAATTTGACAGTCATAGCTCTGTGGTACATACTTTAGTTTGTCAGAATTAATCTTCTCTCTAGCAGGCACACTGAAGACAGGAAGGTTACAGAACCTATCTTGAGGTACTGCCTTCTGAACCCTGCCCAAGGAAGGAAATAGAGGGCTGGGTACAGTGTCCTTGATAAATAGATACTAGAGTCTGACTTCAGACACTTCTTCTGGTTTGCCTTATAAACTAATGTTTTAGTACACACACACACACACACACACACATACATATACAGGACATTTGTTGGGACTTTGATCTCATCCATCATGGCGCACCCTTCTAATCTATTTGAAGGTCTCTGAACACCAAGCAAAGGATTTTATGTTTGGTCCTGGAGGTGATAGGGAGTCATTGTAGTTTATGGAGTAATGGGTGATGTGGTAGATAAGAGAGTCATCTGCATAGATAGGATAATGAGGATTGCTTTTTGGCTATGGGTTGGACCACATGGTCTCTGAGGTCCCTTCCAACTCTGAGATTCTGTGAACCTGTTGTTTAATTTTCCCCAAAACCATGTTTCATTTAGAAAAATATATTACTGCCAACTTAGATGAGGTATTTGACAACACTCTCTCCTTGTGATGTTTTTTTAGAAAAAGTGAAAATCTTCTACAAGCATATGTACTGTACAACCTGCTAGATGAGCTTTTGTACCTGAGGACTGTTAGAGAAAAACAAACAAGGAATCTATTTGAGAAGAATTTGAGAAGATTCTGATCCATTACCACCTGAGCCCTGCTAGAGAAAATGGGATAGCCAGAGGCCAAGGTGTAGGTGACAGAATAGCCAAAGAAAGACCATTTGGAAACAGAGATGTGGAGGGCATTCCTGCTTCAGGTAGGGGTCATCCTTGTTGTTGTTTGTCCTTCATTTTCAAAGAGGACCACAACGTCTGGGGAGTGATGTCATGACTTGCAGTGAATTACATTTAAGTGAGGTAGGGCTGTGGAAAGTCACCAGTCTCACTATCTCCTCCGGAGCCATCTGGGTCCAGTGGCAAGATATAGATGAGGAAGACTGGAGATGACCCTTGGTGCTTTCTGGAGGACCGAGCCCATCTCTCAGATGCCAGGATCAGAGGGTCATAGAGTTGGAGCTGCATGAGACCTTAGGGACCATCAAGGTCACTCCTACCCTCTTATTTTACTAATGAAGAAGCTGAACCCTAGTGATGTCAATTGATGCTCTAAGGATCATAAAGCTAGGAAATGTCTGAGGTAGGATCTGAATTCAGGTCTTTCTGCCCCTAAGGCCAGTATGGGACTCACTTCATGATTTTCCAGGAACTTAGGTAGAAAAAAACATAGGCATTTCTCATTAGCCTGTCCACAGAAAACAACCTTGGGTTTCCTGGGACGTAGAAGGTGAGAAAAGGCAATGTGCTTTAGTTATTTCTTCCCAAACCCCAAATAATGATTAAAATTGCTAACATTCTCATGGCACATTAAAATTTGCAAAATGTTTTGCACATTTTCTCTTCTGATCCTTGAAACAACCCATAAATTGGTGTTGTTATCCTTCTCATGTTACAGATGAAGATACTGATTCCAAGAGAGGTTAACTTACTTGGTCAGGGTCACAAAACTGGTATCTGGGTCAGAATTTGAACCCAGGTTTTTCTGACTCTAAGCCCAAGGCCCCCACAAGCACAATGCCTGGAACACATTAGGTGTTTAATAAATGCTTGCTGACTGACTGACTCTTCTTTATACTAGGATAATACATTAACATGAATTTTTCTAAGTTGCAGGAATGACTGAAGGACTAAGAAGGAGATGGGGTGGGAGGAACACCTAGATAATCCCCATTGTCTACACCTGGTTATGGGCAGAGTGACTCAACTTTCTACTTTACTTTCTTCCCCTTCTCCCAGTTTCTGGCTGCTCTGCTGTTTCATCCTTGATTTTCCTCTTTCTAGCAGAGCTGGACAGAGGAAGAGGGTTCAGAAGGGGCCATATTTCCTCAGGCCCATCCTTAATGAGTTTGCTTCTCTTTGCTTCTCTCGCTCTGTGAAAATCTGGACTCAGCAGCAGATCCTGGGGTTAGTTCTTTCTTCTGTTCTCCCTTAACCCCAGAGGAAACATGTTCCACTGTTTAAAGAAAATAACAATAGAATCACTCAGAAAAAAGGTAAGGGCATCTGCTTGGTTATTACTCCTTCAGTTTCCTCTTAATGGGAAGGGCAGTGTCCTTTTGGTAGAAGAGAGATTTACTCTTGTTTCAGCTGGGGGGCTGTTTCCAATGTCGGGGGGGGGAGGGATAAAGAGAGGGAAAGAGAGAAAGGGAGAGAGAAGGGAGAAAGAGAGGGGAGAGAGAGAGAGAGAGAGAGAGAGAGAGAGAGAGAGAGAGAGAGAGGAGAGAGAGAGAGAGACAGGGAGACAGACAGAGACAGAGAGAGGGAGACAGAGACAGAGAGACAGAGAGACAGAGAGACAGGGAGAGAGGGAGAGAGGGAAGGAGGGGAGTGAGAGAGAGAAAGAGAAAGAGAAGAGCTTATATTTTCTAGTAACAGTTAAGTTTGAAAGACAAGTCTGAACTGAGGGGATCCAGGGAGGTGGTGATGGAGTGTTTTGTTTTGTTTTGTATTGAACCTGCAATTACTGACAGACAAGAGTCCCCTTTTCTCACCTTTGCAGGTAGGTTGTCTGATCTGAGCCACCTGTGATGAGCCCATGTCATCTGCTCTCTGGTCTCTGTTAGCCCATGGGACCTATCTTTGGCATATTGCTTTTACTAGAGCCAATTAGAGAACTGAGACAATTATCTGTCTCATTTGAGCAAAATCTAGGCCATATCTAGTTAAGTTAGATGAAAAGGTATTTAGTGCCTAAATTCTAATTTGCTTTGACAAGCATTCAGATAACACTTAAAAAGGTTCTTTGCTCTCTGCCAGCCCCTTCCTCTGTATCTGTGTTTGTTCACCTGTCTCTGTCTGTTCTGTCTCTTTCTTCATATTTGTGCCTGTCACTATCTTTCTGTTGTTCTGTATCTCTTTGTCTCTCTGTAGAAACATATACACACATATGATGAATATATAGTAAATATGTGTGTCTTTCTGGGCATGTGAAATTCCATTCATGCAGATATTCCTTCTAATGGTGCAAATCACACTCCATCCAAACCTTCTCAAACTACGGGGCTCTTCCCGTAGTTTCCATGTCCTCTAACAGGAAGTTCACTTAGCCAGTTGGCCAACAAGCATTTTGTGTAATTTAAAATTCTAAATGTGGGTTCTAATCTGTTCCCCCAGTTTTGGGGGAAACTGACTAAAATCACTGATAAAATGAGTTTAGATTTTTAAGGGTTTATTGAAATATAGAAAAAGAAAGATTGAGAACAGAATTCTTACAACCTCACAATCCTATCTTTCCTCAACTCCTCTCTGTCTTTCCTTGCCGTCACCACCAAGTCAGGAACCAAAAAGACAGCGCTCTTCATGCAGGCTCCCCTTTCCTCCTTCCTGTCCCCTCCCAGAATGGGGAGGTTCTTCAAGCTGGTTGGTTGATTGGGCCGGAAGTTCAAAGTTTTTTTAGATTCTGAGAACCATGCTTTCTTAAGTACTCTCAAGTACCAGCCAGATGTGCTTAGAATCTAGTCAACTACTAATCCAGTCAAATCAGCCACTCAGGTGGGCTCCTGAGTATCTGCCAAATCTCATCTATCACATTCCATTATCTTGACAGTTTCCCCGCTTTGTTTCTTCTAGGAATAGGGTGTTCCTTGATGAAACACACCCTATGCTAACAAACAATATGTAAATAACAACATAGAAAAGGGAGAGAGAAGTTTTGTCCAGAGGGGTGGTCCCTCATAGATGTGATACTTTGACATTGGTCTTGCAGAGGGAGGGCCTCTGCAAGTATATAATGACAGAAGGAGAAAGCAAGATCAACAAAACAAAATTGTTCATATAAAGTCTCTGAGTTCTCTTGTCTTCTTGGAGTGGTAAGATGTTATCAGGAGGAAACTGGACTCTGGTCTGGAAAGCTGGGCTCTGGACTCTGGGCTGGAAAACTGGATTCTGGACTCTGGTCTGGAAAGCTGGATCCTCTTCTTTAACTGTTTGAATTGCTGAATTTTTACTAAACCTTAGCATAGCATTGTCAATGACCAAATTAATACATTCAATTACATGAGGTAGTTATGCAATCTATAACACTTCTTACCACCATGTGTCTGGATCAAAGCCAAATTTAGTATTTGTTCATGACACCTGAAAAATGTTATGGAAAGATTATCATACCATATCTCATGATTTCAAGACAGCCAATGATTGTGCTAGGCCACAGGTGATTAGACTGAGTGAGACAAAAAGAAAACAAGTTCAGTCAAATTAGGTTATTTTAGGAGGGAGAGAGGAAGGAACTGGACTGCTCTACATAGTCGCCATCATAAACAAACCATGGACTTACTTGTACCTGTCTCTCCTCTTGTTGCACACATATTCTCTCCAGGGCCTGCATCAAGCTTACTGTAAGAGTCAGTTATGTCTCTGAAATGATAAGTTTCCATACTTCATAAATCTCATATTAATTTCACCAAAGACAGGATGATGGTAAAAATGCATGTTATGCTACATAACTGAGGATATACTAGTAATCTATACAATAATCCTAAACCATACCCAGAGTATAATGACATATACATGATGAATGAATGTAAATAGCTAATTATATTAGACATTATTACATTATCTTCTTTTAGCAAGTAAACCACATCATCTTATACATGAATTCTCTAGTATAACAGTAACAGATACTTAAAGTGGTGATCAATTTATCAAAAAGAAATAAGGCTTCAATTAGCAAGATTCAATATTTAATATGTTCATTGATAGAGTTTTATCTGAAATCTCTTTACCTACGAATGGTGCAGGCTTTACATGAGAACAATGAGTCCAAGAGTCTTTTTCGCCAATTTTAATGGTAGTAGGAGTTGTCAATAATACCTGAAAAGGTTCTCCTGGATTTAAATTATGCAATGAAAAGTCTAAGGGTCCTGCCTGGACCACAGCTCCTGCCTCATGGAGTTCATGTAACCTAGTTTGTAATTCCTGTATATAGGAGGCAACAGAAGTATCACCTTCCACCAGTGATGGTGGAAAAAGTTTTAGCTTGGATAGGAGGGTAACCAAAAAGCATTTCATCAGGAGATATATGAAGTTCTCTTGGTCTACTGCATAGATAGAATAATGCCAGTGGTAGAACATTTGAATTCATAAGGACCAAACTTAAACAGAAGGTCAATCCTGGCATGTTTGAAAAGCCAGGGGAAGAGGCTTGGTTCTCTTTGGTTCCGCAGTCCCTGGTCCATTTTGTAAAAGGGAGCAAGGCTTGAAAATAGGAGGCTAAGAGTACTTAAGGGTTAAAATATATACTCAACCTAGGTACTTAGCCATTAAGAGAAACCCAATTTAAAGAGACAGGCACATGTGTGAACAAGGAAGGAAAAAAACAATTCTTACCAAACTTGATCAGAAGATCGAGGATCAGCTTTTCCTCTTTGTGGTTGCCAAACTCAATGCCCCATAGCCTATTATTCAACCCAACTGGACCCTGTACCATCTGGGGTGCCACCTTGCCTTAGGGCAGTGGTGGCCACGGCCCTTTTGGTAGAAAAAGCCTCTGATTTGGTCCTAGGTAACCCTCTAACTGTGCAATGCCCTCACAAAGTAGGGGCTCTCTTACTACGTCACAGGACACAACAAGGTTTTTTAACATCCTCAGGCAAGGTTATTGTTAATGGGGACCTTATTAAGGACCTCCTAGATGCCCTGAAACTGCCCTCTGCCCTAGCCCTGCCCACACAGGGAATAGTGATCCTGTTTCAAAGGGGAATGCATGAGCTGATTCTGCAGCCAAGCTCGCTGCATTAGAAGCTCTGGAACATGTATTTAACCTTTCACCTTCTGAGGATATTCCTTCCAACCTAACCTATGATGATTCTGAAGTAGAAAGGTGGACTCCTGAGTATCTGCCAAATCTCATCTATCACATTCAATTATCTTGACAATTTATTTCTTTAAAAAACCCCATCTATTTACTTTTTACTTATTTATTTATTCATTCATTCATTTATCTATTAATTAAGTAATTAATTAATTAATTTATTTTTTCGGCCAATGAGAGTTAAGTGACTTGTCCAGGTTCACACAGCTAGTAAGTGTCAAGTGTCTGAGGCTGGATTTGAACTCAGGCACTCCTGAATCCAGAGCTGGTGCTTTATCCACTGTGTCACCTAGCTGCCCCAAAAAGCATTTATTAAGGGCCTGCTATATGTGGGGTAGTGTGCTAAGCACTGAGCATACAAAGAAAAGTAAAAACAAAACAATTCCTGCCTTCAAGGGGCTCACCTCCTAATGGGAAGAACAGCATTTAAATAATTAGGTATGTATAAGATATATCAAACATCTTCTAGGAAAAAAGAAAAGAAGGGAGGGAGGGAAGAAGGAAGGGAAGGAAAGGAGGAAACCTCAATTTTAAAGGAAAGAGAAATCGAAAATCATGAATTATCCCAATAATTTAGGTTAATCCCTCTTGTCACATCTCATGTATCTAACCTCACATAGACAATCTCTGTCTGCTGAGGTGAAAAACTTTTCTCTTTGACTCCTCTTTGAATCCTCTCATTGAAGAATCATCCCTAGATCTTCTAACCTTCTCTGATCTCTCATTCCACTGGGCCCTTTGGAACCCCAACAAACGCATCTTTGTTCTAGATTTCTACCTCCTGGAGCTCAAAGAAAGCTGGCCCTCTCCAGGAGATACCAAGTCCTAGATCACCTTCTCACATTCAGGTGGCTCATTCTCACATGCCTCCAAACATACCAAACGAGGAATGCTCACTACAATCCTTTCCAGGCCCTCCCTCTGTCATCACTCTACCACATCTCCTCCATAGAGGTTCACGGCATGTGTCCATATCACCCTGTTCTGGTCCTTCTCGCTATACTCTACCTTCCATCTATAGACATGTGGATGTTCCATTCAATGCCCTGGCCTTTTAATTAGTCAACCTCATTCTCATAACCTGTATCTTCAAATACACGGTCCCTGAACAGTTTACGTTCTAATGGTGGAGAAAATATGCAAACAACTGTACACACCTATGTGTATACGACATACGCAGAGTAGATAGGACATAATCTCAGAGACATTGTAGGAGGTTAAGAAATTATCGATGAATTAATTTAATTGTGATTCAAACTTAAATATCCCAACTCCACTTCCAATGTTTTCACCGAACCATAGTGCTTTCAGAAAAGACCAATGCAACTTTCTGAAAACATTATGCTTTGGTAAAAACAGTGGAAGTGGAGTTGGATTATTTAAGTTCTGGTTACAATTAAATCACACAGATAATGTACCTGGGTTCAAATCCTGCTGCTGATTCTTAGTAGCTCTGTGACCTTGGGCAAGTCTCAATTTCCTTTGGCTTCAGTTTTCTCATCTGTAAAATTAGGAAGTTGTACTAGGTGGCTTCTGCAGCCCTACTAGTTCTAAATCTACGATCCTATCACCCTCTGGATATAGCATAGAACATGAAAGGAGTGCGTAATTATCAAACATGTAATAATGACATTATTAATACATCTCACTCAGCAACTCTTGTATTCAAGAGATGCTTGGGGTCAAATCCTGTCCCTGGAGCTTCTAGCTTTGTGACCATGAACAAGCCACTCAATCCTCCGGGCCTCATCCTCTTCCTTATCTACAAAATGGCAAGAGGAGCACCTACTTCGCAGGCTCCTTAAGGTTCAAATGGAATCATAAATGTTAAGTAAGCCTCGAAGGACTATCCAAATGTCAGTGGTAGTCATTATTGATCACAAGAGAAAATTGTTATTGAACAAAGTTACTATTTGCTTACTAATAATAGCTGCATACTATTTAAAGAAGGCAAATGGTTTTGTAGAGAGAGTGCTGACATGGAGTCAGTAAGACATGAGTTAGAATCCAGACTCAGACACTAGTTTTGTGATCTTGGGCAAGTTAGTTAACCTCTCTCTGACTCTGTTTCCTCAACTGTAAATTAAGAATAATAATTTCCCCCTACCTGGAGGCATTGTTGTAATGATCAAATGAACTGATCATCTACATAAAAGATTTTGCAAACCTTAAAATGCTAAGTAATCCCTAGCTATTATTATTATTATTTACTATTATTATTATTACAACTACTAATTTTTACCCAGTAAAATCTTTCCTTACAAAATTCAAATTTAGTCTTATAATTGTTATTATAATGGAATCACAATCAAATATCGTAACAAATGAAAACAATATTTATTCTGGTGAAAGCAGCTCCATTTAAGTGCACCTCCTTCTGAATAATTTCTTTTTGATATGACAGTTTCTTAGACGTTTACTATTTTTAAAGAGTCAAAAGAGCAGCCTGGGAAAAAAAGCTATTTCTTTTGTGTGCGTTGGCATATTTAAGGGTTTTTAGCGGGTCACAAGATACTTGAAGTGAGAGCAAAGGACATTTATTGTAACTGTGTCTACCATTCCAGAAGAAGACAGGAGCTTTAATTGTAATAAACTAAGCTGACCCCAGTAAGAGGGAAGACACAAAGGCTCATTTTAACTTGTGAATTGAACAGATAGGCCATCAAGGTAATTAAGGGAGCGTGCATGTGTCTGTGTATACTGAATATGAGGTAGTCTGTTTCTCTTCCCTGTAGATTCTGCACTCCCCTGGATCTGTTTTAAAATGTAAAAAAAAAATAAAAAGGGGCACCTAGGTGGTACAGCGGATAGAGCACGGAGCCTGGAGTCAGCAGTACCTGAGTTCAAATCCGGCCTCAGACACTTGACACTTACTAGAAGTGTGACCCTGGGCAAGTCACTTAACCCCAGTTGCCCCACCAAAAAAAAAAAAAGTAAAAAAAAGCAAATTCTCACATGGGCAGTGACTTTCCTCTTCCTATGGTTACCAGCAAGTCTCCTTCAGTGCGCGCACACACACACACACACACACACACACACACACACACACACACACACACACACATCATCATCACTACTAGTTTGGCTCCTTTTTGTTTCTCACACTGGTGCAAATGGGCTCTGGATGGGGACCTAAATTGGTCTTTTATAATCTACTCTATATATGTTAACCTGGGGAGTAAGAGGTTTTTACTAAAGATATATTTTTTTTCTTAAGGAATGTCAAGTTGTTCTCATCTCTAGAAAACTTATGGGAATTGTCTACATGAATATAGAGTGTATCCTTGATTAAAAAAATATGAGAAGGGAATAGGAATGCTTTTGCTAATAATATTCTATAGCAGGGCACACCTTTACAGTCACACACTTGCCTGAGAACAGAAGGTCCCTCTGTATTTATTATTTAATTTAGTAGAGGAATTATTCATTACTGCTGCCCCCAATACTTGATATCTCCTGTCCTGATTCTATAACTTTTAATAGGCTGTCCCTCATGCATAGAATATGTTTCTTCCTCACCTCCAACTTCCTGCATGAGACCTTCCTGGGTGATATTGTTTCCCCCCTAAACCAAAATTGCCTTGTATTTGTCATTTGTATACTTTGCCTCTGCTTAGATATGTACTTGGGCAACTAGGTGGAGCAGTGTATAGAACACAGGGGTCAGGGCTGGGGGTGGGGATGGGACTGGAGTCAAGAAGGCTTCTCTTCCTGAATTCCACTCAGACCTCAGACACTTACTAGCTGCATAACCCTAGCCAAGTTACCTAACCCTATATGTCTCAGTTCCTCATCTGTAAAATGAGCTGGAGAAGTAAATAGCAGACTACTCCAGTATCTCTGTCACAAAGAATTAGATGTGACTGAAAAATGATTGAACATATATGTACTTATGGCTTTCCTTACAAAATGTAAGCTTCTTGAGGACAACTATTTTCTTTCTTTCTTTCTTCCTTCCTTTCTTTTTTTCTCCCTCTCTCCTTCCTTCCCTCCTTCCTTCCTTCATTCCCCTAACACAGTTCTTGGCACATACAGGAGTTAATAAATACTTGTTGACCAACTGATGGACTAATTGATAAAAACACAGTCTTATAGACTCTCCCTCTGTGAAGGTTCTTCCCACATATGTTAAGTTTGAACAAGATTCTCTTACAGTTACAATAATAGAGATAATTTTGCTCATGTTTCTCTGATTATCATTATCAAGTAAAGAATAAAATAGGGAGACATATGCTTGTGTTGTGGGTTTTTTTTTTTTTGGCAGGGTGTGGGGGTGGAAAGAGTATCCATATCATATTATGAAGAGGTAAAGTGTTGTAATGGATTGTGTACAGAACATTCAAAAACCCTCCTCTGAGAGCAAGACATGTAAAGTCTATGTCCCTAGGGAAAATTCCTTTCTCATAAATCACAGATGTGCTGTGATCTGCCTTGGTGGATGGCACATGATGAAGCTCAATGGAAGGCTTAGCTTTCATGGATATGTTAGGAAAGGAAGGGATTTGGAGATGAACCTTGAGTATCACTGGTTATTGATAATAATGTTCCTTTCCCTTTCCCTTTCCCTTTCCCAGGAAAATGAGGGTTAAGTGATTTGCCCAGAGTCACACAGCTAGTTAGTGTCAAGTATCTGAGGTCAGATTTGAACTCAGGTCCTCCTGAATCCAGGGCCGGTGCTTTATCCACTGTGCCACCTAGCTGCCCTGATAATAATGTTCCACATTTTTTTAATCACTGACTGTCTTTTCCTAGGATCCCTGATGAGGGAGGCTTTATTCAAAGTCATAGAACTGATCCCAGAGTTCTCCTCTGGCAAGGAGGCTGATAGCCACATTCCCCATCACTGTGCCTTTAAAGTAGAGCCACTTAATGATGCTGGTGTGGGGGACAAGGGTAGCAGTTGGATTACTTTATATCATGGTGTACAGTAGTCAGAGAATTTGATTGCTTTGCTCTCAGGGTAACAGAAGAACTGTTGTTAAACTGGGTCAAAAATGAAAGGAATTCTTTTTAGCCCTTTAAATAATATTTGGACTATAACTCCCCTTTATCACCATATTAATTATAATATTTAGTAATTTATATAATTATGTATATAGCACATTATATAATCATCATATGTAATAATTATAAAGTTACTATGTATGTAATCATATAATTACAGTAATTAGAATTTGTGTGAAGATGGAAGGGAGTCCACATTCAGTACTTTTACTTTTGCTATTATAATATTATACATACACACATATATTATAGAGGGAGAGAGAGGGAGAGAGGAGAGAGAAGAGAAAGAGAGACAGGGAGACAGAAAGAGTCAGAGAGACAGAGATAGAGAAACAGAGAGAAAGAAAGTCTCTCCACTAAACCCCTACTCTCATCGAGGCTGGAGGAGCCCTCTGGTCTGGAACTCCCAGACTGTGCCACCTTAGTGTAGGTCCTACTGTGTAGGAAAAGAGGTGGAGGTCTTGTGACAGGTTGTACAGCTGTCGTCTATTCCATCCTAGGAGAGTTCAGAGAAACTTGTTGCTGGGTTGGCTTTAAGGAGATGAATTTCTGATCATGGCAACCTGTGACAACCATCTGCTTGGGTTTAGGGAGGTGATGATATTCTCTGTGGCTAGAATACAGTCCCCTCACCTCTACCTCTTAGTTTCCTGGCCTCCTTCAACCCTCAGCTCAGTGGCCACTTTCTGCAGGATGCCTTTCCTGATCTCCACAGTGGATAATGCTTTCCACCTACTCTACTTCCATCTATCTCAAATGTATCTGGTTATATACATGTTGTTTCCCTCATTAGAAGTAAGCTTCTTGATGATAGGGACTACATACAATATTGTCTTCCTTTGGTTCTCCAGTGATTGGTACAGTGCCTGGTCCATATTAAATGATTGATAAAGGCTTTTTGAGTGACTGATTGGTGGAGGGAGTGCTGTTTGCCTGTTATTTATTATTCAAACAAGCATTTACAGTCTTAAGACTCATTCGAGATATGTTTTGTGATCCGGAATCAATTATCTCATTCAACTACTTCATTTACACACGAGGAAACTGAGGCCCAGATGTTAAGAGACAATCTTCTGTAGTAGTATTTGTGTGTGTGTGTGTGTGTGTGTTTTGTTTGTTTTGTTTTTTGCAGGGCAGTGAGTGTTAAGTGACTTGCCCAGGGTCATACAGCTAGTAAGTGTCAAGTGTCTGAGTCTGGATTTGAACTCAGGTCCTCCTGAATCCAGGGCTGATGCTTTATCCACTGCCCCCTAGCAGCCCCCTGCAGTAGTATTATCAAGAACATACCCCTCATTTTACAGTTGAGGAAACTGAGGCTAAGAGAGGCTCAGTGATTTGGTCAAAGTCATATAGCTAATCAGGGGTAAGAAATAAAACTCAAATGTTCCAATTTCAAGCCCATTGTTATCTCACTGCTCCCTTACTGGGAACCATGTGATTAAAAAGAATTAATTTAGCTGTGGCATCAGAAATTCCAGAATCAACCAGTGGGTTGGAGTTGGTGTCAGATTTCAGCTCCATAAGTACGTATTATTGACCTAGATCCCCATTAGGGCTTTGATTATTCTTGTGTGGAAATACAACGTTAATACTTGGATGATTTCAGGAAATCATTAAGTGTGGGTATTCCCTCAATGCCTTCCTATTCTTTTGTGATCACATCATTTATCTTTCCCTAATTCCTTCATAGAGTAATGACTCAGAGCATTGACTTTTTCCTCTAGGTCTTTGCATGTCTCATTCTTTGGATGTCTCCAATCCTTGGACTGTCTTTCTTTTATTCCTTCCTTCTCAATCCCTAGAGGAAGCTCTTGGTGAAGCAGATCGAGCACTGGGCCTGGAGTCAAGAAGACCTGAGTTCAATACAGCCTCAGACACTTACTAGCTAAGTGACTCTGGGCAAGTCATTTAAACCCTGTCTCCCTTGGTTTCCTCAACTGTAAAATGAGGGTAACCAAGATATCTGTCTCCCAGAGTTATTGTGAGGATCAAATGAGATATTTGGGAAAGTGCTTAGCACAATGCATGGCACATAAGAGGTGCTACATAAATCCTTAATCTTGTCCCTTCTCTCTCAACCCACCATCAACTTTTCTCCTTGTGTGCTCATAGGCATTCTGAGAGCTGTCTTATACCACTGGCAATGGAAAACACTTTTTAAGCCTCAAATCACTCTCTCTCTATGTTTATGAGTTATTATTAATAATATAAGTAATAATTATAATATATTATGCAATAGTATATTATAATTGTTTGTACTGATATGTTCATATTATTACAATGCAATAGTAATTAGTAGTAATAGCGTTTAAGTAATTTTTAGCAACATCCTATGTTCTACTCATGTCAGTCATCTATTTTTTTTGTTCTGTAGTTTTTTTTAAAGCTGCATTAAAGTAGGCAAAATGCATGAGATTTTGTATAAGGGAGGTGATAGTCTAAGCTCTACTTTGCTCTAATCAGACCACATGAGGAGTATTTTATGTTCAGTCTGAGATTTTATTATTATTATTATTAATAATAATAATAACTGTTATTTGTATAATGCTTTAAAGTTTGCAAAGTGCTTTATACATGCCTTCTCATTCTATTCTTACAACAATCTTGGCATGTGGGTGCTAATATTATTCCCATTTTACAGATGAGGAAATTGAGGCAGGTGGGTTAAGTGACTTGCCTAAGGTCTCACAGCTAGTAAATATCTGAGACCAGATTTGAACTTAAGGCTCCCTGTATCCAGATTCACTGCTCCACCCACTGCACTACTCTAGCTTCCAAAGTGGTGTGTGTGTGTGTGTGTGTGTGTGTGTGTGTGTGTGTGTGTAAAATACAAATAGAATAGTTTTATTGCTTAGATTTAGAAGACCTTAGCTATGTGACCATGGGTGCCATAGTCTACACTTAACTTCTCTGAGATTCCAGGTTATAGAGAATATGGCAATCAGCATCAATGGAGGAAGTTTTTACCTTAGGAGTTCTCTGTACTGATGAAATCAAAGGCCTGGATATATTTTTGTTGTGTGTATATGCACATTTATACACACATGTGTATGTATGTATTTACATAGTACAGTCTCAGTGTTTCATACATATATGTCTATATATGCATATAGATGAATTAATTATTGAAAAGTTATTTCTTAAGGACTCCTATGCCCAGTGCTGTGCAAAGTACTAAAGATGCAGATACAAAAATCCAGACAGTTCCTGGCTTCAAGGACCTTGTGCTCTAAATAGAAGGAGACAGCACATATAGAACCATGGGGACCAGGGAGGAGTACTTTTATTGGGAAAATTACAGGGATTGTGAGAGTGATAGTAGAGTGATAGTCTGATAGAGTCTTTCCAGAAGCAATGGCGATATTGATTTGATTATTAAAAAAAAACAACCCAAAACCTTTAAAGATCTCTTCCTTTGTCCCCCTCCTTCCAGATTCATCCATAAATGCCCCTGGGATGTGTTTGCCTAGTTGAATCTTCCACCAAGTCTTCAAACTGATTTTGCCCTCTATTGTTGTTCTCTGTGCCTAGAGTCTGAAAGACCTGAGTTCAAATCTAGTCTTGGACCCCTACTAGCTGTATGATCTTGGACAAATCACTTAACCTCTGTTTGCTTCAGTTTCCTCATCTGTAAAATGGGTATGATAATGACACCTATATCACAGGGTTGTTGTGAGGATCAAGTGAGATAATATGTGTAAAGTGCTGAGCATATTGGCTGACATATAACAGGTGCTCTATAAATTCGGTGTTGATGATGACTATATAAACAGCCTTTATAAAATTTTCACCATCCTTCTCTTAAGGACTTTATAAACTAGTTTATATTCTAAACCAGTGATATCTTTGCCTGACATGTCTCTCTACTTTGTTAGTAAGTCAACTGCTTCCTCTTTTTTAAAATAAATAAAAGTATTTTATTATTTTCCAGTTACACATAAGGATAGTTTTCAACATTTGTTTTCATAGGATTTTTAGTTCCAAATTTTTCTCCCACTCTCCCTTCCCTCCCTCCTCCCCAAGATGGAAAGCAGTCTGATATAGGTGGTATATGTACAATCACATTAAGCATATTTACACATTAGTCATCTTGTGAAAGAAGAATCAGAGCACAAGGGAAATACCTCAAAAAAGAAGGGGAAAAACAGCCCCAAAGTAGAAACAGTATGGTTCCATCTGCATTCATAATTCACAGTTCTTTTTTCTGGATGTTGAGAATATTTTCTATCATGAGTCCTTTGAAACTGTTTTGGATTGTCACACTGCTGAGAAGAGCCAAGTCTATCACCATTGTTTATCACACAATGTTGCTGTTACTGTGTACAATGTTCTCCTGGTTCTGCTCCTCTCAGTCATCATCAGTTCATCTAAGTCCTTCCAGGTTTCTCTGAACTCCTCCTGCTCATCATTTCTTACAGCACAATAATATTCCATTCCATTCATATACATATACAACTTGTTTAGCCATTCCCCAGTTGATGGGCATTCCCTTGATTTCCAATTCCTTGCCATCACAAAGAGAGCTGCTATAAATATTTTTGTACATGTGGGTCCTTTTCCCTCTTCTATGATCTCTTTGGGATACAGACCTAGCTGTGGTACCACTGGGTCAGAGGGTATGAACAGTTCCATAGTTCTTTGGGCATAGTTCCAAATCGCCCTCCAGAATGGTTGGATCAGTTCCCAGCTCCACCAACGATGCATTAGTGTTCCAATTTTCCCACAGCTTCTTCAACATTTATTATTTTCTTTTTTTGTCATATTAGCCAATCCGATAGGTGTGAGGTGGTACCTCAGAGTTGTTTTTTCATTTCTCTAATCAATAGTGATTTAGAGCATTTTTTCATATGGCAATAGGTAGCTTTGATTTCTTCATCTGAAAACTGCCTGTTCATATCCTTTGACTATTTCTCAATTGGGAAATGACTTACATTCTTATAAATTTGATTTAGTTCCCTATATATTTTAGAAATGAGGCCTTTATCAGAAATACTGGCTATAAAAATAGTTTCCCAGTTTTCTGCCTCCCTTCTAATTTTGGCTGCATTGCTTCTGTTCATACAAAACCTTTTTAATTTAATGTAATCAGTCTTCCATCTTGCATTTCATAATATTCTCTATCTCTTGTTTGGACATAAATTGTTTTCTTCTCCACAGAGTTGAGAAGTAAACTATTCCTTCCTCTCCTAATTTATCTATGGTATCACCCTTAGCTGTTTGCTCTTTAAAGGATGTTTTAGGTCCTGTTGTTTTCTTTGTCAGACAATTAATTTCCATCAGTTAAACTTCTGTATGAAGTTATTTCAATTGGCATTTATGGGCTTTATTCATTCCATCTACATGCCATACTTATAATCAATAACTTTGTTTTAATCCAATTTTTTTTTTCCAAAAGGCCATCAGGGTTAGATGACTTGCCTAGGGTCATGCAGCTGGTAAGTGTCTGAGAACTCAGGTCTTCCTGACTCTAGGGCTGGTGCTCTATTCATTGCATCACCTAGCTGTTCCATCAATAACTTTCAAAAATCAATCAAGCTGGAGGGTTTATTTTGTCTGTCATATCCTTTTCTAAATTTTATTTCAGTTTTGTACTAAATTTGATTTTTGATATAACAGCTATCAAGGGTCTGTTAACTGATTCAGAATGCTGACTCAGGAATTACTACCACATCAGTAATGAGTCATTTCCTGTCTATTAAAATATAATCAATATCATGTTGGTGATTGAATGTGGTGCTCAACATGGTCAGAACCTTCTGATTCTTTTCTCAAGTAAAGTATTCATGACAGAGGTGTGAGGCCTTTGGGTAGTCTCCGAGCCTTTTGATCTCTCACATTCCTTATCGATCCATACTTTCCAACTTCCCATCCCCCCCCTCCCACTTATTCCAGCCTTTACAATGAAGGCACAAGTATCAATGTGTCTATGTGTGTGGATATATTGTATATATACAAACATGTGTACATATATGCAATATCTATATTTTGGGGGATCAACCTATGATTTAATTGCTCTAAGGAACACCCAATGAGGACATTACTTTTGCCAATGCAGGTAGCAGCTGCTCTATAACTTATAGCTTTAGGGAAGGGGGTCTTAATTTGCAATAGATTTCAGAGAGGGTTGTGAACATGCATGGGGGGGAAACTGACATCCTTATTTTTTTTTTATTAATCTCTAACTGAAACTTAGAATTACCTTTAATTATGTAAAAACATTGTTCTGACAAGAGGTCCATTGGCTTCCTTGGACCACTAAATGGGTCCATCATACCCACGTACAAACATACCCACCCAACCACACACAACTCTATCACATGAATGCTCACCACACATGGTTAAGAATTCTTGCCTTAGAAGAGTTGCCTGGAGCTCTGAGTGGTTAAGAGACTTGCCCAGAGTCACACAGTGAATCACTATGACACACAGTGTCACAGTCAGACTCAAACCCCAGTCTTCTTGCCTTTAAGCCCTCCTCTCTATCCCCAAATCAGTGGTTCCCAATGTTTTTAGTTCCATGAACCTCTTTTTAAAAGCAGCAGCAGCAGCTACAGCAAGGGCAGCAGCAATAACAATAACAACAATGTGTTGTGAATCTCTAGAGAAATTTAATAGGCTGCTTAAATTTTTACAATAACTATGAAGATAATACAATCATGGTTTTAATTGCTACAGAAACAAACAAAATACATCAAATGTGCATGTGATTGTTGTTGCGAAGGAAAAATATATTTCTAACATAATTAGGCAATTATTTATTGCTTATTTTGCCATTAAAAGATTTTGGACATGAGCCTCTTGCACCATTGCTGTAAATCACTGAATGGGACCTTCTGCACTACACCATGCTGCCTTTTATAAAAATACATTCTGATTTAATTTAGAGACTCTTAAAGTATTCTTTGTAGAATTTCTCATCCTCTTCCAAAGATGTGAGTATATAAGCTCCCATTTAAAAAAAAATCAATTTTGCAAATACTTATTGTGAGCCCTGAATAGCAAGACAACCGCATAGCTCATGAAATGAGATTTCTTTTTGTCTCTTGACACAAGATAAAAAAAAAACACTTCTCCCACATTTCATGTATTCATGTTTAATATTTAGCCATTCAAATGCAGTTCATGTTCATCTCAGCTCTGAATTGTTTCCTTTATCCCAGGTGTCCTTATTTTTTCTTCTTCTACCCCTGGTGTAGGAACCCATGCTGATTTAGGGACTTGGGAAGGGATAGGGATGAGGATGAGTATGGACCAGATCCAGAAGCACTGACAGATGCCCTATGGAAGTCAAAGCCTTTTTTTTTTCATCATCAACCACTTTGGAAATTAGTGAAACTTTACGGATCCTTCCTCAGAATATGGTTTTTAAATTAATCAAACAAAACATAAAGGGTTACAAAGGAAACCAATTTTAAATACTGTTATCAGAATAGAAATAACATTCCCAGTTCATGGACCTCAAGTCAAGAACCCTTGGTAGCAAATGACTAGTTCTGGGAAGCTACCAGTGAAATCTGGCCACTCTGTACTTTGAATTCTAATTCTTGGAAACCTATAAAAATCCCATGGATTCATCTGGTTGAGAAACTATCCTTGGGCCCCAAAGCACACAGGTCATACTAAGTTATACCCATTTCACCATTTCTAGCTTTGACAGAGATGATATTTTTGTTTTGCTTTGGCTGTTAGGATAAGATCAAAGGACTGGACTTCCTATTTTTAGCACACATAAGACACACTCAGAAGCAGACACAATCCTTTTGTCCCCCCTTCCTGCTCATCAGGGTGTATCACTAATGTTGAAACATTTTGTCTCCTTGCTTTCTCCTGTCTTCAATGCAAATAACAGGAAATGCTGTGACCCACATTTCCAGGGAGGAGGAAGGCAGAGGAGCCTTTCTAATTTGAGATATGACACCCATTCCAGCAGGAGAGAAAGGTTTGGTAAATATTTAAATGGATTACACATCCTCAATGGGGCTCAGCTGAATTATTTAAGGAAAGAGCAAACCCTTGAAGGTTGAAGCTCTGATTCTGCATTCCTCCAAACCAAATAGTATGGATGGTACTTTGGACTTTCTTCCCAGAAAATGTTCCAAAATCTCTAGCAAAACATTTCAAGGATGGGATTATTCTTTATTATAGGGGCTAGGATAAATGTTTTGTGTGATTCTTTTTTTTTTTTTTTGGTGGGGCAATGAGGGCTAAGTGACTTTCCCAGGGTCACACAGCTAGTTAAGTGTCAAGTGTCTGAGGTCAGATTTGAACTCAGGTCCTTCTAAATCCAGGGCCAATGTTTTATCTACTTCACCACTTAGCTGCCCCAGGATAAATGTTTTAAAGAGATTAATTGGTTAATACTCATTAATCTCTGATTACAGGGACTACCTATTATAGGGATCACCTAGATCAAAGATACTGATCATCTAAATCCTGTTACTTGATCCAGACAAATGCAAGATTTATAAACATTTTGCTCTAAAAAAGTTTTTATATAGGGCAGCTACGTGGCGCAGTGGATAGAGCACTGGCCCTGGATTCAGGAGGATCTGAGTTCAAAGACGGCCTTAGACACTTAACACTTACTAGCTGTGTGACCCTGGGCAAGTCACTTAACCCCAATTGCCTCACCAAAAAAAGAAAAAAGTTTTTATACAATAGGAAGGATTAAAAATGATGTGGTTTACTTTCAGTTCCCAGGAGACAAAATGTGGTCTATAGGAAAAACAACTGGACTTGAAGTGGGAAGACCTTGGTTTGAGTCTTGGATCTGAAACTTACCATGTATGGATTTGTTTTGACGACTGGACTCTATGTTCCCACACTATATGGGATTGACAGACGGCCTCATTTACTGGGAAGCGTTCTTTGGACTACACCACTCAGAAAAGGTCACGATTGAACGCTGTAGGGTGATGGTGTCACTCAGTACATTCACTGCTTGGTCAACACACAATATCTGAATCTTCATGGTATTTTTTAGTACAGTGGATGATACAGTGGTTAGAATGCTAGATTTGGAGTGGACAAGACTGTCTCAAGTACTTATGAACTATGTGACCTTGGGCAAATCACCTAGCCTCTGCCTACCTCAGTTTTCTCATCTGTAAAATAGTGGTAATAATGGTAAGTACTCCTTGTGGTTGTAGTGAGAATCAAATGACATACTAAATGGAAATGTTTATAAACCTTAAGTTTCTATTTAAATGCTTGATGTTGTTGTTATTATTAGTAGTATTATTATACATACAGACTATAAGAAAGCTTGACAAAGTTATTGACTAATGGTTCTTTTGGATGATTTCTAGAGGCCATGGGATACCATGAAAAGAGTGCTGACTGTGGAGTCAGAGGACCCGGATTCAAATTCATCCTCTGATGAGGACTACCTAAGTGATGGTGAGTAATTATTTAAACATTCTGGGCTTTTCTTTCCTCATCTGTAAAATGAATGAGGTGGACTAGCAGACCCCTAAGGTCCCTTGTAGTTCTAGATCTGTGAGCCTCTGTGTCCTCAATCTCAGAGAGAACAATTTTCTGAGAACACTATCAACAAGATTAGGAATCTATCTGGTGAACTGTGTGTGTTGATATATTGTCCACCTTCTCCCCCACACATGCCATTCCCACTGAAGACCTGGCACTCAGCCTTCTGGCAGATAGAATACAAATACATATGCCCCCATCCCATAAGTGAGGTTTGCTTTTAACTCCAAGCATTCGTCCATTGACAGAGTCACACTCCTCCGCTAGCATGTATGAATGACTATGAGGCTTAGCTTTCTAAGCCTTGCCTCAGTAATGGCGCTAAGAGTATTTTTACTCTTTTCTTTCTGGTCTTGTTGCAAGGAACATGTTTTGTAAACTTTAAAGTGCTTTAAAACCAAGTTATTGTTGTATTGTCATTGTTATTGATAGTGTGGTTATTATTTATGTGGATCATATAACCATAAATTCTACATTTATTATATATTCATAAATAACAATTATGATGATCTACAGTTGGTTATTAAACTTTAAAGTGTTTTAAAACCAAGTTATAGTTGTATTGTCATTATTATTGATATTCTGGTTATTATATATGTATTATATATTAGAACATAAATTATATATTTATATATGTATTATATATACCTGAATAACATATTAATTCATAAATATAATAATTTATGACATACAGTTGGTTATTATGAATATCTGGAAGCCACTGAACTTTTCATTACATCAGAGCTCCTTGTAACATTACTATTCTAACCAATCCAGAATTTGCTTATACAGGTATTCTCAAATGTCTTAGCTCAGTTTTAAGGTATCAAGACCTAACCTTGTATAGCCCTTGGGAAAGTAACAGCCATGGTCTGTTGGACCATGGTGAGTCTGATGGGACTTGAAATCATGAAGCCTTATGGTCAACTCCCACCTTTGATACTTAGTAATGGTGTGACTGTAGGCAAACCACCCCAAACTTCAACTTCCTCGTCTGTAAAATGGGAGTAATAATAAAAAAATGAAATTGGCATAGCACTTCAAAAGTTTACATACATTATCTCCTTTGAATGTCACCATAGTCCTGAGAGGCAGACATTGTAAGTCTTAGAATCCCCATTTTACAGATGAAAAAGCTGAGGCTAAGAGTGACCTAATGATTTATCCATGGTCACCAGAGGCAGGTCTTGCTGACTCCAAATCCACTGATCCATCTCCTCTACTCATAAGTTTATTGTAAGAACCAAATGAGATATATTAAATGATGCACGAACCTTTATATTTTCTGCAAATGCTAGCTATTATTATTATTGTTATTATCATCATCATTACCACCAACACCACCATCATCCTGTAGTCTGGTTTTGCCTATCATAAAATGTAAGCTTTCACACAAAGGCAGATGTAGCTTCTTTTTTCCTTTTGTATCACACAGTGTCTAGGACTAGTTAGGGCTTACTTTGGGCATTGAATCAATGCTGGTCAGCTGACAGAGCCTAGCACAAGACCTGACAAGTTGACTTCCTCATTCATTACTTGGGAGAAGCTACAGTAATTTGAATTGATTCTAGATCCCTTTATATTCTGACAACTGTTGTGAGCCCTCACAGGTTGGTGATGGGTTGTGAGTTAGTGGGTAGGGATGTGGTGGTGGTGGTGGTGGGGGGGCAGGGCAAAAGATGAGATAAATATCTGGCCTGACTTAGACCAGTTTCTTTTTGGTTCAAACTATCTTAGATTGATTGCTGGAAGGAACCTTAGGGACTGTTGAGTCCAACCTTATTCTTTTATAGATGAAGAAATGAAACCAGGGGTTGGGGGTGGGGAGGTTTTTGTGACTATTCAAAGTTACACAGGTAGTGTCAAGGTTACACAGTAGAAGCCAGACCCTGCAAGAGCTCTCTTTTCCCACTGTGACATGTGTATTGGTGACTATTCACGTTGAGACCTTCCTCCTTTCCTTTCCTCTTTCTGAAAAAGATTTTTTCTTTTTCCTTCTTTCTTCCTTCCTTCCTTCCTTGGCAATGAGGGTTAAGTGACTTGCCCAGGGTCACACAGCTAGTAAGGGTCAAGTGTCTGAGACTGGATTTGAATTCAGGTCATCTTGAATGAATCCAGGGCCAGTGCTTTATCCACTGTGCCACCTAGGTGCCCCCTAAGCCTGCTTCTTACTAGCTGTGTAACCTTGGGTAAGTCGCTTTATGTCCTCCATCTTTCTCTATGAAGTCATAGAATGGCTACGATGTGTGTCAATGGAAAGAGTTTCCTTTGCTAAAGGAACCTCAGTTCCTTTGTGTATTTAGGTAAATCTGAACCCTATGAGGTGAGTTGGCAAAGACCAGGATTTCCATCTGACAATGAAGAAACAAAAACCAAAAGGTGAATCCCAAGCCAGGATCACAAAACTAATGTTTTATGGAGGAGGAAATAGAACCTAGGTCTCCCATCTACCAGTCTAATTCTCTTTTCAACCATAGGTTGAATCATGAGAGCCCTGGGATTAGCGTGAAAGCACAGCATTGTTTACATTTCTTACTGTCCTTGAAATAAATATCAGAGGACACAGGCCTATCCAATTCCAGACATAATAATCTAAATCTCTTAAAATACTCCTTGTACTATGTATCTGGTTCTCCTTGTCATAAGCTGGCCAGTCTAGCACCAAAGCCCAGGAAACCTCCCTCTCCCTCCTTCCCTGACAGTTGAGCAATAGCATCAATATTTCTAATTGGGGTCCTTGGGATTTGGGTTTCCCTGTGTCTGGCTCCAATACCAAACCATGAGGCCGTGGGGAGCTCAAGGAAACTCTTCCATGGCTATCTTACTTCTCAGCACTATTTAGCTTGTTTTAGAGCCCAGGTCTCCTTATCTCCAAATCCAGTGTCCTCTCCCTTATGTCATAGTGTTTCTTAGGGGTTAATATGGAGATTTGGTGTCTAGGGTGAGACCTGGCGCTTAATTAGTTGTGTGACCTTGGCTTGTGGGACCCTTATCCTCCCTGGTGCTCAGATAATATGAGAGGGTTGGAATAGATGGTCCGGATTCAAGGTGGCTAGGCCTGTTTCCCCCATGAGACTACAAGTTCTCCCTGAGGACTAGGAGTTTTACTTTTTTGTCTTTGTGTCTCCAATGCTTAAAATGCTTACTTCATGGAAAAGAAGAGTAGAGATCATTTAGTCCAATACTCTACTCCCAGCCACCCTCCTTCCATGCCTTTTTTTAATTGACTGGACTTGTGATTTTATTGGTATATTTAGGGAACCACCACCAGTGAGGAAACTCTATCTGCTAACACAGAATGGACCTGCTTGGAAACAGTCTTAGAGATTTGCCTAGGACACTGACACAGCCAGCATATGTCAGCTGTGGCCCTTGAACCCATGTATTCTTGGTTCTGAGGCTCACCTTCTATTGACTAAACCACTTTGTCTCTTGACCTACTTTACAGAAGAGAAAACTGAGTCCCAAATGGGCAATGTGCCTTGGCCAATGGCACATAGATAGTCAATGGCGAGAGAGCTGGAAATTGAACCTCGGTCTTCCAGCTCCAAATCCAGTGAGCCTTGCAGCATGGCCCGGTTTGATTTCTCCCTATTGCCTCTTCAGGAAACTTTCTTCGATTTTGGCTCAAAACAAAGGCAGTAAAAAATGTCTCAGAAAGTCAGGGATAGGTGAGGGGAGGGGAAAGGAGAAGAGGACAGTTTCTGCCTTAGGCTTGCTTTCTCCTCAGTCCTTGAGTATAATCAGAGAATATACAACAAATGATTGTTGCTATTCGCTGTTAAGTGAGAATGTTCCTAAATTTTTCATCCCTGAATTATGGGACAGGGGAAGAGACCAGCTTTGGAGTCTGAGTGAATCAATCAACAAACATTTATTAAGTACCTGCTGGAGTCAAACACTCCTAAGTGCTGGGCATACAAAGAAAAGGGGAGGGAGGAAGAGACAAAAGAAAAACAACCTCACCTATGATACTTGCATATCATATACTTAAGCATATTACACCTGTAAAGTTCCATGTGTAGTCTTATATTTGGTAGCCTTCAAGTCATAGCTTGAATCCCTCATCCTGTTGCCCAGTTGTTCAATCATTCACTGAATGTGTCACTTATTTTCCTTGATCCTCAGTTATTCCCAGGGTGTGCTCCCTTTCCACTCATCCTTTTTCATAATTACTCCCTAATAGGATCTCTGCTCTGGTTCAGATGGTCCCCTGACTGTCCTGGTACACATAATATTTATTCCTATTTTGTATCTTTGTTTTTGCTTTTCTTTAACTTCCTTGGGCCAATCGTGAAGTGAGGGAATTTGACCAGAAAGCTTCTTGACTCCCCGTCAGCTCTTGATCCATGATCCTATGCCATTCAAATCAGAAGAATCCTTAGAACTTGTGTAGTTTAAGCCCATTTTATAGAGGAGGAATCTGAGACCCAAAGTCACATAACCAGTGGACAGGTGAGCAATCGTCCCTTTGTCTTTAAGAGTCAGATTTCCTAGGAAGGATGTGCCTTCCTGCCATCAAATGACTTCCCTACATTCTCCAACAATGTTTGAAACTCGTGCAAAGTTTATCAACAAAGAGACTTTCTCTATTGTAAAAATCCTCTGCCCCTGTGCTGGAGTTCACCCGGAGCCCTGAGTTCTACTACTTATTGGATGTTTCCACCTAGCTTTGGGGCCTTAGGTACCTCCTTTGTAAAATGAGGGGTTTGGACTGAATTCAAGGAAGAGACCTTGGAAATCATTTAGTGTAGGACCAGTCCCTCACCCTGTCTATTGTGCAGATGAGAAAATTGTGGACCAGAGAAGTATAGTTACTTGCCCAGGGTCATAAGTTGGGATAGTGACAGAGCTGTAGCCAAAGCCCAGAGCAATTCTCCCTTTGGGGGTTCTTTCTGCCACAATATTTTGTCTCAATTCACTCTGGCTTGTTGGATTATAGCTCTCCCAAGTAGAAGAGATTGTTCACTTTTGTGTTGGGGACTGTTCCTACACTGTGTGTGAGAACAGTGAGACTCTTGGGGTGCCCGTGGTATTCTCACAATTTTAGCCAGGGTTGAAGTGGATTCAACCTGTTCTTTTCATCCCACATTGGCAATAGGAATCTCTCTGAAGCATACGGAGAGCATTTGAAGCATCCAGTGATCCTGAGAATGGAGCTGCTTTCTCCTGATGTCAGTGGAGGAGGGAGCTTTTCTGCATGGGAGAGGCTTTGATGGGAAACCCATGTAAATCAAGATATCATGGAAAACTAGGCAACAGCTACCATTGATGGAGATAGTCGCTCCCCCAAGAAGGTGTGCCAGGCATATCTGACACTGGATTAAGATTGGAGTAATGTCCTGAAACTTAAATACTACAGGGTTCTTAGAAGAAACCAGAGGGAGCTAGTGGATAGACTGATGGGCCTGCAGTGACTTGGGTTCAAACTTGGCCTCAGACACTGACAACATTGGCTTTCTTCTCTACCATATCACTCTGTGGACTCATTTTTCACTTGTCACGTATGAAAGCTTTAAGATTTTTTTTTTTCAAATGAACCATTGTTTGGCTGTACCTATCTAAAACTGCATTAGGTAAGTCCTTTCTACCACCCCAAGTATTACACATTACATGTCTTCTTTTTGCCCAGACCTGTGATTTCATCGGTATAGACAGCTTCCAGCACCAGAATGGATTTGCCAATGAAGATCAATATCATTTCTACACCTGGGGTGCGGAGAAGTTAGGTGAATTGTATCGGGTCACATGGCCAGTATTAGTCAGAGGTAGGACCTAACCCAAGTCTTCTTGATGCTATTATCCTTGACATCCCATGACTTTACATTTATCTTCATAAAATTTCATATCTCTACACAGGTGCCGTCGGCTGTAAATACTCATCATGAAAACATGCAGAACTTTGGGAATTGCGTGTTTGCTATATGACCTCCACTATGTCTTGAGCTCCTGAAAGTCAGGCCCCAGACTTCAACCCTATGCAATTCTCTGCATACAGTAGGCTTTGAAAAAAATTAACTAATGCTAGCGCATAGGATCTGAAAGTAAAATTCATTGGACGAAGAGCCATGGGTTCTAAAGATAAAAGGAGGTTCAGAGATCACATAGTTCAACCCACTTGTTGTCTAAAAGAGGACAATCAGCCCATGAACCAGAATTTTTTAAACCCTTATTATATACTGTGATAAGCACTGGAGGTGCAAAGAAAGGAAAAATGTCTGTAGTTTTCTTATACTTTATTTCCCTATGTCTTCTACAGAATAATGTCAAAATTTGTCATATCTTGAACCAAAAAAAAAATGGCTGCTCTCATTGAAGGGAAACTGGGTATGGGCAAGCCTCCTAACTTTCTGTGGTGCTGCCAACTTAAACATTTAATGTCCTATGATTCCTCAAAGCAAATAATACTGTACTATGACCCTCCTCCTCTTTCTCCCAAAGTTTGAGATCCACTAGTTTTGTGAATTATCCAAAGCAACATGGTACAATTAAACAAATTTAGAACACTCTTTGAGGTTCTAGGGGAAGTATGAAGGTTAGATTGGACACATTTCCTGCTGTCATGATGATTATAGTTTAATCCAGTAAGGAAGTGATAAAGTAGCAAGTGACTAATTCAGGAATCTGATTCAGGTCTTCAGTCTTTGAATTTAGTGTTCTTCCTACCACCCCATACTGCCTCATTGACTAAAAGAGCCTTGTTGTTATTGTTGCTATTGTTAATCATGTCTGACTCTTCATGGCCACATTTGGCTTTTTCTTCACAAAGATACTGGAGAGGGGCAGCTAGGTGGCACAGTGGTTAAAGCACCGGCTGTGGATTCAGGAGGACCTGAGTTCAAATCCTCCCTCAGACACTTAACACTTACTAGCTATGTGACTGTAGGCAAGTCACTTAACCCTTATTGCCCCACAAAAAACCCCCCCAAAACCAAAGATACTGGAGTGCTTTGTCATTTTCTTCTCCAGCTCATACAGATGAGGAAACTGAGGTAAACAGGGTTAGATGACTTGCCCAAAGTCACACAGCTAGGAAGTGTCTGAGGCTGGATTTGAACTCAGGAAGACGAATCTTTCTGATTCCAAGCCTTGTGCTCTATCCTAGCTTCCTAGAATCATATATTTGGAAAGGAATATGAAGGCCTAGGAAACTGAAGCTCACAGAGGTTAAGTAATTTGCCCAGGGTCACATAGGTTGCAAATTTCAGATTCATAATTTGTGCCCAGATCTTTGATTAAAAAGCCAATGCTGTTGGCAGCTAGGTGGCGCAGTGGATAAAACACTGGCCTTGGATTCAGGAGGACCTGAGTTCAAATCCAGCCTCAGACACTTGACACTTAACTAGCTGTGTGGCCCTGGGCAAGTCACTTAACCCTCATTGCCCTGCAAAAACAAAAACAAAAACAACAACAAAAAAGAGCCAATGCTATTTCTATCACACCATACAAGCCCTACTTAAAAAAAAAATACAAATGCTTTGCTACCTTTGAAACAAAGCAGAAGGATTTTTACTTTATTGCCTTATTCCTGTTTATTTCTAAGCTTCTGAAAAGACTTGAAATCTCTGTTCAGCTAAACATGTGTGAATTTGGACAAGTAATTTTGCTTGGCCTCAGTTTTCTTATTTTAAAAACTTATTCTTACACATATTCTTATATGATTTTTGGCCCAATGAATCTCTGATGGTTCAGACTGTACACATGATCTTCACTACTTCTTGTGATCTCAGACAAATAATTAACAGTCTCCCTGCCTCCTGTTCCTCCTCTGAAGAATGACCGGGTTGACTGGTTCCCCATCTATGAAGGTGTTCAAACAGTGGCATGAGTACGTTATAGTGGAGATCATTGTGTATATGAGTTGGACTAGATGGTTGCTATCACATTTTGTGATTATATAATTCTGTGATTAAGTGACCTTAAATATCCCTTTCCATTCCAAATCTATGATTTTTAAAAATTATCATCTGTCAGAACCCTTTGGAAGGGACAGTTCAGAGAGGAGCATTTGCTGAAGGAAGGCGAGCTTCAGGGTCTTGGCCACTAGGTGGCAGTAAATGGGTAGCTTTTGTCGCCTGTCTGGCTTGTTTGCTGTTTCTGTAAATGGCCGGTAACCTTGTAAAGTGCCTCGCTCTCCATTCGTGCCAAGTCACGTTGAAAGAGCAAGGCTTTGCTGTTTTGATTCCCAACATTAATAATAAAAATGGAAGAGAAACACGAGAATTAAAGATCTTCCCTCTGTGGTGGCCCCAGGCATGAAACAGAGACCTTGAATCCAAGGCTCCTCTAACTCATAGAACAGTCAAGATTAACTGTCCTGAGCTGCTCAATTCTTTGTGCAGCTCAGGTGGGCAGGGTTCATATGCCTTTGAAAAAATATACATCCTTTAATGAAAAGAAAAATCTCACGAGAAAAAATGTTGATAGCAACAACAAGGTTTATCACATTTCAAGAGGGACATTTTGCAGTACTTGTTTCTTCCCCTGTATGCCAATCCTTGGCATGGCTATGTCTGTCAGTACAGCTGCAGCTATGGCCTGCCTTCTTCCTCTCTATCATAAATATATAGTGTTTTGTCAAATATCTTTCCTTCCCTCTTCTCATTACCACACAGGTGCTGCATTATGCCTGAAACCTACTGTCTAAAGCTTGGTGTGCCACCCATACTATGTTTTTAAACTGCACCTTGATTTTGTTTTTTAAAATCACATTTTAAATTATTTCCCCCTGATATCAGCTCCCTCAGTAACAAAAGAAATTTCTTTTAGGGCTGAAATGAGATTTGGCAAGGTTTGAAGTATGAGTTTAGCAAGACCACTGTAGATGGCATACCATGCAAGTTCAACTCAATTCTATTCAACAAGCATTTATGTTTCTGCTGTGTGTCTGGAACTGTGCTAGACACTAGGGATAAAAATGTAAAAAAAAAAAATAGAGAAACGTAGCCATAAGTAACTTATAGTCCAATAGAGCAGGGATTTTTAACCATTTTTGTTGGCCTTTGGACCCCTTCTCAGAATAATATTTTTGCCTTAGTCACAATTAAAGGAGATGTTAAATTTCATTCAGAGGTTAGTGACAATAAACATGTAATTCTTTTCCTTTTGAAAGTCGATGGACTCCCTGAAATCTATGCATGGACCAAGGGGTCTGTGACTCTGCAGGATCCTGCAGGGGTTCTTATCCTTAGATAGCTCAAATAGTGGAGTGATGAGCAGGGAGAGAATTTTGGTCCAGAAAGTCACAGAATTTGTGAGCAGAATCACTGGGTAGTAGATTGTCAATCCCCCTTCCAGTATCAATGGTAATATGGATTTGATTCTGTGATGTTTAAAATCTATATTGTGTGATCACCTTAAATTAGAAGCTTCAGCACCAGTCTTTGGCCATTAAATATTTATTAAAGCATACAGGTATTAACATGGAGTTCAGAAAGTTAAGAAAAGGCCTATCTCGCATAGAGTTCCAGCCTGGTTGGGTTCTTCCTCAAGTCCTCCTCCACAAGCCTGCTTTAATCAGGAACTCCTCAGCAAGCTGATTGTGGAAGCGTTTTATATGTTTGGAACAGAGGCAGTCCTTACACACTGCTTCAAGCTGATTGGTTGCTGTCCTCCAAATCCATTGGCTTTGAAGGTGTTCTCAAGTTGAGTTCACAGTCTAGCTTCTGAGAACAATACCTTCTTAAGGGATAGCCAGGTGTGATTACAATCCAGTTAACTTGAAGTAGGCTAATCAGCAGTCAATCACTCTCACTTGATTCAATCAGCCTCAATTAATCTCCAGGTGGGTCTTTGAGTATCTGCTAAATCCAATTATTTCATCACAGTTCTCATGCCCTGGGCAAAAGCAGGGAGGTGGTGGGGAAAATGGCAAGAAGCCAGTGTTAGGTAGAAACTTGGTTCTTGTTGGGTGGTTAGATGTGAAGCCTAGGCCGGGGGTCAGCTAGATCTATTTAATTCATTGGCCAGTCAGGACACACCAGCCCTAGGGGTGGAAGTACAGGGATGATCCAAAGCTGAGTGATTTTTTCCTTCTATTACACATAAAAACAATTTTAGTGTTGTGTTTGTGTTCCAAATCCTCCTCCTCCCTCCCCCCCACTTAAGAATGCAAGCAATTCAATATAAATTATACATGTGTAGCCATGCAAAACATTTTCACATTAGTCAGGTTGTGAAAGAAAACAGACAAAAATACTTAAGAAAAAGGAACCAAAATTATGCTTCAACCTATATTCAGACACCATCAGTTCTTTCTCTGGATATGGATCACATTTTTCATAAGTCCTTTAGAATTGTCTTGGATCATTGTATTGCTGAAAATAGCTAAGTCAGTCACAGCTGATTATCTTACAATATTGTTACTTTGTATACAGTACATTTCACTTTGCATCAGCTTATATAAGTCTTTCCAGGTTTTTCTGATAGCATCCTCCTCATCATTTTTTATAGCACAATAGTGTTCAATCATAATCACATACCATAATTTGTTCAGCCACTCCGCAATTGATGGGCATCCCCTCAATTTAGAATTTAACTTTCTGCTTTTTATCTCTTTTTGCATACTGACCTAGGAGTGGTATTACTAGATGAGTGACATAATTTAATTTAATCTCTCTGAAAGTCTGAGTGTTGAGGAATGTTCTTCCTAGAGGGAAGAAAGAAGCAGATACAGGTCAGATGCTAAGATACCCATACTGAGTAGGCCAAGGTGTGCTGTTGGATGGCTAGATGGACTAGGAATAATACCATTTGAAAGAATAACCACAATGCATGAAGAATAATAGCAGATACCATAAAAGTTTACACTAGATGCAAACCAAGAAAGGTGCCAGCAACAAAACTCATGGCCTTGGCTGCATGAGACCCAGAAAACACAATACAAGGTACTAATGTGATCTCATAAATATCATAAGACTTTCTGGTATATGACCCATGCCTGGAATATGTCTCAGAAAGGGAATGTCTATTCCTAAAGAAAATGGCTAGGTTAAAAGTGGGGAGGGTAGCACTGTGTATTAGGAATGTATTAGGAAATCGAAGACCCAGAGGAGAGGAGCTTGGTAGAAAGTATTTGGGTGAAGAGCCTTTGGAGTCAGAAAAGGAAACTAAATTGTTATAGGATTATACCATAGACCACTTGGTCATAAAGAAGAAATGGATGAGGAGTTTGGGAAGTAGATCACAAATCTTGTTTTCTATTTGCTAGGGAATATAGTGACCAAAATTAATGTCATCCCTGAAGGAACTTACTTTCTATTGGGGAGATTTCTTTCTTCCTTTCTTCCTTCCTTCCTTCCTTTCTTTCTTTCTTTCTTTCTTTCTTTCTTTCTTTCTTTCTTCTTTCTTTCTTTCTTTCTTTCTTTCTTTCTTTCTTTCTTTCTTTCTTTCTTTCTTTCTTCCTTTCTTCCTTTCTTCCTTTCTTCCTTTCTTCCTTTCTTCCTTTCTTCCTTTCTTCCTTTCTTCCTTTCTTCCTTTCTTCCTTTCTTCCTTTCTTCCTTTCTTCCTTTCTTCCTTTCTTCCTTTCTTCCTTTCTTCCTTCCTTCCTTCCTTCCTTCCTTCCTTCCTTTCTTTCTTCCTTCCTTCCTTCCTTCCTTCCTTCCTTCCTTCCTTCCTTCCTTCCTTCCTTCCTTCCTTCCTTCCTTCCTTCCTTCCTACCTCCCTTCCTACCTCCCTTCCTACCTCCCTTCCTACCTCCCTTCCTACCTCCCTTCCTACCTCCCTTCCTCCCCTTCCCCCCCCCCAGATATACACATAGACACACACAGTTTCAAGAGGGAGAGGTCACTAATGGGGAATTAGCAAAGGCCTCATGCAGGAGGTGACACATGGGGTGTTACTGACCATCTTAAAATAAATGATCAAAGGCTAAAGGGACTGTAGAGGTCATCTAGCCTGATTCCTTCATTTTTATAGATCAGGAAATTGAGTCTCAGAGAAGTCACATGACTTTCCCAAGGTTACATAAGAAGGAAATGACAGAGGTAGAAATCAGACTGTTATTCCCAACTCGGTCCTCTCTCTGGTTCACTACACAGTCTAACCAGCTGTCTTTCAAAGGGAAGCAAAGGATTTTCGAAGATGAAGGTCAACAGGGAGTGCTTCTGGACATGGTCTTAGATATGGCATCAGAAAGACAAAAACATGGCATCATAAAATGGAATGTCAGGTATGGGGTAGTACATTTATTTAGCAATCTGCTTTTATAGGAATAAAAAAATCTGAGCACAGTAGTTGAAGGTACTAAGGACATTTAGGCTAGGAAAGAAAAAAAACAGTGGGGGCTGAATGTAATATTTATAATATTTGTAATCTTATAACATTTGAAGGGCTTATGGAAAAAGAAACATGATTTATTCTACTTGAGTGACAAATCTGCACTCATTTAAAGGAAATGATATGGAGACATCTAGGAAGCCATGGGTTATTGACAAATAGATAGTAGATCTTATCTGGATATACTTCAAGCATGGGCCCAGCAATGAATCTTTGTATGTTTTTCAAGGACTGGCATACTAAAACAGCTGAGCTTGGAGAGACTCCCAACCAGCATGGTTGGAGGGGGATGAATTTTTCAGCTATTGCTGGTCTTGAAGTCCACCTAATAAGATAATAAAAACATAGATTTAGGGCAAAATATAAGGGAAAAATACAAGCTCATAAATCCCCATGTCCCTGGGATGTGGATATGGTTTTGACTGTAGTCAAGGCAGGTTATGAAAGACAAGCCAAGAAGCTGTTAAAATTAATGGAAAACTGGAAATCCCCAGAATGTGGGGGTTTATGAACTTTTCCCCCTAATATTTTGATAACTTCATCTCAGCCTAATTGGATTTCTTGGCAATCCTTTGTACTTTATTTATACATTTCAAAGCATTATTCTGAGAAGGGGTCCATAGGCTTCCCTAGACTGCAAAATGAATTCAGGACACAAAAAAAGTTAAGAACAAATGAGCTAGTACAACCTCCTAATTTTATACTTGAGAAAACTGAGCTGGAGAGAGGTTTAGCAATCTGTCCTTGCTGGAGCAGAGCAATGCATCTCTTGTGAGTCACTTTTTTTTGGTAGGTTCCTTTCTCTGTGTGTCTGTGTTACCTTGTTTTGTGTCCTTGGGGAAAGCCTTATACTTGGCTTGCTGTAAGTTGCCTGAGGAATTAGATAGAAAGTACCTCAAAGAGCTTGACAATGTTTATTGAGTGTCACAAGTTCACTCATAACTGTGTCTTTAACAATGCCTTCTGAGGCCTCTTTTGTTTTGGGAGTGCCTATGTCAGGGATCCCAGGACTCATGCAGTCTATGATTATGGAAACTTACCAGATAGTTGGACCTTGGCCGTTAATAATCTCACTTGAGTGGGATCAAAGCAAAACTAACCACATGTGCCTGTAGCCCAAATAGACTCAAGACTATTTGGAATATCACTAGGGTAAAAACATCATATGTTGTGTTTTGTTTTTATATTCTTCCTCTCACCTTGCTCTGAGAGGGAATCAGAGGTCAGCCATAGCTTGAAACTGAGTCTCTAGAGTGTGTTTTGGGAGCAGAGAGCAGAGCACTTTGGCTGGAGTGCAAGGTGAGTGGAGAATGGTAATAGGAGAGAAGGTTGGAAAGGTGCCACATTGCGGAAGATCTTAAATGCCAGGCAAAGGAATATTGGTAGGAAGTATGGAGCTGTACAAGTGGTTATTGAGTACCTAGTGTTTAATTGATGATATAACGTGGCTCCATCTTGGGAATCTCCTATCCTAAATTATAAATGACATAAGAGCTTAAGAAAGACAAATATAGTCTTGGTGTTCTTTTCATAGATGAGACTATTGTTAGAAAGGGAGGAAAATATGGTTGGAGGATCCCTGGACTTGGATGAGCCAGAAGACTTGGGTTCAAATCCTGCCTCTGCTATTTAGTAACTGTGACCTTGGGCCACATCTCCTCTATTGTTTAATTTCCTGATCTATGAAAGTTAGAGCCAGGACTAGAAGAGCTCAAAGATTCTTTCTAGCTCTGGATTCTGTGACCCACATTTTCCGAGGTCTTCCAAGATGACTTTCCTGCTCAGTTCCCAGTCTTTTTTATTTCTCAAATTTCTTTTTATTTTTCTTCTCTATGTTCATATTGTAACCCTCCTCACCTCACCCTCCCAGTAGAACATATGTTTCTTTGCCTTTGTTTTAGTTGATGCTAAAAACCATCAAATGATATTTTCATTTCCTTCCTTCCTCCTTGTTCAAACTCTCAGGGTAATAACACTTTATTGGGGGTTGGTGGTTTGTCACTTGCACAACGCTTTCATATCTTTTGCTTCATTTGATGCTTACAGCAACCCTGTTCAAGGATTATACTTCAATATGACTCTACAGTATCATGGGATAGCTACTAGAATAAGATGTAAAATCCTTAGCCTGGCTTTTGAAGCCTATAGTGTGGTACCTTATTCATGTTTCCATTCTTTTTTTTTTAATCTATGACTCTTCTTCACAAACACTCTTAGCTCCAGTTGAACTGACCCACTCTCCATTTTTTTTGGTCCATGATATTCCATCTTCTGCCTTTGCACAGATTGTCCCCCACATATAGAATATGCTATCTCTTCACCTCTGCCTTTTAGAATTCCTAAGTTCCTTTGGGAAATAATTCAGGTGCCATGTCCTACATAAGGCCTTTTGGGAAGCCCTAGTTTTTTTGTGTTCTCTCCCATTAAATTTGTGTGTGTGTGTGGAACTTTTCATATGCTTTGCTTTAACTAAACTGTATGCATGTTATAATATCTTCTGGATGTAAGCTTCTTGAAGGTTTGGACTCTTGATTTAAACATTTTTTTTTGGTCTTTGTATATCTAGCATCTAACATTGTACCTTGCCCATGTAGGTGCTTAATAAGTTTTTTGGGGGAATTAATTGAATTATTGAATGGGAACTCAATACAAGGGTACAAACAGATGGTAAACTCATCCTTCACTTCAAATCTTTTTCAATTCTTGTCCTTGGTGGCCTTTCTCTAAGTCTTTGTATAGACTTGCTGGTATTATCATTTCCATTTTACAGATAAGGAAAACTGATATCCAGAGGTGGGGAAATGGCTTATACACAGTCACGCAGCTAAGTAAGCATTATAATTTGAATGCAAAACCATTTTCTCTGACTCCCAGTACAACCCTTATGTCCATATGCTATACAGAAACTGAGCTTTAGATAGGTTACATAACTTCCAAGATTACACAGGTAGTAAATGGAAGTTGGGCTATGAGGGAGCCAACTTGAACCAATTGTTATATTTTTATCATGAGCATTTACAGCTTGGTGCATCTTACTGCATATCAGAGCTTATTTTATTGATTGTCTGGGTTTAATAAATTGGTGAACAAAATGTTAATGACATATTAAACAAAATTATTTTGTGATTTTTTTTTTTGGACAGCTGATTGTTAAACATTTTCCAGAAAACTCCTGGTTATAGTACTAGAACATGTTTTCTTTTTATGTTGAACCTGCCAATCTAGAGGTGTCCAAAAGTAGAATGAGTGACCTCTAGAGTTACTGTATTTTTCCTCATGGGCATTCTTTGAGCAGAGGCTTGTCTGGTATGGTGAGGAGTGAATTCTTTTTCAGTATGGGTTAGGCCAGAGGGTTATTTAAGTTCTATACAATTCTGACTTCTGTGATGATACTCTGGCAACATGATGTTCTAGTGAAACCTTAACTCTCAAAGCTGTAGGATTATGACACACAGATATAGATACATATGTATCTAATGCTTATATTATACATTGATACATTTATTTTATGATACAAATATTTTTGATGTATACATTATGATATAGATACATCATGGTAATATGTATTTTATGCATATGCATATAACATGTGTAATACATATTACACATGTAAAATATATGACACAATATATTATATAACACAATAATATGATAAACTGCACATAATTATTAACATGAATGTTATATTAATAGTATTTAGATATTATTGTATTATAGATAATATGAAACATATTATATATTGTAAGGGGCTAAAATTCTAGCTATGCTATCTAAAATCTAATGAGTGGTTGCCAATAAATTATAAGCTTTAGCAAGAGTATTTAGGTGTTTAAGTATTTATTAAAGAGCATTAGGATCAGAGAGAAAGGTAAAAACCTAACTATTTCTAAGAGACCCCATCATCTGACCCACCATGGCGAGGTCAGGAACCAAAAGAGACAGAACCCCTCTGCCAGTGTCCACTTCCTACTTTGTGTCCTCCTCCCAGAAATGGGAGGCTCCTCAAGTTGATTGGTTGATAGCCTTGATAGACAGTACCCATGAGCAAACATCACTTCCTGACACCAAGGACCTTGACCGCACGGCTTGCCCTCAGAAGCTTTCTCCTCATGATGGAGCTTTACTACAGTAAATTTCCAGCAGGTGGTATCATTTCAATCGTTACGATATTATATGTTAGATATATACAACATATATAACTAATGAAATATTAATATAATTACATATAATATTAAATACATATATTGGCAGTACACATACACATACATGTATACTATCACATAGAAATCTTCCTCTTCATTGATCACAAATGGGTAGGGGAATTAATTGAGCATTCTGATTAAACTGAATTTTCTGATTCAGGTAACATTATTATCTGTACTAAATTTGAGAGGGTGCGTGGTATAGTGAGGAAAGGGATATCTTAGACTAAGCAAAACCTGAATTCAATTCCTACCTTTGAAACATACTAATTATGAGCTAATAGCTAGGTAGCTAGGTGGCTCAGTGGATAGAATGCTGGGCCTGGTGTCAGAAAGACAAGTTCAAATCCAGTCTCAGAGATTTATCAGCTGTTGACACTGGGCAAACCACTTAATATCTGTCTGCCTCAGTTTCTTCAACTTTAAAATGGGGTTGTTGTGAGGATCAAATGAGCTAATATTTATAAAACACTTAGCACAGTGATTGACACACAAATGAAACTCTAATAATAATATTCCTACTAGTACTATTATTGTTACTACTATTACTATTACTATTGGAGTGCATTAAAATCACCGTTCCGAAAATCAGTCACAAGAATTAGAGTTCAGAATAGCACTAATTTCGTTCATATTTTAGAGAAGAAATTGGCCTAGCAAAGTAAAACCACTTTCCCAAGGGTTCATAGGTGATAAAAAGCACACCTGAAATTCAAATTGAGAACTCTGATAACTGTAGGACTACAAAAAAGCAATATTTATGTTATTTGTTCAGCTGGCCTCTGGGAGTTCTCCTACTGATATAGTTTACATCTTTTACTTTCTCCATCAAAAATCACTTCAGGGCACAAGTAATTAAAATACTTAAAAGAACAGAGCATCTCTCTTTCTAAAGGAATGAACATCAGTAGGGCAGTGAGACATATAAAGATGCCTCAATCACTGGATAGCTGGGGACACTTTAATTTGTCTCCAAATGCCCCCGAGCCTAGAGGGCTTATAGCAGTGTGGGCAATGGGCCCATTGGTCCCATCCATTGTGACAACCCTAAAATTACATTTGTCTTCCAGAAGATCATTAAATTTAGAGGTCATCTAATCAAACCATTTCATTTTACAGATAAGGAAACTAAACTCTAGAGAGTGTGAGTCATTTGGCCAAGGTACACAGATGATCTTCTGGTAGAGCCAGGATTCAAACCAGTGTAATAAGATTTATATTTGGGTATTTCTAGGAGGAAATTATGTTACTACCTTTAATGAGAGTCCTTATGTACATAATGTTTTTGTTTGTTTGTTTTTGGTGAGGCAGTTGGGGTTAAGTGACTTGCCCAGGGTCACACAGCTAGTAAGTGTCAAGTGTCTGAGGCTGGATTTGTACTCAGGTCCTCCTGAATCCAGGGCCAGTGCTCTATCCACTGCACCACCTAGCTGCCCCCATAATGTTTTACAAATACCCATTTCTTTAAATAAGGCAACTGAAACTTAGAGAGGCAAACTTATCTTGGTTATGATCCTAAAAGGATTTCATTTCAGAGCTAGGATTTAAGCCTTTGGACTAGTTATCTTTCCACTACACCCCACTGGCAGTTTAATGTTTGCCAAAGTGATGTGAACTCCTTGAGGAGGTTAGTTTGGGTCTTTAAATAATTTAAAAACCCCAGGAGTGAGGATCAGATCCTTTCAAACCCTCAGAGTTTGCATGAAACCATTCAGGAAATGAAACAAGTGAAAAATAATTGCTTGTCAAAAATAAGTTCATTTTGAGAAAACAGGCCAGGCGGCATTTGTACTAAGCTGGTGCACATGTTACCTGAGATGACTTAAATGTTTAATACTCGTGCATGACAAATCAAAGGTGTGAACACTCCTGAAATGTTTCCTAAAGAACAGCAAACAAGATATGTTCATAGCTTCCATTTGAGAGGGGTGATTGCTGTGTTTTTGTGTCATGTATGCTAGGTATATATGCTTTTTTAAACTTTCCTTTTGTTTTTTTTTTTGTTTGTTTGTTTTCTTTCTTCTTTTTTTTTTTTTAGTGAGGCAATTGGGGTTAAGTGAATTGCCCAGGGTCACACAGCTAGTAAGTGTTAAGTGTCTGAGGCCGGATTTGAACTCAGGTACTCCTGACTCCAGGGCCGGTGCTCTATCCACTGTGCCACCTAGCTGCCCCTTCCTTTTGTTTTCAATCAATAAACAGTTTTTCTCTCCCTCCACTAGAGCATTTGAAAAGAGAGACAAAATTCTCATAACAAATCTTCACAGTCAAGTAAAAAAAATTCCCAAGTTGTCCATTATGAAAATGTGTACCTCATTATGTATCTTGAATCTCTTACCTCTGTTCAGAAGTGGATCACTGAGTTCATCATCAGGCCTCTGGAATCATGTTGGGCATTGCATTTATTTGAGTTCTTAAGTCTTTCAAGTACTTTTAAAGAGGTCTAAGGGCATAGGATGAGATGATCTTTTAGGTGCTTTCTATCTCTTTAATTTTAGGTTCTAATTGGATAGACTCCTGATTGATCTTCTTGCCTTTAGTCTATTCTTGTTCCAGGCCATCTTCTAAATGGCTGTCTGAGTAATCTTATGTAAAGCAGTAAAGCATCAATCTGCCTGTGGCATAGCCATGCTCCAGAACTTTCATTGACTCCCTATTGCCTTCTGGGTAGGATGGTACTGGAGTTGTGATTTCTTTGGTGTAGAAAACTCTTGATGAGGGAACTTCCTCTGTTAAGGAAGATTGGTATAGTCTCTGTATTTTATAGTCTTAGAATTGTTAAGGTGCCAAGGGAAGTGACTTGGCTAAGGTCAGATGTGGAACTTTAGCCCAGCTCTTCCTGACTTGGAGGCCAACTCTTTATTGATCACCTCGCTCTGCTTGTTGAATCAAGTATAATTTTCTTGACCCTGACATTCAAGACCCTCTATAATGTGGTCTCAATCTGCTTCTCTAACCCAGGCAGCTGGTGGCACAATGAGTCTGGAAGTCAGGAAAACTTGAGTTCAAATTCAGCCTCAGACACTATGTGACTCTGGACCTTGGTTTACCTCAGTTTGCTCAATTGTAAAATGGAGATGATAATAGAACCTACGTCCCAGGGTTATCATGAGGATAAAATGAGAAAATTAAAATGGAAACAAAAACAAAACAATAACTCAGCACAGTGCCTGATGCATAGTAGACACTATATAAATATTTATTCCATTCCTTCCTCCTTATCTCATCCCAGTCATTTTTATGTATTTTGTATTCTGGTCAAATTGGACTTCTCTTTGTTCCTTATTCTATTTTGGTCTTGGTTTGTCTCTGAGCTTTAGGTCACACTGTCCCCCATGCCTGGAATGGATTTTTTCCCTTGTCCCATCCTCATAGGTAGCAATGTCTCTCATCCTTCAAGGCCCACCTCATCCATGAAACATTTTAGAGCAGAGCTAAATGTGGTTGTTTTCTTCTCAGACTTCTCAGGATGCTGTCTGGACCTCTCCATCATGCTCATCTCATTTTCCCACGTATTATGAATTGTGTCCCTGTTTTTTCTATTAGATTACAAGGTCCTTAGGAGCAGTGCCTTTGTCAGATCTATTTTTGACTCCCTCTTGTACCCATGACTATGTATTACACCTAGTAGATATTCCCTAACCATTTGTTGAGTGGCTAAATGGATAAATCTACCCACAATTCATATCAAACTCACAACAAATACTTCTTGGCTACACTTGTCTGGAGGGCATATATGCTATCTCATTTGAACCTAACATTGGCCCTGTGACTCAGATGCTATTGTTTTCATCTTACATCTGAGAAAATTAAGTCTTAGCAAGGTGATTAGTCCAGGGATGTGGACTAGAGGATCATAAAATTGGAGTGCAAAGGATCTTAGAAGTCATTAAGTCCAATGTCCTAATTTTACAGATGGGGAAATGGAGGCCAAGGGAGATTTTTGTAACATGTCTACTCATGAGCATATAACATTTGACGTATGTTACAATATGAAATCACACAATTATTATAATTGTTGAGTTTTCTAAGATTGGATTCAAACCCAGGGTTTTCCAGTCTAACACCTGTGCTTGAACTACTATGTCATACTGTTTAAGGATTGGTTAAATAGGACCTTGAGTATAGGGAGTCAACTCTTTGATCATGACAAAGGCCTCCTATGTTATTTGAATAAAGAAATGGCACTAGGCTCATGGCCCCTGGTCTGTCCTCTTATTTTCCTCCCCTTAACCTTATTTAATTCATTTGATGAGAGAACAAATTTTGACATGAGTACAGCTACCAAGTATACTCGATTCTACCTATTATTTATTAACAAACTCCACCTAAATATGACAGCATTTTAAAATGTGCTGTAGATAATAAAATGTAAGGAATGCAAGAACACAGATTTGATTGAGGAGGATATACAAAAAGAGATGTGAGTCATCATAGTGGAATGGATAGTATGCATTAACTTGAGTCAAGAAGACTAGGGTTCAAATCCAACCCCTGACACTTATACTTATCTAGGTAGCCATTAGCAGATATTTCCTGAGCTTTAACTCCCTCATTTACTGAATAAGGGTAATAATACCCATGTTACCTAACTCCCGGACTTGTTTTTAGGTGCAAAGAAAAGAATATTTGCCAATAGCTCTGCAAACTGTTAAATGCTACACAAACATCAGTATTATGACAAATGGATATGTCCCAGTAAGCAGAGAATCACCAATAATGGGATGCTAATTGGGAATTGGGAAAGCAGAGGCAGACATCCATTGGGGGCTTTCTTTCTGCAAGAAGGTTAGGATGAAAGAATCAAGCTAATTAGGGAGGTTATGGCTGGCCTCTGAATGCTGGATGTTTACAGCCTTCTGTCTATAGTATCTGACAAAGAGATATCCATAAGATCAAGGCCAGACAGCTGGAAGAATAAACAAACACAGAACTTATTTCACCCACATATGTACTGTCAGACCTTAGGCTTGGCTAATCCTGGCGTGGTTTATTTACATGTCTGGGGGATTAGAGCTGTCAGAGGAGCAAAGGCACAAATGAGGCCGTTTCCCAGCTGGCAATATTCCCCAGAGGTTAGAAGAGGCTGTGTGTGTGTGTGTGTGTGTGTGTGTGTGTGTGTTTGTGTGCGCGTGCGTGTCCATGTGCTCGTAGTTTACCCCACACCAAGATTGTTCTTTGATTGAAAACTTTGCAAGGGCAGAAGAGTTAAAAGACATTCCAGTGAAAACTTTTAAGGTGAGAAGAAGAGAGTAGGACCCTCTTTCTTGCCCTGCTAGGGATTCGGATTAACCCAGGAATTGAGTGATATAATGGAAGGGGTACTAGTGTTAGGGTCCCTAGATCTTAAGATCTAATTGCAGCTCTCCATCTTCCTTCCTGTAAACAAGCCAGCTTTTTTTTTTTCCTCTAGGTCTAAGTTTCTTTATCTGTAAAATGAGAGGGTTAGGGTTGGGTGAGGGTTTCTTAGCTTTTTTTTTGTGTGTGTGTGTTATGGACCTTTTAGCAGTTTGTTGAAACCTATGGAATCCCCCCCCCCCTTTACTTTCATAAGATTTTTAAATGCATAAGATTTCAAAGGAAACCAATTTTATTGAAATTAAGCTTTGATTTTTCTCATTTGAGTCCATGGAGCTTAAGAACCCCTGAACTATATGATGGCTATGACCCGTTCCCACCTCTGCATCCTATAATCTCTTGAAGATCTCAAGAGCATCAAATCCTAACACATCAGTATAGAAGTTCTGGGACTGGAGCAGCAGACTCCACTTTCTGAGGCAGCCCCTCATGTTCTGTCCTTAGCTAAAAAGCAGTGACCAAACTGGATGGGTGGGAAACTCAGAAGGAAGGGCTCCAGGCAGAAGACTTCATCACTCAGGAATCAAGACAGGCTGGTGATCTAACAAGGTGATCAGACAAGATAGGTCTAGGCTAGGATACTTTCAGCACCAGGGAGAACTCCATTTTGCCATAGACTTTATCAAGAAATTCTGGGCAACTACTGATCATAGCTCAGATTTGTTTTGGGGGTTTTAATCCTGTCCCCTAGAATAGCTAATACCCAGATGGAGGCCTTTGATTCCTTGGGGGAGAAGGCAGGTTTTTATCTACCTTAGGAGCCCTTGGTACCAGCATCTAGCAACAGGGCCTAAAATTTCAGCTAAAATCTCACCTGCATGAAGCCTTTCTCGATACTGTCCACCCTCTTAGGCCAGTGCCTTTCCCTTGAGATTATCTCCAATTTACCCAGAATAGATAATTTTTTATTCTTAGTTGTTTTCATGCTGTCTCCCTCCTTGGATGATGAGCTCCTTGAGGGTAGGGCCTTTTTGTTTTTCTTTTTGTTTTTGCCATTCTTTGTATCCCCAGCATTTAGCAGAGTGATTGTCATCAAATACTTGACTGTATAGGGCCACGTCTTTCAGGACAGGTTAGGCAGGATTAAGGTTTCCTTCTGTGAGATCTAGTTCCTTGGGGGAGGCTTCAAGCCACTCATCCTCAGTGACTTCTGTCACAAAAAGTCCCTTTCTTGAGAAGAAGCAGTGTCCATTCCCTACAGGGAACTTCAGACCTAGTCCCCCAGGTTGCTGTGCAGACAGATTCAGTTTTATATAACAGTAGCTATGGTCCTGGACCAATATTTGCAATTATCTTACCAAGAGTCTTTTGTTACATAATAGCTAAACTCAGAAACCAAGGAAATTTATTCTAACTATATAGATCTATGATGCACTACTTTAAAACACATTGGCAGCAAGATATCAAAGGCACCCTAACTCCAGTTGGACAATATTTTTGGATGTTAGAATTTCAATGAGCCCTTTGACAATCCATGAAGTCATTCATAATTCTAGGCTAAGGGTTTGTCTCATTCTGTGATCTTCTGACTGCTGCAGGGGTCAGTGCTAGTGTTTCTCACTCCCATGTGGTCTAGTCTGCTCAGTACCATTAGCTTCCCAGCACTCTTCAATTGTCAACCTCTCAATGATTATCAGGCTCTATTGCCTAGTTTACTGGCTGACACTTTTGTTGTTGTTGATGGAGATGTGTGTCTTTTGGACTATTGATTTGTCTACATCTTATAACAGGTTACAGCTTCTACTGCCAGACATTTTAGATATAACTGGAAGGGGAATTTCTGTGTATGGCTTAGCCAATGTAAGGTCAATCTGGAAAAAAACAACAGACTGAAGCCAGATTATTAAAGGCTTTGAGTGCCAAACAGAGGAGTTTCTATTTTTATGCTAGAAGCAGTAGAAAGTCAGCAAAGCTCCATGAGCAGGGGAGTATCATAGTTAAACATGGTTTTTAGGAAGATCACTTTGGCTATTGTGTGGTTGAGGGGTTGCAGAGAGTCGAGAGTGGAATCAGGGAGGCTATTTCAACAGTACAGGTTAGAGTTGATGAGTGTCTGAACTTGAGTGGTTATTATATAAGTAGAAAGGTAACAAATATGAGGGATTTTATGGAAGTAGAATTGACAGGACTTAACAACTGGTTGGATATGGGTGATGAAGGAGAATTAATAGGGATACCATTCAGAAAGCTTTGTAATGTTCTTGGGTTTAATGCAATTAGTCCGATGTCATCTGTGAATAGGAGCATCTGATGAACCTTGCCCTGGGTAAGAAATCCTTCTATTTGAACTCATCACAGGACATCCTTCATGCCACCGAAGTGCACCTTGGGTGAGCATATATCTTCCTGTTTTGTGCCTTCCTTAATTTGATTCTCAGCAGAGCGTTAAACAAAGTTATTTCCATGGACACATCTGTCCTAGCATCTTGTATGATTTTAATGCTTTGTTAGAGAAGAGCTTTGAAAGTTTCAGACTATTCAAAGTTCAAGAAATGAACACTATGCATCACTTTGGAGATTATCACTGTGTTAGGTAATGACAGGGATATAAATACAGGCCTTTTAACACACATAGAGGGGCAGTTAGGTGGTGCAGTGGATAAAGCACCGGTCCTGGATTCAGGAGGACCTGAGTTCGAATCCGGCCTCAGACACTTGACACTTACTAGCTGTGTGACCCAGGCCAAGTCACTGAACCCTCATTGCCCTGCAAAAAAAAATAAATAAAAAATAACACACATGGAAACTTAAATGGGTTTCAAATGAGCATTTTTTAAAATGGCAAGAGTGCTGACTTTGGAATTGGAGAGCCCAGGTTCAAATCCTGACTTAGCCGTGGACAGATTACTTGGCCTTTCTGGGATCCAGTTCCCTTAGCTCTGAACTAAATGAAGGGAGGACAGGTGACCTTTGAAATATTTTCTAGTCTTAAATCTATGATATCCTGAGGTCCAGGGGGAACTTAAAGTGGGGGTGGATAATCACTGAAGGGATAAGGGAAGAGATGGCAGTTGAGCTAATTTCTTTTAATCATAAAATTATTTTATTATTTTCCAGTTACATGTAAAGATAGTTTTCAACATTTGTTTTCATATGATCTTTAGTACCAAACTTTTCTTCCTCCCTCGATTCCCTCCCCCCTCCCCAAGACAGAGAGCAGTCTGACATAGGTTATATATGTATAATCACATCGAACATATCTCTTCATTTGTCATGTTGTGAAAGAAGAATCAGAACCAAAGGGAAAAACCTCAAAAAACAAACAAACAAACAAAAAACCAAAAGTAGAAACCATATGATTTGATCTGCATTCAGAATCCACAGTTCCTCCTTCTGGATGTGAAGAACACTTTCCATCACAAGTTCCTTGGAACTGTCTTGGATCGCTGCATTGCTGAGAAGAGCCAAGTCCGGCACAGTTGATTTCCACACAATGCTGCTGTTCCTGTATACAGTGTTTTGACCTAGTTTTGAAAGAAGTACGAAGAGCTATATAGTATACTAGGGAGAGAACTGCCTCTGGATTCAGAGAACGCAGGCTAAAATCCTGTCTGATTCTTACTGCTCATGTGATCTGGAGTCAGTCACATACTTTAGCTTCCTTACATGCAAAATAATGGAATTAGAGACTACATGTTCTCTCAGACACTTCTAGCTCTATATCTTTGAGCCTCTGATCAGCATTATACAGAGAATATGGTCTGAACCTATGGTCAGAGGTGAGAGGGAGCTGCTGATTGAGGCCCTAAAATAGTCTGTATAGATTAGACATTTTGTTGTCAGGGAATAATGAAAGAAAAAGTTGGAAAAGTGTAGGTTGGGGAAAGAATAAAACAGATCCCTGACTATAGTTTAAGAAAGGGTTTTTGACCTTTTCTGTGCCATAGGGCAGTCTAGGGAAGCTTATAGATCTCTTTTTAGGGTAATATTTTAAATAAATAAAACAAAATACATACAACACAGGGTTCAAAGGAAAATAATTATATTAAAATAGAGTCATCAAGATGTTTTTAAAAAGCAAGTTCATGGATTTCAAGGATTCTTCATGTTGAAGAACCACTGTTTCTTCCTCCCTACCACTGGCCAATAAGGGTTACATGCTCCTATGGGCAGCCCTAGACTGGTTAGACTAAGATCTTTAAAAAAATATTTCTGAGGTATTATTCTAATTCAGCCAAGAGCAATCCAATCCAATGAAAAGTTAGGGAGAGGGGAAGTTTTTTTAAATACATATTTTCATTTAAAGTTTTGAGTTCCAAATTCTTTCTCTCTCCTTCCCTCCCTTTTCTCTCCCCTCCATGAGGCAGTAAGCAATCAGATATAGGTTTTACATGTGCGATTATGTAAAACATATTAGTCATTTTGTATAAGAAGACTTGAATAAGAGAAAAAAGAAAGTGAAAAATAGCTTTCTTCAGTCTGTGTTCAATCAATATCAGTTCTTTCTTTGGAGGTGGATAGTATGTTTCATCATTAGTCCTTTGGGATTGTCTTGGATCATTGTATTGCTGAGAATAGTTAAGTCATTCACAGTTCTTCATCCAACAATATTGCTGTCCTTGTTCACAATGTTCTCCTGGTTCTGCTCACCTCACTATACATTATTTCCTATAAGATTTTCTAGGCTGTTCTGAAATCATCCTGCTTATAATTTCCTTCCTTCCTTCCTTCTTTATTTCTTTCTTTTTGGTGGGGCAATGAGGGTTAAGTGACTTGCCCAGGGTCACACAGCTACTAAATGTCAAGTGTCTAAGGGTGGATTTGAACTCAGGTACTCCTGAATCCAGGGCTGGTGCTTTATCCACTGTGCCACCTAGCTGCCCCCATGCTTGTCATTTCTTATAACACAATAATATTATGGTATAATCATATACTACAGCTTTTTTGGCCATTTTCCAATCAATGGTCATCTCTTTGATTTCCAATTCTTAGATACCAAAAAAGAGCTACTATAAATATTTTTATACAGATTATTCTTTTTCTCTTTTTTTTGGGATTTTGGGGGATATACATCTAGCAGTGGTATTGCTGGATAAAAGGGTGTACACACACACACACACACACACACACACACACACACACACATATATATATATATAATTTTTTCTTTTTGGTGGGGCAATTGGGGTTAAGTGACTTGCCCAGGGTCACACAGCTAGTAAGTGTAAAGTGTCTGAGACCGGATTTGAACTCAGGTCCTCCTGAATCCAGGAGGGCCGGTGCTCTATCCACTGTACCACCTAGTTGCCCCTCCATATAGTTTTATAACCCTTTGGGCACAGTTCCAAATTGCTCTCCAGAATGGTTGGATCAGTTCACAACTCCACCAACAGTGCATTAGTGTCACAGTTTTCCCACATTCCCTCCAAATCCATCATTTTCCTTTTTTTCTTATATTAGACATTATAATGAGAATTTATTAAGCATGGTCCATGCTAGACACTTTGATAGGTACTAGGATCATGAAGACAAAGACAAGACAGTTCCCTTGTGGAGCTTACATTCTATTTGGGGATGCAACATGTTGTTGATGACTATTTGGTTTTGGTTGAAGGAACTTGGCATATTTAGCTTGAAGAAGCAAAGATTTAATTAGTGGAATATGATAACAATATTCAAGTCTTCAAAAAGATGTCATATAGAGTAGTTATTAGAATTATTCTGTTTGACCTCAGAAGGCAGAACTAGAGGAAATGAAATAGTGAGGATCCAAACTAGATGCAAGCTAAGTTACTTTCCTATTCTCCAATTCTGCCATTCTGTGTAATAATTCTCTGGGGTCTTTTGCCCAAAGAGTAAAACAATTCACCAAGCCAGTAGTGCAACTGAATAGCATTTTAGCAAGCTTACTGGGTCTTGTCAATAACACTTCAAAAAATGGACTTTTATAACACTATGACCTTGGAAACTGCCTCAGAAGTGAGATTTCAATTTACTTTTTTAAAAAATTGAGTTTGCTTTAGCAATGAGTGACATGAACTACCCCCAAAAGGTCTTTCTGAAGATGAAGTACATTGTGTTAGCATCTTCACAAACTTGTCTCTCTGAGAGAACTGAAGAGTGTCAAATAGACCTGAAACTTGCAACACGTTGTCAGGCTTGGATGCCTCTGCAAGAGATGGTCATATCTTCGGGCAATCATGATTAATATTCAACAGGACTCAATTTGAATATAAAATAGAACAACTCATCCCATGCAGTAATGGATAGGCTGAATTTATTTTGCATATTCTCATTTCCACCATAAATAATATTTGTATGGGGAGAGTGATCTGGAAGGGTACCCTCCTGTCCCTAGGCTGTATACAAAACAGACCCGAGGATCTTGATTGTTTCATAGAGTAGGTTTTATAAAGAAAATTAGCTTTTCAGGTGACATGATTACCTGTACCACAAGCTTCTTTGAGAAGGATGTTGTTTTTCCCCTCCACTTCTTTAAATCATTATTGTGTTCCTACTATAAGACCATCTCTGTGGGGCATACCAATAATATGAGGTGCTTTGCACAGTGGGAAAAATGCACTACATACATGAAAGAACAGAGCCATAGGAAATATGCATAGTCCTTCTGTGTGTAGCAAGGCATGGTTGGAAACTAGCCTTGGAAACCACGTGATCAGAATTGAGATTGAGTTGATTTTATGAAAATGTAAAGAAGAAGAGATTTCTTCAAGTTGTTAATGAACTAAAATCTCACAGAAGAGGTGGTACCTGAATTGGTATTGAATTAAGAGAGAAATTTCAGATGGCAGAGGTACCAAGTGCCCTCCCCCTCAACTTTATAGAAATGGGAACCAATAGGAAGCTTGGTTTTGCCCATTCGGGTTCACTCTACTAGACAAAATATGATCCTACCAGACTTCAGCCTTGCCTGCTATGTGCTTGTACATTCTATGGTCATGTAGGTATTAGTCACATTAAATATATCCTGTCTTAGCCTTTCTACATACACTCTCTCTTCATATACAGTCCAATCTAACAAGAATTTATTACATACCTACTGTTTATGAGACAGAATGACATAGTAGACAGAGCTCTAGTCTCAAAGCTAGGAAAAGCTGGGTTCTAGTCCTGCCTCTGACACATACTGACTATGTAACTCTGAGCAAGCCACTCAGTAACTAATGTAACGGGCAACTTCATAAGACAACAGTTTGCAGAGAAGGCATGCTCACTTGCATTGATGGAGAAAGTTTCTCAGGGATAACTAGTCAGTACTTATGAGGCACATACCTTATTCTTGGAACTGTACTAGGACTGGTGACACAAAGAAAGGTGAAAACAGTCCCTGACCTCAAGGAGCTCATCTTTTAAGAAGGGAAATAACATGTAAATAATTAAATATATCCAAGTTACATAGAAGATGGAAGGCAATCTCTGAGCTGAAGACACTAGCAGCTGGGGAGAGCAGGAAAACTCTCCTATAGAAGGTAGGGTTCAAACTGAAAATGGAATTTTAGCTTAATTTTGGAGGAATCCAGAGAAACTGAGATAGAAATGGGGATGGAGAGCATTCCAGGCATGTGGACAGCCAGTGAAAAAGCTTAGAGATAGGCAATGGGGTGATATGAGGTGTCATTGTGGCTGAATTGAAGAGCTTGTGAAAGGAAGTAATGTGTAAGAAGACTGGAAAGGTAGGAAAGGATTAGGTTGTGAAGAAAACTTTATTTGTTTATCCTGGAGGTAATAAGGAGCTTACTAGAGTTAATTGGGTAGGGCACAGGGGGTCAGACCTGAGCTTCAGGAAAATCATTTTGGCAGCTGAATGGAACATGGTGGATTGGACCCAGGAAAGACTTGAGGCAGAGAAACCAATTAGAAGGTTTTTGAGGGGCACTGACAACTTGACAAATCAACGAAGAAAGAGGAAAAGCTTTATGTAGGTGATGGCACCTGAGTATTTCAGACATCTCTAATTAAAAGCCATTGAGGTTTAGGTGCAGAATATCAGGACATTTTAATTGACCAGGATTTTATTATGAACCAGATGCTATTACACTTCCTAAGAGTACATGTCCTTTTTCTGACACTTAATTGTTGTATTGTATTCTGTGGTGGTCAAGATACTTATGGGATACGAAATCCACATTTGGGTATTACATTTTAAGCAAGTGTGGGGAAGTTGGGAAGGACACTGACAAACTAGAGCACATCCAGAGAAAAATCCTTATGATGGTGAAAGATCTGTAATCCATGTTATATGAAGAAGTGATAAAAAGGATTGGTGGATCTTAACCTGATGAGGAGAAGATTAAGGGCAGGGGAGGAGAGAATATGGTAGCTGTTTTGGGGTATTTGAAAAAACAACACCTATTAGGTGGAGGAGAGACTAGATTTAGTCTCAGTAAGTACTTCTTCTTAAGGGAGCTTCCATGAGTGGAAGCCAGTTTTATATTTATATAAGGTAGAACTTCTAGCAATTAGAACTGTCCCATGCTTTAAGACTGTCTCATGAGATAGTGAGTTCATTATCACTAGCTGTGGTCAAAGACAGATTATCTTTAAAGGATAGTCATAGTCTAGATGATATTCTTGCATTGAGACTTCTGAATTATTTTTTAAACTCTTGATTTCTATGAATTTAATATGTAGAGGGGTTAGTATGATTTAGTGAAAAGTCCAAGTGATAAAATTAAAATCAAATCAATCTTCTTTTTTTGGGGGGGTTAAACATATTTGTTTATATTTTTCTGTTCCAATTTCTATCCTTCCTTCCTCCCTTCCCCTCCCCACTTCTTGAGGTGACAAATAATCCAATATGGGTTATACATGTATGATCATGCAAAACATCACTATATTTATCACTTAATGAAAGAATGTGAAAAATAGCATGCTTCAGTCTTTTCCATCAACATCAGTTCTGTCTTTGGAGGTGGATAGTATGTTTCATCAACATTTTTATGGAATTGTCTTGGATTATTGTATTGGTGAGAATAATCAAGTGATTCACAGTTCTTCATTGAACAGCAAATCAATTTTCTTAAGTATATAACTCAGATTATACTAGGAAGTTTTTTTAATAGTAGAAATGACATGGGTGGCTTTTTTTTCAGCAACAAACATTTATTTTATTTTCTAGTTACATGTAAGGCTACTTTTCTTTTTCTTTCTTTTTTTTTCCAACAAACATTTATTTTATTTTCCATCTACATGTAAGGGTAGTTTTCAACATTCATTTTCATAAGATTTAGAATTCCAAATTTTTCTCCCTCCCTCCCTCCCTTTCCTTCCCCCTCTATAAGATCGCAATCAGGTTATATATGTACAATCCACAAGTGTTCTTTTTATCAGTTCTTTCTATAGGGGTGCATAGTATGCTTCCTCATTAGTTCCTTGGGATTGTCTTGGATCATTGCACGGCTGAGAGTAGTTAAGTCATTCACAATTACTCATTGAACAATACTGCTGTCACTACGCACAATGTCCTCTCAGCTCTGTTCACTTCACTATACATCGATGTTCACTAGTCTTTCAAGGTTTTTTTGGGGATCATCCTGTTTGTCATTTCCTGTAGCACAAGTCCATTCCACTACAATCATATAACAGCTTTTTCCATCATTCCTCAATTGATGGACATTCCCTTGATTCTCAATTCTTAGCCTCCACCAAGAGTTGCTATAATATATTTTGTAAAAATTTCCCCCCTTTTCTCTTTTTCATGATTACTATTGTTAACTGTTTCCCTTCCATCCTATTCCCTTCCCCATGATATTTATTCTATTATTCATCTTCTTTCACCCTATCACTCTTCAAAAGGGATTTGCCTCTGTCTGAGGTCTTTGAGCCAATTTTGATGAGTGTTAGGGTCATTTACTGCCCAGATTAAATAGATTACTCCACCCAGTTGGGTGTGTCTATTAGTCCCTCCTTGAAGCAGCTCTGATGAGTTTAAGATCTTTGAGCCTTCTCTGATGAGTATAAAATTCATTTACTGCCCTGTTCCTCTCCCATCCCTTCCCCCACTCCATAAGCCTCTTCCTTTTACTTTCATATAGGATTTCGCTTCTGCCCTTCCCCCTCCCCCAATGAATTCCCTTCACCCCTCAATTTAACCCTAAAGGTGTCATCACCTGGCTAAGCGACACAGTGGACAAATCATCACCCCTGGACCCAGGGGGATCCCAGCCAAAACCCACTGTATGACCCCAGGTATGTCCCCCAGCTTCATTTTTTTTTTTTATGGTTTTCTAGGGTCTTGTATTTGAAAGTAAAATTTGCCATTCAGTTCAGGTCTTTTCATCACAAATATCCGAAAGTCTTCTTTTTCATTAAAGTCCCATTTTTTCTGCTGAAAGATAATGCTGAGTTTTGCTGGGTAGGTGATTCTTGATTGTAATCCCATTTCCTTTGCCCTTTGGAATCTCATATTCCATGCCCTCCGGTCCTTTAATGTAGAAGCTGCTAGATCTTGTGCTTTCCTGACTGGGGCTCCATAGTACTTGAATTCTTTCTTTTTGGCAGCTTGCAATATTTTCTCCTTGATCTGAGAGCTCTGGAATTTGGCTATAATATTCCTAGGAGTTTTCTTTTTGGGATCTCTTTCTGGAGGTGATTGGAGGATTCTTTCAATTTCTATTTTAGCTTCTTCTTCTAGAATTTCAGGGCAATTTTCCCTGAGAATATCTTGGAAGATGGTGTCTAAGCTCTTTCCTTGATCATGGTTTTCAGGTAGACCAATAATTTTCAAATTATCTCTCCTGGACCTATTTTCCAGGTTAGCAGTTTTTCCCAGAAGATATTTCACATTGCCTTCTATTTTTTTATTCATTTGGATTTGCTTTATTGTGTCTTGGTTTCTCATAAAGTCACTGGCTTCCATTTGTTCAATTCTAATTCTTAGGCAATTATTTTCATCAGAGAGCTTTTGTACCTCCTTTTCCATTTGACTTTTCAAGCTGTTGACTTTTTTCTCATGTCTTTCCTGCATCACCCTCATTTCTCCTTCCATTTTTTCCTCTACCTCTCTAATTTTATCTTCAAAGTCCTTTTTGAGCACCTCTATGGCCTAAGACCAATTCATATTTTTCTTGGAAGCTTTAGATATAGGGGCCCTGATGTTGACATCTTCCTCTGAGGGTGCCCCTTGGTCTTCCTTGTTACTGAAGAAACTTTCTATGGTCCTCACCTTTCTCTGTCTGCTCATCTTGCCTTTCTTTTACTAGACTTTTAGCTCCTTAAAGTGGGGCACTGTTTCCAGGCTGCAGTATCCCAAACTTAAGAAGTCCCAGGTAGTATGATTTAAGGACAATCAGGTTTTTCCCTCTCCCAGCCTGTTTCCTGGTCCTAGATGACCCCAGACCAACTTGCCAATCACCCAGCTTTGTGTGCTGTGGTTGTCAGCTCTGAGGAGCCTGTGCCCCTCCCCCACCTGGGCCACTTCTACTAGAGCCTACTACCTGGTTCTCAGTAGGGGTGTAAAATCCAAGTTCTGCCTTAGCACCAGCATAGACCCCTGTAGTCTCTCCCCTGCCCAGGGTTCAGCCCACTCACCAGACTGTGAGCTTAGTTCCAGAGGACACTGGTGCTTCAGCTGATTCAGAGGCTCTGGGGGTCTCCTTCTCTGGTGAGGACTTCCTGAGACTGGCTCTGTGTCAGGGTGACTGTGTGGTTGGGCCAGACTCTTGTATCAACACAGCAGCTCCTTCCTTCTTACCTTCTAAGCCATTCTTGGTTAGATGATTTCAGCACATTCTTCTGTGAGTTGCTGCTCCGGGCATTTTCCTATGACCTTATTTGGATGTTTTTTGGAGCCATCGTTGTAAGGGTACTTTTCAACATTCATTTTCATAAGATTTAGAGTTCCAAATTTTTCTCCCTCCTTCCCTCTCTTTCCTCCCCCCTCCACAAAATTGCAACCAGGTTATATATGTACAATCCACAAATGTTCTTTTTTTTTTTATCAGTTCTTTCTATAGGGGTGCATAGTAAGCTTCCTCATTAGTTCCTTGGGATTGTCTTGGATCATTGCACTACTCAGAGTAGCTAAGTCATTCACAATTGCTCATCGAACAATACTGCTGTCACTATGCACAACGTCCTCCCAGCTCTGCTCACTTCACTATACATCGATGTTCATTAGTCTTTCCAAGTTTTTTGGGGATCATCCCGTTTGTCATTTCCTGTAGCACAAGACCATTCCACTTACAATCATATAGCACAGCTTTTTCCATCATTCCTCAATTGATGGATTGTGGGTAGCTTTAATGAAAAATAAGTATAGTTTGCAATTAACACATCAGTGTATAGGCAAATGAGAACTTTCAAAAGTTTTAAAGTGTGTTTCCTTAAATAAAATAAACATTCACCTTTATAATTTATTTTTATTTTATTTTATTTTTTTGAGTAAACCTTCACCTCTTCGCTGGTCTCCTATAGACTGTACAGAGGCAAACTTTAGCCTGGCCCCTAACATATATATTTTTTTTTCCAGGGCAATGAGGGTTAAACGACTTGCCCAGCATCACACAGTTAGTAAATGTCAAGTGTCTGAGGCTGGTTTTGAACTCAGGTCCGCCTGAATCCAAGGCCAGTGCTTTATCCACTGTGCTACTTAGCTGTCTTCTGGCCCCTAACATATTTTGATGAATTCTGACTTAGTAAGTTGGAATGATAAGATCTTAAATAATCCTTTCACATCTCATATATTGTCTTAAGAGTGGGGAATGCTTTTCACTTTAATCAATAAATTTAAAGTATGAAAGAAGGAAAGTGCCATTCTATTGTAGCTTTTTCTTTCTAGATTTTTTATTTTTGATACACCTAACTGAAATGTTCTTGAAAATGTCTGAGTTTTGACACTTCATAAAGACAGTACAGAATACAAGTGTATTCCACACATGATCAATCCTTACTAAAAATAAAGTTGAAGCAGCCATATCTGGTCTATTCAGTCTCACAGTATTTTTTATGTGGGCTTTTCTTTTGCAAAAAAAAAAAAAAGATTTGAAAAAGGGAGAGGTATTAGTGAAAGAAGAGCCAGTGGAAAGTGTCGGGAGATGTTAGATCTGATCATGCCTGTACTACTAAGATTGGTCTAGATTTGGGGATGAATCACTTTATCTCTTTAGGTCCCATGAGGATCAAGTGACTTGACCAGGGTCACACAGCTAGTCAATGTCAAGTGTCTGAGGCTGGATTTGAACCCAGGTCCTCCTGAATCCAGGCCTGGTGCTTCATCTACTGTGCCCCCTAGCTGCCCCCACTCTAATCTTACTTCTAATACTAAATAAAGAATTGTGTAGTCTTGGATAAGTGATTTAACCACTGTGCTTTGGATTCCCCATCTGTAAAATGAAGGAACTGAACTTAATGATGTCTAAAGGCTCTTACAGCTTCGTGAATCTATTCTATGCTGCTTTGAACAATACATGTTTGGAGGTTTGGATGATTTCTATATCTGAGGGAAAGGGGAACCAGTTATTCTGAGAGGTCATGAAATATAATGTAATTGATTTAATATCTGCTCAATTTGTGGATCTCGGGTTATGTAACATTTGAAGTTCTCAAATGTTAAGTTCAAAGGCCATCAAATTAGTTCAAAGAAATAGATGGTCCCTTGAAAACAACTTCCATGAACACTAGAATGTACACAGGCTGAATTTGGAGACAGGGAACCTGGATATGAATACTAGCTTTTCAAATTCCTAGCTGCAGGATTTTAGACAACTCACTTCATGCTGTGGGCTTCAGTTTGCTCATCTGCAAAAGGGGAATAACAGTTCTTCATAGGATTGACATGAAAATCAAATGATATTACATGTATATGCACATATATATCTACCTTTAGATACACATTACCGTTACTCACATACATTTGTATTCTATTTACATAAATGAGTAGTATTAAAATGCTATTTGTAGTTTAAATTCTAAGTAAATAGCATGTAAATGCATGTAAATGATAGAATGTTTTCTAAACTTTAAAGTACTATATAAATATCTATTATTATTTTCTTTTTTTCCCCAGGACGATAAGGGTTAAGTGACTTTCCCAGGGTCACACAGCTAGTAAGTGTCAAGTGTCTGAGGCTGAATTTGAACTCAGGTCCTCCTGAATCCAGGGCCAGTGCTTTATCCACTGCGCCACCTAGCTCTCCCTATTATTTTTATTATTATTTCTTAATTTTACTACCACTAACGTCCAGCATGCAGAGTGAAAGAAGTTACTCCAGTCACTTTATTCTTCTCTTTGAGGAAATCCCAAGGACAACTGACCTTAGCTGTAAGAATGGCTGATGTTTACATAGTGCTTTAGGGTTTATAAAACTTCTACATTGCCTCACTTGAGTATCATGACAACCCAACATCGTAGGCATGATTACCATATCCATTTTATAGTTGAGGGAACCAAGACTCTGCTAGTAAATGTCAGAGGCAAGATTCACACTCAGGTTTTCTGGGTTTCAAGTATAGGATTGTATGTACCAGGATATATCTTATGTAAGGAAACAATAGTGAATGCAATACCATAGAATGTAAGTATTTTGAAGTCAGGGACTATATAATTGTTAACTTTGTACTCCCACCTAGTACAGGGTCTCAGTGCTTACTATATGAACGAATAACAGACCACTCACACAGATGTTCTGCTTCAGTCAATGGAATATAAGCCATGAGAAATGGAAACAACTTTGAGAGTAATTGAATGGGAGGAACACAACTGAACAGAGGGCAGTAATGAGCAAGGATAGATTCTTAAAAGTGTTATTTTTTGAGGCAAAGCCCACGAGAGAAGACTGAAACCACACAAATGTCGCAGAATCCTTTTTTAATATTTCCTCAGGGCTTGGTAAGCACAGGCAATATTTACGGAAGCATTTGGCATGACGTTGGTAGCTATGCTCCTACTCACAGCAGGAAATTATTTTTCGAAATGTATCATCTGGAAGAAGCTCCAGTGAATGGAAAAATCCAAAGAAGCGCATCAGATAGACAATAACCATTTCAGTTTAAAATAAATAAGTCAAGCTAACATAAATGTCCTGATGAACCAACTTAAGTTGAATGGTAAAAGATGAAGAAGTCATTGTACCATGAAATAGTTTGGATGGGAATCTTTTTTCAGAGTCACAGATTGGGGAATGCTTACATAAGTGAGGAGGTAATTCTAGAAGACAGCCCAGAAAACCAGAAGTAATTCTCTTCATTGTCCCCTTTTTCTAAAAGATTCCCTTTCCTGAAGAGATTAATTTAAATTAACCCATCAAGTTTCTGGAAGCTGCCTTCAAAAGCTTCCTTCCAAATGACATTCTTCCCAATCCAAAGAGTCAGCTGTTGAGAAGTCTTACAGGATAATAGGGAAATCTCTAGGTATGTGACAGCTTTTGGTCAAGTTGATTAAAATGGTTATTTCCTAAATGAATTCAACTATGAAACTTATAGGTGGAAATATATTGATGTAACCCCCCAGATACTTGTCCATTGTAATTTGGAGACAGTTACAGTCAACTAGATACATTAAATATCTGAGAGTCCATATACATCTAAGTGAATATAGCATAATTACATGAAAAGAAATTTGGCTTTGGAGTCGGAAGGTCTGGGTTCAATTTTTGGCTTCATTGCTTAATGCCTCAATTACCTCATCTGTAAAATGATGAGACCCCAAAGACCTCTTTCAACTCTAATTCATGATTCTATGGGTCTGTGATATAGGAATACGGTAGATATCTGGGCAATTTTGAAGGAAAGTTTTAAAAACAATTTTCACATTAAAAATGGCACATAATAAGAATTTTGGACCTATATATAATTTTCTGTTTTATATTTTAGAAGGAATAATATCATAGTATCATAGAGTAGGGTTGGAAGGGATCTTAGAGAGCCCATTTAGTCCAACTTCCTCATTTTATAGATAAGGCAACTTGAGACTCAGATAGGTTTAGTGACTTGCCTATAACCACCAAGATGGCAAGTGCAGTCCAGGTACTGTGACTCCAAATGCAGTGCTCATTCTATACAGCCTCATCATATCATTCACAATCTTTCACACAAATCATACGACTGGCAAGGGATGTCTCTGCCGAGTGATGTTTGAGAACTAATGAACTAGATGCTGAGTGAGGGCAAAGAGAACTCAGATGAGAATAGGCATTTGTGTCTTTGTTGTATCTCCATAGGTTTAAATTTCCACGTTTCTTCCTGTGTCACTAATTCAGGTTACTGAGGCCTAGCACAGACAAAATGCCAATTTTGGCCTCTGTTACCCCTTTCATGAAGTTGGGAAAGGAATTTTATTATTTATTCTTATCCTTCCTTGCAGATAACCCACAGAATAGGGAATGGTGCAGACTCGGGTCAACTCCAAGGATGCTCAGCTTGCCTGGAAGCTCTGTTCCCTAATTTCCTGTTCCAGTGGCTTCAGATTATGCCCTTAAATGACTTTGTATTTAATTAGGGCCTGCAGAGCCCAGGAATGGGGAATTAAATGGGAATATGATATTTTCAAGATGCTACTGGACCCAAAGCTTCCTATACCTGACCCACCCATTGAAGTCAATAAAGTGGATATGAATAGGAAACCAATAGTGGGGAGCATCTGAAAACTCCCCACAGTGCAGTGCTTGAAGGCTGGAGATATGGTGGGTTCAGAGCTTTACATGTATTAAAAGCCCCTCCCCTTCTTGACGATTACCTGGAAACTGTATTTAAGTAAAACATGTGGGACCTAGGTAAGACTGCTGCCTGGAAGTGGGATGGGGCTTTATTCTTTCCTTTCGTTAAAAGAGCAGTAGCTTGGTCCTAGTCCTCGCACGGTGCAGTCTGTGCTGTCAGTCTCACAGGCTCCACAGTGACACGCAGTTGCCACGGGGTAAGAATACAGGGAGTCAGCCTGCTTCGCACAGCCTGGCAGGTTCACGGTCTCATAGACAAACTCTTTGAAGGTGCATGCTTTCTGAACGTTGGGTCTGATCGGGTCCTTATACACCAGGTCCTGGAAAAGATGGGAAGGTGATAAGAGGCTTACATGATGCTGTCTGCTCCTACCTGGATTTTGCTTTAGAGCTTAGGCAAAATGAAACTGAAATGGAATATCCTGCCCTCTAACATTTACCTACTGAAAACCATTATGATGCATCCAGGAGAATCTCCTGCTCCAGGGGACATTAAAAAGACTGTTCTGCATACCTCCTGGGTGGCCCTGGACATTTTACAGAAAATGTAAACTGGTGCTGTGGCCATTCCAACCTTGTGTCTTGAAGCCACAGTCACAGGGCTCATACACTATTTAGGATATTGCTCAAGTTCTAAAGTAACTTTTTGATTTGTGAGAAGGTAAAAGGAATCTGCTAGGTGGAACAGTGGATAGAGCACTGGGCTTAGAACCAGGACAACTCATCTTCCTGAGGTTAAATCTGTCCTCAGACACTTACTAGATGTGTGACCCTGAGCAAGTCACTTAACCCTGTTGGCCTCAATTTCCTCATCTGTAAAATGAGCTGCAGAAGGAAATGGCAAACCACTCTGCTACCTTTACGGAGAAAACCCCAAACGGGGTCACAAAGAATTATCCATGATGGAAATGACAACAGGGATTGTAGAGGCAATGACTAAGAGCTGGAAGAGATCTTAGATGCCATCTAGTCTGAGTTCTTTATTATACAGATGAGGGAGTTGAGGGTCAGAAAAGTTAGCTGACTAGTTCAAGGCTAACAAATAGTCAATCAACACTGATTATTAAATCAGGCTAATAACCAGCCCAGTTGCAATTTGAAGAAGCAGTAAGGTGGCACAGAGTGGATAAAATATTGGACTTGGAATCAGGAAGATCTGAGTTCCAATATGGCCCTAGGCTATGACTAGCGGGCATTTTCATTGGCTTCTCTCATGCCTAGAATACTCTTTCTCCTCATCTCTGCCTCCTGGCTTCTTTTAAGTCCCAGCTAAAATTTCATCACCTACAGGAAACATTTCATAATTCTTAATTCTAATGCTTTCCTCTTGTTGATTATCTTCAATTTATCCTGTTTATATCATGTTTGCACATAGTTGGTACATGTTTTCTCCCCCATTAGCCTGGGAGCTCCTTGAGGGCATTTCTTTGTATCCCTGGTGCTTAGCACAGTGACTGACATGTAGCAGACACTTAATAAATATTTATTGACAAACTCTGGGCTACTCTGCCTCCAAAGTTTCCTCATCGCTGAAAAGGAGATAATGATAGTAATATTATTAGAAGAGTAATATTAATAAGATAATAATAATAATAACAACAGTAATAACACCTAACTCCCAAGGTTGTTGTGAGGAATTAGATATCCGTAAAGAACTTTGCAAATGTTAAAATGCTATGTAAATGCTATTATTATTATTTTTATTGCTATTATTTAGCTTTTCTTGGAATTTATGTGAGAAAGCAAATTCCTTCCAGGTTGGTAAGATTTTTTTCATATTGTTAATTCAAAGTCATATTTCTGACAGGTGAAAACATATAGTACCTAGGTTTAATGGCACATTAAAAGATTTCCAAAGACAATGTTTTGTTCTTCCATGATGTATTTAGAAAAGGAGTTATAATTTGAGTTACTGACTATTTGCTTCTATCAAAACCCAAAGGACTTCTCTGTCTTTTAGATAATTTTTGCCCTTCAGTGTTGCTCACTTTGCAGATTTCCTGTTTTCTAAGGGACACAAAACTGGCTTACAGTACTTTCTATTTATATGAACAGATTATTTAGGGACTTTAGAGATTTATCTTTTCCAACTCTTCTCTTTTAATAGTTGAAGACACTGAGATTCAGAGACTTAAAGTGACATGCCTAACTAAGGTCAACTAGCTAGTTAATGGCAGAAATGAAACTTGAACCCAGTACCTTTGGGTCTTACCTAGTACAAGTTCTTTTCAGTATACTATGCTGTTTAATGTAGACCAGAAAATAGTTATGACTCTCTTCCTTGGACATACAGAGAGAACAATTCACTCAGGCAGTAGAAGAAACTCTGTTTAAGTCATTTTCTTTTTCTAGAGGGCACATACTTTATGGATGAAGGGCTGTACGGATGAAGAACTGGTTTGGATTTCATTATAATAATGCCTAAACTTGTACCTTTTCAAAACCAAGTGTCGTAAAAACTAAGAAAGTAAATGCTATGAACAACAACAACAAAAAAGTCTTCAATAAAAATCAGTCAACAAGGGGCAGCTAGGTGGCACAGTGGATAAAGCACTGGCCTTGGATTCAGGAGGACCTGAGTTCAAATCCAGCCTCAGACACTTGACACTTACTAAATATATGACCATGGGCAAGTCACTTAACCCTCATTGCCCTGCAAAAAAAAAAAAACAACAACACAAAAACAAAAACAAAAAAATCAGTCAACAAAACACAAAAGAAACTCTTACATGTAAAATCAGAATAATGTGAGATCTTGATGGCAGAGGCTAATTGTTTTCTTTGAATGCCTTACACATAGGCCTTACTTTGCAAATGCTTGCTAAAATGAATTGGACAGATCCTATCTATTTTCTTTTCTTTTCTTTTTTGGCCGGGCAATGAGGGTTAAGTGACTTGCCCAAGGTCACACAGCTAGTGTCAAGTGTCTGAGGCTGCATTTGAACTCAGGCCCTTCCAAATCCAGAGCCGGTGCTTTATCCACTGCGCCACCTAGCTGCCTCAATTCTATCTATTTTCAACCTAAAACAGAAACCCCTAATTCCAGAATTTCTCCCCATTCTAATGCAAATTATTTCTCATTTGGGAGAGTAGGAAGGGAGGATATGAGTTTGATCATCAAGGAAAACATTGGCAGTTGACTATAGATTCAGTGGAATTTAAATTCCTTGAGGTTGGTGTCTCTGCTTCTATTTTCCTTTTACTTTTTTGTATTCTCAGAGCCTAGCATAGTGTCTTGCACTCAGTAGGTAATGTTGAATTTAATTGAATTGGACCAAGCCTTTAGAATGCTAGTGAAGAAGGCTGATCATATTCACAGCTGAGGACAAATTACAAGGCATTAATTAACTTTGATATTGGAGAACTAACGTAGAATTTTAAAATAATTCTGTTGACTATGTTTTGATTTTGTCTGTAGAAATGTTTTGGGCTTCCATATTTTGAAACATAACGTTGATGCCCACAGCTGAATTTTTACCTGGTGGTTCTCACTAATGTTATCTATTAATTGTTTGACCTGGGCAAGTCATGATCACTCTCTGAGCCTTAGTATTCTCTTCTATAAAATGAACGGGTTTGGTCTACATGGCCTCTAAGAGGGTGAATAAAGAGTGCTGGATTTGGACTTATCACTTGGTTTCAAGTTCTAGTTCTTCCATTTACTAACTGACCTTGTCTTTGTCTCAGTTGCCTCATCTGTAGAATGTGTATGGGTTGGACTTAATGTCCTCTGCTCTTCCACCATTAAATCTATAATCACTTGATTTCTTATAGTTGATAGAGCTTCTGATTCGATTTATCTAAGTAGAAGCAAGGAGGTTTATGGTACAGTGGAAAGAACATAGGATTTGGAATCAAGGGACTATTACTTATGAATCATGTGACTGTGAGCAACATGGATCCAGTATTTCAGCTTCATCTTTTGTAAAATGAGGGAGTTGGACTATATTAGATCAAAGGAACCTTCCAGAACTCAATCCTGAAACCCTGACCCTACATGGAAATGACTAGTGAAAATGTGACATAGTAGATAGAGCACTGGACTTGGAGCCAGAAAGACTTGGGTACAAATCCTGTCTTAGATTCTGAATAGCTGTGCAACCCTAGGCAAGTCACTTAACTTTTTTGAAGCTATTTTGTCATTGACAAAAAGAGTTGATATTTACATGGTACTTTAAGACATGCGAACTGATTCACATGTATGGACCTTATTTTCATCAGTTAATAAGCATTTATTAAGCACTTAATATGTGTCAGGTACTGTGTTGAATACCAGGGATGCCAAGAAAAGACAAGATATAGTCTTTGCCCTCAGGAAGCTCATAGAAAGCAGTTGGAGTGACACCATGCAAATAATCAGGTACAGGCAAAAAAAGTGTGTGTGTATATGTCAGACAGACAGAGAGACCCAGGGAAACAGAGAGGGATACAGAAAGATGGAGAGACAGAAATATAGAGACAGAGAAACATAGATAGACAGAGGCAGACAAAAAGCAGAGGGAATGAGGGAGTTGGGGAGCAAGGGAGGCAGCAGAGAGAGACAGAGAGATAGAGACAGAGACAGAGAGACAAAGAGAAAGACAGAGAGACAGAGAGACATAGAGAGAGACACAGAGAGAAAATATGAGAGTAAATGGGAGGTCAGGTCAGAGAAGGCAATAGCAGTTGGGGGCCAGGAAAGGTCTCTTGAAGAAGATAGGATTTGAACTGAGTTGTGAAAAGGGAGAGTTTCCAGGCACAGGAGATAACTGGTATAAAGGCATTTAGAAAGGAATCGAAGTGTTCTGTTCAGGGAAAAGAAAATAGGTCAGTGTTACTGGACAATAGAATGTATGGATAGGAGTGGTGTGTCAGAAGACTGAAAAGGTAGGAAGGGTCTAGGATATGTAGAGCTTTAAATTCCAAGCAAAGGGCTTTATGTTTAATCCTAGAGGTAATAGGAAACCCCAGGAGTTTTCTTGATCCTCAAAACAACCCTGGGAGTTAACTGTTGATAATATCCCCATTTTGCAGATGAGAAAACCGAGTCTCAATGAGATTAAGTAACCTACCAGGATTACATAGCTGGTAAATGTCTCAGGCATTGAAGCCAGGTGTTCCTGACTAATCCAAGTTCAACACTGTCTATCACATCATAGAATTACCATAAGGAGCAAATGAAACAAATTATGTAAAGTGCCTTTTGTATATACTTATTTCAATATATATTATTTTCCCTTATAGAATATGAACTCCTTGAGGCCATGTTTTGTTTCATTTTTGTCTGTTTTTCCCAGCTCCTAGAATAGTGCCTGGTACATGGACAGTATGCAATGGTTGATTCCTTGAAGCATTTTGTCAACCTTAAAGTGCTATAGAACAAAAGCCAGCTGTTGCTAATAGAGATCTCGTCAATAAAACATGTTTTCTGGGGGAAAACAATGACATTTCAGAGTGAGAAATGATGAAAGCAGGTGTTCACTCCCTCCTTTTCTGGATACCTGCAACTCTTACCCGTGTGTGGCAGTAACCGGAGCACCAAGTGGTATTGATGTTGATGCAGAATTCACACTCCTCCCTCTCCACTGCAATGGTGATGTTGGTCAGCATACAGCCATTGCAGCAAATTGCTTTCCAGCAAAAAAAGAGGACATAAAACCGAGCTGTCTTCATCCTTCCGTAGGGAATAAACCAGAAAAGTTGGACTAGATTAGCTCTCAGATTTCTCCCATCTCAATCTATGGTCCTTACATGGAATACCCCAACGGCAATATTGAGCTTTTTCCTGGAGAGTAGTTGAGATCCACTACTCCCTTAGAGAAACATCCCAATACATTTAGTTTGGTTCTTAGAATCTTGAAAGTCCATGAATTTTGAAAGTCACCCTTTCTCCAAAATAGACAATAAAAATGTAGTTATGAGACTTACCTGTATTTCTCGGTCTCTCTCGATGAGTAGGGAAAAAAAAAAGTTGTAGACAGTGTAAAGCCACAAGCTCCCCTTTTATACAAAATCAGGCGTAACTTATACCTTGGGGATTTACAGGGTATTAATGTGACCAGCACTGGCTCAGTGCTTGCCAAAAGATGATAAATGTTTAGATAGACAGTGAGATTAAATCAGGTTTAGAACTGTCTAAGACTAGAAATGATCATGTTACCAGAGTCGTTCATTTTGCAAAACCTAGGCACCCTCCCCCCATCCTTGCTTTCCCAACCCCTTTACTATGTCAGTTTACTTAAAACTGACTTATTTGCTACAGTGTCTTTAATCTGAGTAATTAAAAATAACAGCAGATATTTCTAGAATTTTAAAGTTTGCAAATCATTTGATTTCCACAACAGCTCTGTGAGGTAGGCACTGCATGTATTCCAAGCCTTATTTTTATGGATAAGGAAAGTGAAGCTCAGAGAGGTTAAGCAGTTACTAGACAGTGGTGGGAATGGGGTTCACCCAACTAGTAACTGACATAGGTGGTTCTTTACAGTAATCTTATAATCTAGATAGTCAAACCCATATATCTTCTGAACCTAAGTTCAGTGCTTTTACCAAATATCACCAATACTCCCCCTCTCCCTCCCCCTCCCCCCTCTCTTTCCATTCCTCCCTTCCCTCCTCCCTTTCTTCCCTCCCTCCCTTCCTTCCATCCATCCTTCCTTCCTTCCTTCCTTCCTTCCTTCCTTCCTTCCTTCCTTCCTTCCTTCCTTCCTTCCTTCCTTCCTTCCTTCCTTCCTTCCTTCCTTCCTTCCTTCCTTCCTTTTTATTAATCACCTTTGATAGACTCTTTGCTATTACTCTTTGCTAGATACTGTGCTAGGACCTGAGGATACAAAGACAAAAAGGAATTGTCTCTGCCCTCAAGAAACTTCCAATCTATCAAGTGAAAACACACACACACACACACATATACACAAGTTAATGCAAAATAAATACTTTTGTTTCATATTATTTTATTACTGAAAAATAAATTTCAGAGGGAATAACTAGCTAATGGTATATCAGCAAAGGGATTGTATAGGACATAACAAATGTACTAAGCCGGGAAGGAAGCAAAGCATTCTAAGTGGCAGAAATGAAGAAGGACAACATTCCAGACATGGATGATACAGATGTATGAGAAATATTTTGGAGGTAGATTTGAGAAGACCTGCCAACTTCTTGGATATAGGGGGGTAAAGGAGGGAGAAATTTTGATCTGTATCTCCTTGATCTATTGAAGAGATAGGTCAGTTATGTGTGGATAATAAGCTATCTGATGAGCACATTGAAATGGCATTGTGGCATCAAAATGACATTTTGAATGTCATAAAATTTTGGAGTTCTAGAAAATTAGCAAACCTCTATGTTTGTGCTTTTTACCAGTAGGGCTAATCAACAGACTAAAACCCTTTTTACTTAATACAATGAAACCAAACACAACCAGGAGTTCCTAGTTTTCAATTGCCTTGGCCTGACCTAAGAGAGACAGCCCTGTGTTCTTGACTTTTGTTTCTTGAATGTTATTTCAACATTGGGATAATAAGATCAGACTGAAAGCTAAAAGGGACCTTTAAAAGTCACCTAGTCCACCTTGCTTATATAACATGCAAGAGTGCTAAAACCCAGAGCAGTTAATTGATATACTGAAAGAGATTCATGATCACTCAGAAAGACTTTGTTTGGCCTTACCATTCACATAGGAAAGACCAAGTGGATCAAGAACATCTCTTATTCAGATGATGACATGAAGAGAGATGGACACACCATGGATCTTGTCTATCAGACTCTATATATCTGGGACAGATGGTACAAATGCACCATGAATTGGACTCAGGATTAAACAAGAGCAAGAAAATGGCATGGATTGCATCTCAAAAAGGAATGATAATAATAATATATAATAATAATAATGCTCCTAATGTCATAGAATGATCTTAGAGATCATTCATTCCAAACCCTTCACTTTACAGGTGAAATTAAGGTCTACAGGAGGGAAAGGACTTGGGTAAGGTCACACAGAACTTGGATAAGGCTACAGAGGACTTGGATAAGGTCATGCAGGAATTAGACAAGGCCATGCAGAAAAAGTGGGGATGGATCTAGGACTGAAAGCCAGGTCTTCCTGACTCCAAGTCTAGTGTCTTTTAATTTCTCCTTTTATCCCAGGCTACTTATTTTTCAATAATATAATACCGATTTTAATAATGATAAGAAAGTAGGACCTATGATAGGATAATGGAAATTACATGGTCCACTGGTATGAAATGCTTTTCCATCCATATGTCTGGGTCTCCTGTTTTTTATTTGGTGTCCTTCAGACCAAAGCACAGATTTAGGTGTTCTTGAAAAGGAAGGACAGAGGGGGCTTTTGCAATGGGCCTCTTTGTACCTTCATATCCATGTGAATGGCTTCCAACAACTTCTCATTGGCCACATCAGCTGAGTATCTCATCCGTTTAATACCAGAGCAAGGGCACTGTGAGGAACAGCTGGGATTTTGACATTTACCATTTTCTATCCCTGTCTGCTTGCTGTGTTCCAGCAAACCTGTCCCTCTTGATGTTCTCCATACAAGATAGTGTCTTCTGCTTTCCAGTCTGGAGGTTGTTCCCTAGTCCTAGAATTCTCTCCCTCCTCACTTACCTCTATCTCTTGCATTCAGATTCAGCTCAAGGGGTGCCTCCTACATGAAGCCTTTCTGATTCATCTCGATTTTTAATGAGTCCCCACACAAAATGCCAATTTATTTTCTCTTTTTATGTTTTGTGATTACTTATCTGTAGACACATTATTTCTTCTAATAGAACGTAAGGCAGGATTGTTTTTTGTCCTCGTATTTCCATGGTCTAGCACAGTAGTGGCTCATGGTAAATGTTAAATAAATGGTTGTTAGATTGAATTTTCAAGAGAGTGTGTCAGGGATTTTTTTGCGGGGAATGAGGGTTAAGTGACTTGCCCAGGGTCACATAGCTAGTAAGTAAGTGTCTGAGGCTGGATTTGAACTCAGGTCCTCCTGAATCCAGGGCTGGTGCTTTATCTACTGTGCTACCTAGCTGCCTCCAAGTCTGTGTCAATCTTCTAAATCTAGTTTACAGATAATCTAGATCATGGATCAGGGGCGAGGAGTAGAATATCAGTGGTTATTTAGTCCAACCTCCTTTCTTTTACAAATGAGGAAATTGAGGCCCAGAGAGTTTAAGTGACTTACCCAAAGTAGTGAGTGTCAGAAGTTGGGCTTACTACCTTGGGCAAGGTAGTAAGTGTCAGAGGCAAGATTTGGTCCTATCCTTTCTAAGTCCAAAGCCAGCGTCCTTTGCATGGTACCATTCTGCTTAAACTGGGTCCTTGTTGCTTTATTGTGATCTAGAAAATTGGTTTCCAACACCATCTGTTGCAGGTCATTCCCCTTGGTTTCCAGAATTTATAATGTCCCCATTTTAGAATGTATGCTGAGAACAACCAGCCCCTTGTTTTCCCTGCTAGCCATTCCCAACTTTATTAACTCCTCAGGACATTAGCTCAAGGAAACAAAAGCTAAACCTGCTGGATTCCCATGTCTGGCATGCTCTCCCTCTCGCTAGATCTGCTCCAGAGATGAACCAAAATGAACGACTATCAAAGAAGTAGTTTCACCTCCACCCAGTCTAAGTCCATCAAGATTCCATTTCTAAACTACCCAAGAGTTTGACTTTATAAAATTATTAATAACTATGTGCCTGGACAGTTTGGTCTGCAGCCTTATATTCTCATGTGATTCTTTCACCAGTTCTTCATTAAACCCATTTTATAAAGGTAGAAACTGAGGCGAAATGATGTTCTCATTATTCACACAGTGGCTACATGACAGAACCAGGATCAAACCCAGGTCTTTTGTCACCAAGTACTCTGTTTTTCCACTGTACTAACGCAAACTCTCAGTTTTCCAGTATTCTGTTAAGCAGACCTTCCTTTAAATGTAGACTTGTGCATATCTACAATACAATCATATTTGATATTCATGATAATGAGTCTGAGGTATTATAAGACCTCAAATTGTTTATTGCAAATGAATTCATTGTATACTTTGGTTTGGGTATAAAGTACATTTTATTGCTTTCTAATTGTCTGAATATTGGTAATCTTCATAGTATTCCCAGCTGTCAAGGAAAGGGATTGCACTCAATGATATCTAGATATTCTTCAAGTTAGAGCATTGACTCTATGTATGGCATATCATTTAATTTGCTAGCAACTAGATTGTTTTAGATTATTATAACTGGGGAGAGACAGTGTGGCATATTGGCTTGGAGTAAGACTGAGGTTGGCCTTGGAGTGAGGAAGAGCTAAATTTAAGGCCCACTAATAATACGCACATATCTATATACATATAGATGCACACAGGACATACACATACATACATAAGTACATACATGAGCAGCTAGGTGGTGCAGTGGATAGAGTGCAGGGCATGGAGTCAGGAAGACTCATCTTTATAAGTTCAAATCTGGCCCCAGATACTTAGTAGCTGTGGAACCCTGGGCAAGTCACTTAACCCTATTTGCCTTAGTTCCTCATCTGTAAAATGAGCTGGAGAAGGAAATGGCAAGCCACTCCCATACCTTTGCCAAGAAAACCCCAAAAATGGAGTCATGAAGAGTTGGACATAACTGAAAAAAACTGAACAACAATAACAAATGCCTATAATCCCTGTTTTGGGGGCTGATGAGATCAGATTTTAAGTGCCTACTATACCTCCTGTAGCTTTAAATATAGGAAGACCCAGTCTCAAAAAAAAATCTTGAGTTGTGTTCAATTCACTTTTTTTTTTTAATTTTTTTTTTAGTGAGGCAATTGGGGTTAAGTGACTTGCCCAGGGTCACACAGCTAGTAAGTGTTATGTGTCTGAGGTCAGATTTGAACTCAGGTACTCCTGACTCCAGGGCCGGTGCTCTATCCACTGTGCCACCTAGCTGCCCTGTTCAATTCACTTTTACTCAACAAACCATTATTTAAGACTTACAGTGCACTGGGCACTGTTGAGTGTAAAGGGATATAGATAAAAGCAGAACCATCCCTGCCTCAAGTTGTCTCCAGTCCATTGCAGGGATGCAGCCTAGATACAGGTAAGTCATATAAGAAAAGTCATATAACAAAATTTCAAGTAGGTGAGAGAAAAAACAATGGGATAGATCAGGAAAGATCTTGTGTAGGTGGTGGTGTCTGGTCTGTGCTTAGAATTCCATGAAGCAGTATTGTCATTGCATGTGTGAGTTAAAATTCTGGATATTCAGTATTGAAAGAACAAAGCTAAACATATTTTAATGTAATGTTTTCATTTTTTTTTTTGGTGGGGCAATGAGGGTTAAGTGACTTGCCCAGGGTCACACAGCTAGTGTCAAATGTCTGAGGCCGAATTTGAACTCAGGTCCTCCTGAATCCATGGCCAGTGCTTTATCCACTGTGCTGCCTAGCTGCTCCGTAATATAATGTTTTCCTAAGGGATAGATGAATTTCTACTAATAATATATCTAGATATGCCTTTGGGGATTTGTTAAATAGAAATAATTCATGGGATCATATGTTTAGGGTTGGACAGTACTTTTGAGATCATCTAGTCCATCCCTTAGGTGTTTTTTTCCTTTTTTTTTTTTTCAGGGCAATGAGGGTTAAGTGACTTGCCCAGGGTCACACAGCTGTCAAGTGTCAAGTGTCTGAGACCAGATTTGAACTCAGGTACTCCTGACTCCAGGACTGGTGCTCTATCCACTGCACCACCTAGCTGCCCCTCCATCCTTTAGTTTTAAAGAAATTGAACCTCATGGATGTGAGGAAAAATAATTTGCACAATATCACCAGAGAAGCAAGAAATAGCTCTGAGATCTGAACTCAGGTCCTCTCTCTGCTAATCTGGTGCCCTTTTCACTACATACAGTGGTGTGCTGTTAAATGTTGGGAAGAAAATGTAAGCACAACACTTTTAAGCTTAGTCTGCTACTTGTAACATTTTTCTATCAGTTTCTTAAAGTTAGACAATCAGCAAAACAAAAAATCCAGCCCTAAGTTGTAGTGTTTGCTTAAAATTTCCCAACCAGTTCTTTTGATCCAGTTTGAGCTTGCTCGAGCTCGCCCCTGACAATATCGCCCTTTGTGCCATTGTGATATGACTTACTACATGAAAATTTAAGAATTCAAAGAAGCCAAATGCTTTGAGCCCTCAGCCCAAGTATAATCCACAGCAGTCCGATATCTCTAGTACCCATGTGGCTAAAGGCTTGTTATGCTGCTCTAGTTGGAATACGAATACTTTCTCCCTCAAATGAGCATAAGAGTTAGTGTGCTTATGATTAATGTCTTCCTTAGGGGGGAATATCAGGTTACTAATTCTTTGAAAAGTCAGAGCTGAATTGTTTATCCTGGCATTCAAGGCCTTGTAGAGTCTAGCCAAACTTCCTAATTCAGGCTTCTTTCCCATAATTTGCTTATATGACCCCTCATACTTCAGTATCTCTTCCCCCAGAATCTTATGCTTGTTCATGTCTTTCCTCCCTGCCTATCAAAAAATAGAAAGTTCGAGTGGAAGCCATCCCTACCCTTGGAAGCTTTCCCTGAATATCTCCAGCTGAGAGCAATCTCTTCTTCTTTTGTTCTCCTGGACCACACTGTTAGCCTTTTGACATAGAAGTCTGTATTCCTGACAACACCAATGATCAGAAATTGTTGATGTTACATTCCTTCCATTGAAGTCAGTCTCTCTTTCTCTCCCTTTTGCTCCTCTCTGTCTCTGTCTGTCTCTCTCTCGTCTCTCTCTTTCTTTCATTTCTCTGTCTTTCTCGCTTGTCTCTCATCTCTCTTCTCTTTCTCTCTTTCTTTCTCTCTGTCTCTCTCCCCCTTTAATATCCTATCTCTATAAGTAGACCAAAAGCTCCCAGAGGACAGGAGTATTACATATTCTCCTCATTCTCCCAAGCTCCTACCAAGTGCCTTGTACTTAATAGGCTTTCAAGTACTATTTCTTAATGGTTAATAAAATGTGTCATTTACCTCCATAGGTATACATGGAATCTTATTTGGGTGTGCCTATGGATATTGGCATAGCTTCAGGGAGCGTTACCATTGGCGCATGAGTAAAAGGGATATCTTCAGTTTCCATGACCTTCACTCAACCTCAGCTACACTCAAGGATGGTTATACTCTTGATCTCACCATCACCTGTAATGGCTTGATCCAGAGCTTTGGGATTCCTCTCTCAGACCATAACTTTTGCCTCACCACTCCAAACCTATTTTTCATCCTCATGATGACTTTGTTTCTTCCCTATCCTTCTAGTCTTTCCCTTCAGTGCTGACTTCCTTTCAACTTCTGACTCCTATTCTCTTGAATAGAAGAAGGGTCAGTGAAATTCTTCCTCTTTCCCATAGAGTTCAGGCACTTCTAGTCCATGTCCCATATATCAGACCTTTTCTTATTTTCAGTCTCCTTGGAATTGGTAGGATTCTTTTCAAAATGGATGGGCTCTTTGCTTTAAGACTCTGGCTCTCTGGAGGCAGGAAGAGGTAGCTAATAAAACCCAAATGTCTAAGCCATCACAACAGATGAAGAGCGGGTTGATGATAAATATTTTGCGTGTGTAGCAATATCTCCAAGATATTTAACCCTGCAGTCATTATCAGTTTAATTGAGACTCAATCAACGAACAACTTGAAAATACTGTTGGAAGCACATCTCAAGAGAGCCCAGTAATTAGCAGCTGTCTTCCTTCTGAGCTCTTCAGCTGACAGCCACTTTTCCTTTGGCCAAGTTATTTTTCAGCTGAGTGATCATCCCAGAGGACATAGTTTGCCTTGCTGTGACACCCATTGGTTTTGTCTTCCATAGCAAGACCACCCCAGCTTTTGCTCTTTCAGAAAGGTTACCACATCAATTTAAGAGAGCTGTCTCTATCCCATACATTGGGTAGGCATTCAGAAAACTGGAGAATTTGTCTGACAAAGAATCTTGTTATTTCTCCCTTCTCTGTGTGGCTATCGATGTGTAAGTGCTTCCATTGGCATAGCATTTTTAAAAATTTCTTTTTCTTTTAAAATTCCTGCTGTGATTTTTGCAGGGGCGATAGCTCAAAAGGTGATTCATCACTCAAAGATTTAGCACTGAAAGGAATCTCAAAGGTCATCTAATACTTCTATCATAGAATTATAACCTTAGAGCTCAATTAGGCACAGTATCATTAGATTATAGCTCTAGAACTGTCAGTTCAGAAGTATTTATTATGTGCCTGCTATGTGTGAAACACTCTTCTAGATGATGGAAATTCAGAGAAAGGCAAAGTAATGTAGCCCCTAATTGGAAGGTTCTAATGGAGGAGACATTATGGAATTTCTAGGTACATAATGATATATTCATCCAATCCTTCTTAACCTGGTGTCCCTAGTTCCCCAGGGGGTCAATGGATAGATTTTGGGGTGGGAGAAGGCTTTGAATCTGAATGAGACAATTACATTATTTTCACTATTTTCTTCAGTTATTTTACCATATTGTTCTGAGCAGGGTTCATAGGGTTTGCTATTCTGCAAAAGGGATCTCTCTCTCTCTCTCTCTCTCTCTCTCTCTCTCTCTGTAACAGAGGCAGAGACACAGAGAGGGACAGAGACACAGAGACAGAGAGAGTGAGAGAGAAAGAGACAGAGAGAGATGAGAAAGGTTATCGTCTAAATCTTTCATTTGACAGATGAAGAAAGTGGAACTTAAGTGACTTGATTAAGATAACACAAATAGTAAGACTCATTGTGGGGATGGAGAGGAGAAGAATTTATGACCAGACAAGATATAGAGAATATTATGAAATGCAAAATGGATGATTTTTATTACATTAAATTAAAATGTTTTGTACAAACAGAAACAATGAAGCCAAAATTAGAAGGGAAACAGAAAGCTGGGAAACAAGTTTTACAGCTAGTATTTCTGATAAAGGTCTCATTTCTAAAAGATATAGGGAACTAAATCAAATTTATAATAATTCAAATCATTCCCCAATTGAGAAATAGTGAAAGGATATGAACAGGCAGTTTTCAGATGAAGAAATCAAAGCTATCTATTGCCATATGAAAAATGCTCTAAATCACTATTGATTAGAGAAATGAAAATTAAAACAACTTTGAGGTACCACCTCATACCTATCAGATTTCCTAATATGACAAAAAAGTAAATTAATAAATGTTGGAGAAACTGTGAAAAAATTGGAACACTAATGCATTGTTGGTGGAGCTGTGAACTGATCCAAGCATTCTGGAGAGCCATTTGGAACTATACCCAAAAGGCTATGGGACTGTTCATACCCTTTGATCCAGTAATACCAATACTAGATCTGTATCTCAAAGAGATCATAAAAAGGGAAAAGGACCCACATGTACAAAAATATTTATAGCAGCTCTCTTGTGGTGGCAAGGAATTGGAAATCAAGGGAATGCCCATCAATTGTGGAATGGCTGAACAAGTTGTGGTATATGAATATGACAGAATACTATTGTGCTATAAGAAATGATGAGCAGGCAGATTTCAGAAAAAGCTGGAAAGACTTAAGTGGACTGATGCTAAGTGAAATGAGCAGAACCAGGAGAGTATTTCACACAGTAACAGCAACATTGTGCGATGATCAACTGTGATAGACTTAGCTCTTCTCAGCAATACAATGATCCAAGACAATTCCTTAGAATTCATGATGGAAAATGCTCTCCACATCCAGAAAAAAAGAACTATGGAATCTGAATGCAGATTGAATCATACTATTTCTACTTTTTTTCTTTTTTGAGGTTTTCCCCTTTTGTCCTTCCTTCCTTCCTTCCTTCCTTCCTTCCTTCCTTCCTTCCTTCCTTCCTTCCTTCCTTCCTTCCTTCCTTCCTTCCTTCCTTCCTTCCCTCCTTCCTTCTTTCCCTCTTTCCTTCCTTCTCTCAGCTGATAGACACCCACTTTACTGTCACAAAAATATTGTTATGAATAGTTTGGTATATATGGACCTTTGTTTCTGTCCTTGACTTTGGAGTATTTACTCAGTAGTGGGATTACTCCCCGTCCTCTATTTTGAAACAGGTTTGTATCAAGGCTTTGCTAGACTGTACTGGAACAAAGAACTGGATTTGTTACCAGAGGACCTTTCAATCCCAGCTCTGCTACTTTACTAGGAGATTCTTAGCTCCTTGGGCTAGGAAGAATCCAATGGAATCACTCCCAGGATGCTTACATGTAATACCTCTCGATTTCTCAGTGCTTCAGCATTCCGCCATCTTTATGACTAAGCATTAGCTGTAGCCTGCTTGGCTGTGGGGATCTAAGCTACATGAATCTCTCAATGCCAGGTACAGCTTTTCTTTTTGACAAGATGAATAGGATTTCAGGAAAAATCTATGCTTCCACATCTATCAACCTGACAAGATGTATGATAATAGTTGAGAGCCTCACTGCAGGGCCTATTACCCAGTTTTTGCTACAAATCAAAGGCTCACATTTTTCCTTATTACCTCAATCTGTTGGTAAGTTAGGATAATTTCCAACCATATATTGATTTCTTGACTATGTTGCCTCTAACATTTTAGGGGGAACTAGAGGTGAGGTAAAGGGCACAGAATTGTCGTGTAACCCAGAAAGGAGAGCACAAATGACATCTGGATGCAGACCCCTGTAGGAATTCTCATTCCTATACATTCTGTCCCCTAAAAAGTTGGTTCATTCTTTTTGTTTTTTGTTTTTTTTGCAGGGCAATGAGGGTTAAGTGACTTGTCTAGGGTCACACAGCTAGTGTCAAGTGTCTGAGGCTGGAATTGAACTCAGGTCCTCCTGAATCAAAGGCTGGTGCTTTATCCACTGTGCCACCTAGCTGCCCCCAGGTTCATTCTTGATAATGGCTTAATTTTTATACAACATTATCACAACTACTGAAAACCAAGATGTCCAGTATTGAATGCCTTAGTTCCTTCATGCCTTTAGACATACTAGACAAGAAGGAAGAGGAATCATGACTTTTGCTCCCTACCTACTGCCATTTCCCAATTTTCCCTAGGCTGCTATTACCCAATAATATCTTCTTTTTGGAGGTTCATTCCCTGCATCTCTATCACCCTATCCCAATCTCAGTTGCTGTTATTCACTACTTCCTCCCCTCCCCTCCCATCCTCTATCCTTCATCCCCTATTTCCCCTCACTCTCTCTCCTTCCTATGGGGATTATGGGAATTCAGCACCTGAAGTATGGACTTCCTCTACACCTTTGTCTTTGCTGTTATACTCCATAATTTCAATATGCCTGGAGCTGACTGGCCTATGTTATCAGCTTTTGTTTCAACATATTGAATTAGATGTCCCATCAGAATCTCAAACTTACCATGTCCAACACCAAACACATTATTCCAAACCTCCCTCTCTTCCCAACTTCCTTATTACTTTCTGAGGGTATCACCATACCCCCAGTCACCCAAGCTTGCAAACTTGGCATCATCCTTTAATCTTCACTTTCATTCCACATGTCCAATATGTCACCATATCCTGTCATTTCTACCTTCACAACATTCCTTACACATGTTATCTACCTCTATTTACATAGTCCCCACCCTAGTTCAGGTCCTTGCCACATCTCACTTGGATTGACAATAAATGGTTTCTGTACTTCAAATCTATCTTTCCTCAACACATTCTTTCCTCTTCTATTCAGCTAGCAAAGTGATTTACCTTATCATTTGCTCATGTCACTCATCTACTCCATACAATACAGTGGCTCCTTATTACCTCTAGGTAATAGGGACAGGTATAGTTTTGCCCTTTGTGTCCCCAATGCTTAGCATGATGCCTCCTTATAAGAATCAATCAATTAATGCTTGTTGATTCACATACCTAGATCTCCTTCATTCTTCTTCTTCTTCTTCTTCTTCTTCTTCTTCTTCTTCTTCTTCTTCTTCTTCTTCTTCTTCTTCTTCTTCTTCTTGTTTTTTTTGGTGAGGCAATTGGGATTAAGTGACTTGCCCAGGGACACACAGCTGGTAAGTGTCAAGTGTCTGAGGCCAGATTTGAACTCAGGTCCTCCTGAATCCAGGGCTGGTGCTTTATCCACTGTGCCACCTAGCTGCCCCTCCTTCATTCTTAAAACAAAGAAACTTCACTTGACCCTGCATTCCCCTCAAGTTACTGTTCTGCATCTCTCCTTTATTTTTATAGCCAGACATCTTCATTTACTGTATCACCTCCCACTCACTTTTCAAGCCCATGGCTTTCTCCGTAGCTCCCACTCCTTCCTTTGTGCAGTATTTCCTGTTATATCCCTTACATGATGGTCACTTCACAATAAAAGTACTTGCACTAGCTGCCCCCTTAGGACAAAGAAATATAGTAAAAAGGAAAATAATTGACAGCAGCCATTTCTGACTGCATATGCAACCTCTTTTTATCCCCTCTACCTACAGGAAGGAATTATGCTTCAGCATCTGCTCTTTGTGCCCAAGACTGATCCCTACATTTAATTTAATTCCTGCTGTTTTCTAGTATTGTTGCACTCTGCATTATTGTAGGTAGTGTATGTCCTCTTGGTTTTGCTTCATTCATTTTGCAGAAATTCATATGTCTTCTCAAGTTTATTGGAATTCTTCAGATATGTCATTTCATATGGTGTGAACAGTTTTTAAAAGTTTCTTCTTAATTTCTTCATTTGTGCTTTAAATGGTTCTCCCTTCAAGTCAAATGATTCTTGGTGAAAATCTTGACTCCCCGATATCCATGCTGATCATTTCAACCTCACAAAGTGTCCAGTTGTGAGAACAAAATTAGAGAATGCAAATCACAAGCTGAAAAGCTGCCATTTGATTACTAAAGATGGAACATAATATGATTAAAGTCATGCTGACAAGAAAGTATGTTTTATATCAGATAAGGAATCTGACCAGACATGCATATGCCATAACTTGTTCAGCCATTTCCCAATGGATGGAACTATTTAATTTATAGGGGTTTTGCTGTCAGAACACAAAAAGAGCAGCTCTAAATGTTTTGGTATATCCTGAATATTTCTCTCTGATATTGATTTCCTTAGGGCATGTGCCGAGTAGTGGCGACGAATAGTTCAGTAACTTTTTTTGCATTCTTCCAAATTGATTTCACACCAATAGAACAGCTGGAATAATGGACAGCTCAGCCAAAAATGGATTACTCTGCGCCTCTTCCCAGAGCTCTGCCAATATCGACTATTTGTATCTTTTATCATATTTGTCATTTTGATGAGTGTGAGGTATTTAGTCTGCATTTTTCTTATTATTAATGGTTTGGAACATTTTTAATATGACTATTAATAGTGTACATTCTTCTTTTTGGCAAACTTTTTTTGTAAATATCCTTTGACACCCCTCCCACAACCAGATTTACCTTCTATTTAATTTCCACATATTTTGTATATTCTTATTAGTGAATATGCTTGCTTTCTTCTGATGTGATCTAAGTTCCTTGAGGGCAGGGACATTTTCATTTTTTTTTTTTTTTGCAGGGCAATGGGGGTTAAGTGACTTGCCCAAGGTCACACAGCTAGTAAATGTCAAGTGTCTGAGGCCGGATTTGAACTCAGGTACTCCTGAATCCAAGGCCAGTGCTTTATCCACTGCGCCACCTAGCCGCCCCGACATTTTCATTTTTAAAAAATTTTTTATAACTTCGGAATCCGGCATAGTGCCTTCAGTATCCAGCAGAAGCATTTAATATGTTTGCATTTGATAGATTGATTTGTTATCTGTTGAAGAATGTCTTTAATCTTACTGAATTATTGGTTGGGATGATTTAATAGGTGGAGATCAAGAAATCCAGAGGGAGGTTTCCTGTAGCACTGGGTAGATCCCTTGTAGGGATTTTGAATTGGATATAGATGAGTCACCAAGGATATGGGAGCAGAGATGGGATGTGACCTGTCATATTGGAGCTTATGTCCACATCAGGGTCCTCTCAGATCCTCTGAAGTATCTAAGTCCTTTTTTTTTTTTTTTTTTTGCAGGGCAATGAGGGTTAAGTGACTTGCCCAGGGTCACACAGCTAGTAAGTGTCAAGTGTCTGAAGTCATATTTGAACTCAGGTCCTCCTGAATCTAGGGCAGCTGTCCTCCTCTAAGTCCTTTTGAAAACAACAGATAAACTTGCCTCCCAGGATTGTGGTGAGGACAAAATGAAATAATATTTGTAAAGCCATTGCCACAGTTCCTGGCACATAGTACACACAAACCGAGCAAAGCCAAAGCACAATCTTTGCAAATGGTGAAGTAAAACAGTGCAAGAGAGTGATTATAGCTGCTCACATATGCTCCTGTGGTAGCCTTCTGCAATTTATGGTTTGTTCAAAGGAAGACAGGCTAAGGACTTTAACCTTAAAGAGCCAATAATGCAGCTGTTCATTGAATTGAACTTAGTTTGTATTGCCCTTTAATCTGGCCTGTATTTACATAATCATTTGTATGCTGTTCTGTCATCCTCAGATAGGTGCCAAAATAATTTCCTTTAAGTGAATATCTGACCATGTCATGTTCCTACTCAATAAATACTAGTGGCTCTAAATTGCTTTAAGGATTAAATTAAAAAAAAACACAACCTCCTGTATTTGGCACTTACAGCCCTTCATAAACTGACCCTGAACTGTCTTTCCAGTCTTATTAAACATGTCCATCTTTCACATGATCCAGCCTACTCGAACTGACCTTACTGTTCTTCACCACATTATATGTCCCATCTCCATGCCTCTCCTATTCTTAGAAAGCAATCCATCCCCCTCCTCACTTTCCACCTCTTAGAACAGTAAATTTTATTCAAGGCTTATTTCAGATGTCATCTTCTACATCAAGGGTTTGTAGTCTGGGGTCCACAGACCCTCACAGAAGTCAATACATTTCATGGGTCCATGAATTTAGATGGGAAATTTTTTTTAGTTTTTATTAATTTTTGGCTTCCTTTGTAATCATACATTTTTTAATGCATTTGAAAACATGATTTTGAGAAGGGGTCCGTAAGTTTCAGTAGACTGCCAAAGGGATCCTGTAACGCAGAAGGTTGAGAATTCCTTGTCTACATGAAATCTTTTTTTTTTTTTTTGTAAGTTCCCCAGCTGCTAGTGCCTCTCCACAAACTACCTTGTACCTACTACATATGTCCATGTTTTCTTCCCTAGCTGGATTGTAAGTTTGTTGAGGGAGGAGATCAGTTAAATTCTTTCTTTGAATTCCCAATGAATATTACAGTACCTGGAATATTTTGCTGTTGTTGAATCGTTTCAGTCATGTCTGACTCTTCAGGACCCCATTTGGGTTTTTTTTTGGTGAAGATATTGGAGTGGTTTCCCATTTCCTTCTCCAGCTCTTTTTATAGATGAGGAAACCAAAGCAAACAGAGCGAAATGACTTTCCCAGGGTCACAAAGCTAGTGAGGACAAATTTGAACACAGGTCCTTTTGACACCAGGCCCAGCCTGTCTACTGTACTACCTAGCTGTCCTCCTGTAATATAAGAGCTTAAAAATGTTTATTGATCAATTCCTTTCTTTACTCTGCATATATTAGTCCTCCCATAATTCACTATATTGTTTGTATTTGCCCTTCAGTGTGAAACATGCATCTTAACCCTTTTATTGCCCAGCTCCAATGGAAAAGTTGGTAAAAGGCTGTAGAATTTTAGTACTGATATCTCCCTGACAATGCATCTCTTGGAGAAGGCCTGAGTCTAGCTTGATTTGTGGGTCAGGGCTCTCATGCCAGCTCTGAATGAGCTGGCCCCTCCGTCATGGGTAGATTTTGATGGCTACAAGATTCATTACTTGTGCTCTGGGGTCTGGCTGTGGCAACACTATGGCTGGTTGCAAGAAGTCGCTTGGGAAATAACCCTGAGGAATAAAAGACTTTGATTTTCTAAAAGCCATAAAAATTAAAAACACTTTAAAATTAAATGCTTATAGAATGTTGCCATTGGGTTAATGCTGATCCCCAGAAGAAAAACACTGAGCATAAGGCATCAAGACTGGGAGGCTTGGTGCCTGCTGTTCTTACCTTCTCAAAGCCTAACTAGTTTTCATCCTAGACGTTGCTTCCCTGTCCCCAGTGACACTTGTTGTCCCCTTGTTTCTCTATCCCATGTGCCTAGGACAGTGACCAATGCGGAATATTTAATAAATGTTTATTTATTGCTTGGTGTTTTCTTTTGAAACTTGCAGTAAGGAGTGCATGCATCATGCCTTTGACACGCTGGATAGGCTTATAATGGGTAACATAAATAGAACGATTCATGGGATCGTTGCTCTACAGCTGGGACAGACACTAAATGTCCATTCCCATTCATAATATGTTATCTCACTATCACATGTCAGGACACCCAGAAAGGCTACCCTAAGTTCAGAACTGGTGATGTTCTCTGATGATGTCATCCCACCTGCTGGTCTCATTGTCAGGCATTGTTCTGTCATACTTGTTGGGTGTCTTTGCTTGTAGCATAGTTGTGGTGCTCCTCATTGTCATCAAATGAGATAATATTGGTTTAAAAACACTTAAGACAGTTCCTGGCATATAGTAAGTGCTACATAAATGCTTATTCCTCTTCTCTTACCTCCATGTTGTCTGCTTCTAGGCTTCACCTCTTCAGAATAATTGTTGGCTATCTTAGTTACTTTATGTTAGGAGACAGTGATTACAAAGCCTCTCTTTGATAAGGGCAGGGTTGGAGTTCTCAAATCATAGCCAAGTCTATGAATCATTGTATCAAGCCAAGGGGAAAAATAACCAAACAAACTGTACCCAGTCTATTTTTAAGTGGACAAGCACCAAAAGCTAAGCTAAGAAGAGGTTTTTGTCTTCTGCTCTCCTGCCTTTTTTACATATACAGACCATAGCAAATTTCCCCAGCTTTGGGTAATGTTTACATAAGAAAACTGAAGCCCAGGGAGATTGTTACTTGTTCAAGATCACAAAGGTATTGAGTGATAGAGTTGAGATTTGAATACAGGTCATCTGAATTTACTAATTTCAGTGTTCTTTTTCTTGCACTACTCCTATCTATTTCACATCTTCTAAGTTTTCTTCATATTCTTTTTGGGGTAATTAGACATGATGATGACTTGAGAAGTAGGAATCACTGCTAGTGGATCAAGGAGCCTGGCTTACTGAAACTACCTTGTTGTTCAAAGATATAAAAGGCAGAGATTTCATTTGACCATTCAAGACTGGTTATTTAAAAAGAAATCCAAGTCAAGCTGGGATTCATTGTGGATGGTAAAGTCCTCCTCATGCTCCCATTTGTGAATAATAGTTAATTGATTGCATCAAGGCCAAAAACATTGCAGAGACTCTTGGAAGAGATTTGTAATTATTTGGAGGATTTTGACTCATCATCTATAGAGGAAATCCCAAATGGATGAAGACTATCTATTGCTCAGATTTCAACATACATCTGAATGGATACCCGATAGAGCTCATCTAGCAGTATGTGCATCCAACACAGAAAATGCAAATGGACCCAGAGTTGAACAGGAGAAGATAAATGAGCTGGATTTCCTTTGGGAAACTGGAAAGAACTCTTTTTGACCCCAAAATTTTCACAATGTTTTATTAGGTTCACTCTATAGCTATAGGACTCAGAATCCAACTGCCTCCAAAGAACTAGAGATAAGCATCACACACACGGTAATGGCAAGGCTGCAACATTTGACCAATGAGCAACATCAAAGAAGAATTGGAATAAAATATCAAATAATTATATGATAGAAAGATTAAAGGGGTTAGTTATATGGCAAGAGTAATAGATGACAACTAGATGGGTTTGGATATTCCATTGGTACTCTTGTGATGTCAGGAAAAGTCAAGGAAGACCTCCAGCATGTTGAGTGGATCTCCTGTGGTGAACTTTTAGGAGGACATGGATAAGAATCATAGAGGCTAGGCAGCCATAATAGATTATGACCTGTATCATTGAAAGAACGGGATTATAGATTCAAGTTTGAATAATAGAGAAAAAGGAAACTAGGGTGACAAAGGGACTAGAGATTATGCCTTAGGAGGATCAATTTAACAACCTGAAAAAATGTAATTTACCCTATTCTGTTTCATCCTTTCCTCTTCTTCCAGTATAATCCTTTTTTTACCCCTTAATTTTTTATATTATCATATCAAAGTCAACTTATACTCACACCTTCTGCCTATGAATATTCCTTCTATTTTTCCTAATAGAGAAACAATTTTCAAGAGTGACAAGTATCATATTTCTGTGTACAGATGTAAACAGTTTAACCTTATTAAATAATATTTCTGCCCTTGATTACCTTTTTATGGGTAATGTTATCATAATGTATAATAGAAAGAGATGTAAATTTGATATGAGGAAAAAACCCCTTTTTAACATTTAGAGCTGTGGAATGGGATGTCTCATGAGATGATGATGATGATAACGACAACAACTATGATCAATGAAAATGATGATTTTGACAATCCATATTTACATAGCACATTAAAGTTTACTCAATACTTTATATGCATGCTCTTATTTGGCCCTCACAGCAATTGTGTTAAGTAACAGAGCCAGTATTTATATAACGTTTTAAGGTTTGTAAAGTGCTTTATAAACATCTCATTTAAACCTCACAACAACCCTGTGTGGGAAGAGCTATTATTGTGCAGATTTTTCAGTGACTTGCCCAGGGTTGCTCAGCTTAATCAGTGCTTGAGACTAGATTTGCACTCAGATCCTCTTGACTTCAGGTGCAGTGCTCTGGATGCCTTTCGTAGGCACCTTATATATTATTCCCATTTTATGGGTGAAGAAATTGAAGATCAGAAAAGTTGTCACTTGCTTAGTCACAAAGTCAACAAGTATTGAAAGGGTTAGTTCAATATTCCATAGAAAGAGTCGTATTTGGAGTGAAGAGAACTAGGATGAAGCCCTGACTCTGACCTTTATTAGTCTTACAACATGGGGTAAATGTCTCTGCTTCTGAATTTCCTGTTAAATATGCTGTAAGGAGTTCTGACACCCAAGTACTGAGCTTTGTACAGGAAACATATCTCCCAGTAGGCGGCACTGGTTAGCTCTCTGTCCCCAGCTACAACTTTAATGACACATTTCATAGGATTTGCCCACAAGTCTCTTATTCTCATGTATTTAACATGCACTCGAGAAAACATTTGCAAAGTTCTTGGCATAGTGCCTGGCATAAAAATGCTTAATGAATATTTGTCCCCTTTCCAATCCCTTCCTTATCCCCCCAAATTGTTTGGGGCACCTGTTAGTCATCAATGCACTTTATTCAATCAATATATATTAAAAGTCTCCATTTTGGGTACTAGGAAATCAAAGCCAACATTAAAGAGCCCCTTCTCCCTCCAGGAGCTCCATTCCATTGGAGGCTACATAATATACTGATTTTAAGGACAGCAAAAGGAAATTTGATGAGGAAACAATAGTAACAACTGTGGAGATCAGGGAGATTCTCATGGAGGAAGTGGCCCCTGAGCTGAACCTGGAAGGAGGGGCATAGTTCTGTGAGAGACAGAGATGAGAAAAGAGTGCATTCCTGGCCTAGAGAAAGGGCTTATGGGAATGCATGGAAGCAAGGGATGGAGTACCGAGTTCAGAAAACAGCAAGTACTCTAATTTGCCTGGACTATAGATTTTATGAAGAAAAATAATATGGAGGAAAGCTGAAAAGTTTGTTGACTTAATCTGCATTTGTGCCAACTGAAAATCCATTCCCTGGCCACCCAGAAATTAAATACCTAGATCATGAAATTCTTGAATTGTTGAAGTTGACAAGCTTTCAACTTCAATAAACTTCTTTCTGGAAATGGAACTTTTATGAATAGAAGTATTGATTATCCGGTGGAAGAAAAAAGAATGAAGGTATTTAAATGACATTCATTCATAAAAAAGATGTGGCATTGCCCTGAAGCTAGAGTTTTCTAATTCAAAAGCTAATTTTTCAGGAAAATGGATATTTAATGCAATGGAAAGAAAAATATATTCAAGGGCCACAGCTGTCTCTGTTATAGCACAGTACAGAAAAGAAATGACAGAATGATTTGGTGACAGCAAATGTCCTGAGAAGAAAAATGGTCACTCAAATTGTTAGGCCTGAAAAACCAATTCTACCGTCTGTGGGCTTCGTTTGATGGATACCAAAGTGGCCAAGGGGAAATACTATTTTTTTTGCCTGTGAAAAAGCAGAGCTGATATTGGGAAGGAAAGCAGCCTTTCTGCTCTGCTGGCTTCTCCTCCCAATTTGGGATGAAACTAAACAGAAATAGAAAACATCTTGGTTCTCCCCAGTAGCCAGTTTAAAAATCTTCATCATTTATTGATCTCTGGGTTTGTCAGGCTATGCTTTGTTTGGTAAACCATCCCAAGCATTGAAAAGATAGCTCCTTGTGTTGGGAGACAGTGGACTAGTCATAAATAATAAGGCAAAAGATCAAGATGAGGGGAAAAGTGGGGGAAGATGCAGAAGAGATATGTTGGGTGAAGATGGGCACATATGAAACTACCATCCCAATGGTTTTCAGTGAGTAGTTATAATATATTATTTGCACTATGGCATTATCGCATAGTACGATTAAGAAGAGAAGCAGCCTGGACTTAGAGCTAGGAAGAGATGGCTTCAAATTTGGCCTAATATGCTTAATAGCCTGTGATGAGCTATTTGACTCTGGGCAAGTCATTTAACCCCAGTGAGCAGCAGGCAACTTTCTAAGACTCAGTTCTTAAGCATTTAGTGTTATGGACCCCTCTGGCAGTCTTAGGAAATCAATGTATCCCTTCTTGAAATAATGTTTCAGCTGTGCATAAAATAAGACATACCAGATTATGAAGATCAATCATACTGAAACATAGTTATCAATATATAGATGTGAATACACCAATGTATATCTACATATGAATATATGCATACAAATGCATACATATGTGTATTACTTTCCAGGCCATGTGTTTATGTATGTATATGTGTATATGTATATACACATACACCTACTTAACACACACTCTTATGGACCTCAGGTTAAGAACTTCTCTCTTGCTCTAAGGCTTATCTCTTAAGTAACAGATCAATTCAGAACTGCCTAGGCAGAGGGACGTTCCACACCTTTGAAAGCATAAATCAATATTAATACATTTAGATGCTATAATAGAAACTCAAAAAAGCACGATTTCAATATAAGAAAAACAATTTTTTTGAGGGGGAGGGTTATAGTTGAATCCAGTTGATTCCTAGGAGTATAAGGGGTAATAGGAAGTGGTAGAAAGAATGATGGGAAGAGCAATGAATCTGGAGTCATAGGATTTTATTTCAAAACCAGGCTCTGACATTTTCTACCTTTGTGCCTTTAGGTAAGCCATTTAACCTTTCTGTGTCTCAATTTACTCTTCTGTAAAAGTAATGGGGTTGGGGGCAGCTAGGTGGTGCAGTGGATAGAGCACCGGCCCTGGATTCAAGAGGACCTGAGTTCAAATCCGGCCTCAGACACTTGACACTTACTAGCTGTGTGACCCTGGGCAAGTCACTTAACTCCAATTGCCTCACACACAAAAAAGTAATGGGGTTGGGCTACAAGATCTAGATTCCAGTTCTAGGTCTATGATTCTATCAGAAAGGAATAATAGTCTGGACACAATAGCTGTCATTTCCTAGCTAATTACCACAGGTAAATTGTTTAACCTTCAGTTTCCTTATGTAAAAACAAAGATCATACCAAGACACTCCAATTCATGGCCTTACTCCCATCCCTAGCTGCATCCCCAAGGAACGTCCCTAAATGTCCTCATGGGCAAATACCCATCCTTTCAGCCCTATACATGTACTTCCTAGCCTGCAACTCAGGGTTGCTATGAGTCAAATGAAGTCAATAAATACTTATTAAGTGCTTGCTATGTGCCAGGAATTGGAGACATAAAGCCAAAAGTAAGCCTCTTCCTAAGGAGAATGTTTGACCTGGAGTTAGGAGAGACTTAGGATCAAATTTCACCTCTGAACCCTTACTAGGTGTGACATTGCAGACAAGGAACTTAACTTCTCAGATCCTTGTTTTCTTCATCTGCAAAATGGGAGCAAGGTAACATCATAGGGTTGTTGTGAGGAGCAAATATGTTAATTCATGCAAAGTGCTTTGTAATCAAAAGAGTAACATAAATGCCAGCTTTTACTGTGGACCTCTCAGACCTATTACTCGGCCCTGAACAAGATCTGGTGATATCAGAAAAAAAAAATGACTCTTCTCTTTCCTGTAATCCGTAGTGGGCTTATGTAGCATTCTTTTGATGTTTTTCTTGTGGCTATGGAATAACTCAGGGTGCCTTTAAAGGATCAATTAGAACTATATCCTCAGGGAGGGGGGGGCTCAGAAGAGATCCTGAAAAAATGTTTTCCATTTCTACAATGTTATGGACAATTTGTCATCCAACTAATGCTATTGAAATCTTATCCCATTTGATCCTCACAATGACCTTGAGATGTGGATGCTGTTTTTAGCTCCATTTTACAGATGGGGAAACTGAGGCAGGCAGTGGTTAAAGTGACTTGTTTGGCATTACATAGCTAGTAAGTGTCTAAGGTCAGATTTGAACCCAGGTCTTCCTGACTCCGGGTCCAGTGCTCTATCCATTGTAGCACATAAATGCCTCAAAAACATTCTACTCCATGTTTGGACATCTGTCTTCTTTGACATATCTTCCCTACTGAGCTGAAACTTGCCTCTTTTAAAACATTTAAGAATACCCCATTTCTTGGTGAGCTAAACCATGGTAGTATTATTTTCAAATCATTCTAAATACCCCATGATTGATCCAAGAAGTGCCAGGCTCTCCATCATTTCAGAATGGATGGAGGGTTTCAGATAAAGGAAGATAACAAAAGGATTTGGAGGCAAAGCCTTGGCAGGCAAGCATGAGAGACAGTGGAGAGAGCATATTTCTCTTAGAATCATAAATTTAGAACTGAAAGGGTCCCTAGAAGCCATCTAATCCAACCCCCTTATTATTAGTAGTATTTTTTTACAGATAAGGAAACTGAGACTTGGAAAGATGAAGTGATTCATTGGCTTTGGTAATTAGGAGGAGAATTGGAGTTTGAACCCAGGACTTCTGATTTAAAGACTGGCTCTTGCTCCTGTAGCAGCTGCCTCTTCAAAGATTTAATTACAGCTCCTATCCTGGCCAGGGGATATGCTCAGTGTGGGATCTGAAATTTTGAGAAGTGAAAATTCTGAAGATTAATCATTAGTAATTTTCATTCATGATGAGTCATTAGTCATTAATCATTCACGAGTCCCTTTCCTACAACGATACAGACAAGTCAAAGGAACAGTCTCTGAGCGATGACTGAGGCATTGTACCTGAGCTACGTCCATCCATTCTACCACTTTAGTCATTCTTAGGGAAATTAATTCTCCCTGATGAACTACCCTGCTTCTAAAAGTATTTTTGACAGTGCCATCCAGTGGCCCCTAAAATGAATGCAGGCCTTTCTTTGCTGTTTGCTCCCATAGTCAGCTTAGCAGCATTGGGTAAGTGATAGATGGGCCTCCAACATGGCTGCTAAAGAGACAAAATGTATCTTTTTTTTTGGCTGGGCAATGAAGGTTAAGTGACTTGCCCAGGGTCACACAGCTAGTAAGTGTCAAGTGTCTGAGGCCGCATTTGAACTCAGGTCCTCCTGAATCCAGAGCTGGTGCTCTATCCACTGTGCCACCTAGTTTCCCCTCAAAATGTAGCTTTAGTGATTTATCATTTTCCCTTTTAGTGGTCCCCATCCCCATCCTCCCAGACAGTATGGTGCAGTAGTAAATTGGATTTCTAGTTCTTGGAACTTAGAACTAGGATATCCAGTTAGAAGTGTTGGTTGGCCACAAAATTTTGGACATCATTTAACTTCTCCAAGCCTCAGTTTCCTCATCTGTAAAATGGGCTTCATAATCATTATGCACAGAGTTTTTATGAAGAAGGAGATTTATACACTATACATTTGAGTTCTAATTAGTCTCATGTCTTCTTTCACTGTTCAGGCCCCTTTGCTGGGCTGTGTCCCTCTGTCTTCTCTTTAGATAGTTGTTCCATGCCTTAGACCTTTTCTAGCTTCCTCTCAACACCCATACTACTTCACTGGACTTTCATCTGTAAAATTCACAACTCTGTGAACATTTTCCTTATGTTTTTAGGTTTCAATGAACCATTTGAATAGGCAAGGTAGGTTATAACTTCAGTGACTTATTTGAATGAATGGAAATTCATGGACTATGGTGTCTTGGTAGATCAGGTATTTGGGTGCAAATGAGATTTTTTTAAGGGTCCCTCAAATTGAACACCATGTAGACACTGATGACTCTTAGAGTCATGAAATCATAAACTGATAGAGATGGAAGTGAGTCCAGAACATCAGAGCTAGAAGGATACATAGAAAATAGCATGTTAGATGTGAGGAGAATCTTAGAACATAGAACATAGAAAGTTAATTCTAGAAGAGACTTTGGAGCATAGATCATAGAATACTGGATTTGGGAGAAACCTGAGAACAGAAAAAGTCAGAGTTGGAAAGAACCATAGAACATGGAATGTTTCAACTGGATAGTACCTTAGCACATAGAAAACAGAATGTTAGAGCTGTACAGGGTTTAGCATAGAGAACATTAGAAGTGAAAGGGACCTTAGAAAATAGAATGTCAGAGCTGGAAGAATCCTCACCATACAGATTGTCATGGTTAGGAGATACTATTGAATATAAAATTTTTAAGCTAGAGGGGACATTAAGACAGAGCATTGGAGATGAAAGTGAGGATAGGACATAGAATCGAACTGACAGAATAACAATAGTAATTCTTTTTTGTTGTTTTTGTTTGTTTTTGGTGAGGCAATTGGGGTTAAGTGACTTGCCCAGGGTCACACAGCTAGTAAGTTGTCAAGCTTCTGCGGTCGTATTTGAACTCAGGTCCTTCTGACTCTAGGGCTGGTGCTCTATCTACTGTGCCACCCAGTCACCCCAATAATTCATTTTTATAGAATGTCAAGGTTAGAACAAGATTTATTAGAGTACAGAATACAAAATGTCAGAGCCTACCTTTAGGCTCTCAGAACGCAGAATATGGAATTCTAGAGCTGGATGAGTAGATGGTAGAATATAGGCTAAAAAGGACCTTAGAACCTAGAATATAATTAATATTAGAGCAGAAAGGGACCTTAAAATATTAGACTTTAGAGAAGGGACCTTAGATATATCATAGTAGAAATATATTCATTTTATATAGGATGAAATTGAGTACCAGAGAGATGTGCCTTTTTCAAGGTCACACAGCCACTTACTGAATGAGCCAGGATCAGAAACCAGAGCTTTTGAGTTCCAGTCCTCTGCTCTCTCAAGGTCATCATGCTGTTGCACCACCAAACAATAAATCAGTCCTTGATCAGTGTGTCCAACCTCTCAGCCCCCAGGTTCTCCACTTTGCATGCCTCAGTTGTGGTAGAATCTAATGTGACGCTTATTCATTTTCTCTGGAGAGCATCCCTAGGAGAGAAATTATTTTATAGAAATAAGTTCACCTCTCAAGGACACATGAAAAGACTTGAAATGGTATTCCAGATATATTAATCAGAATGTGCCAGGTGCTGGAAAGAAATGATCTAATGAAGCCCCAAAGAAACAGTGTGAGCTCTGGGATTCTTTCCTTCATTTGTCCTTTTGTGTATATTTCCCAGGGTGCTGCCTTTTTGAGCCTCTGCACCTGTCCTTCCTGACTCTAATTTTATTGTTGGCACCACAAAGTGGCTATATCACTTGGTATTGTTGAATTGACAAGCATTATTGCATGCTTATTGTCTATTTGACACTCTTTAGGAAGTTATGATGGATACCAGGGTATTAAGTATAGTCCTGAACCTAAAGAAGTTCATAGTCAAACAGATCAGAGAAGGAGGAGGTTCTAATGAGTTATGATAAATGGATGGAGGTTAAGGGGACAAAGGAAGTCTTGATGTAGATTGTGTAGGTTGGGCAAGATTTACAGAGGAAAGAGAAGAGACCACTCTAGCCAAGAAAGATTGTATAAATGTTTTCAAGGAGGCTGGTAGATGCCTGGAGCATGGGCTGTATATTGGGGAATAGTATTAAATAAGGCTGGAAAAGTAGAATAGGGGCAGCTCATGTGGAACCTTGACATACCTGAAGAGTATACTCATGATATAGTAAACCAGGGAAAGCATTCTAAGTTATGAAAATGACAACAGAACACTGATGGGCTATACTTGGCATTTGAGAAAGCTTATTATATAATCAGAGTTGTAAGTAGGATGAGGCAAATTGTATTTTGTCCCAGGGTACTTCAGGGTAGCTGAAATTCAGAGGAATGCATGCTTCCTTTTTGTGGTAGTCTTCTGGCTTCCTGCACCCCATAGCCCTCTCCTAGCCTATGATACTTGACATAACTGTCCCTGTCAGCTTGGCCAGCCAAAGAGGCTATGCTGAGGGTTTCATTGCTGTGGTATCTCTTTTCTGGCATTCATGTCTTACCACTCCTGCACCTGCTGTTTCTTCCTGAGACTTGGGGATTTAGGTGTTATTAGCCCTACCATAAGGCTCTCTGTGGGGAGTGTCACCCTTTTTTTGCCAAGGTAGCATGACAAGTCAGTACTGACTGCCTCACTCAACAGGTGAATGTTCCATGATTTTCATATTTCCAGAACAACTCTGTGTAACGAGCAATGTGCAAGGGTATCAAAGTATCAGAGGAGCATAGATTAAGAGTTCCAAGGACCTTAGATATCATTTAACCCAATTACATAATTTTATACATGAAAAGTCTGAGGTCCGTAGAGGTTAAATGAGATAACCCAACATCCCACAGTTCCTAAATGACAGAGCCATGATATGAATCCAGATTCTCTGTCTCCAGATCCAGGGATGAACTCAGAACATAGGAAGTGTTGGAGTTGAAATAAGAATGTAAAGAGAGGGATTAGACAGCAGTGATGCTTTGAATGAAAGATAAAGAAGCCTTGAAAATTGACTGGATATAGGGTTTGAAGGAGAAGCAGAGATGCCTTATAGATTATAAGTATTGGGGGCAGCTAGATGGCACAGTGGATAGAGCACCGGCCCTGGAGTCAGGAGTACCTGAGTTCAAATCTGACCTCAGACACTTAACACGTACTGGCTGTGTGACCTTGGGCAAATTACTTAACCCAAATTGCCTCACAAAAAAAAAAAAAAGAAAAAAAAAAGATTATAAGTGTTGGGGAATGATGATGTTATGAAAAGAGGCAGATAATTTGGGGTGGGAAGTGAGTTTCTGGAAGGTAGAGAGTCAAAAGAGGTTTGGAGCCTGAAGATCTGGGTTTGAATGCTGATTGCCAATACTGATCTGTGTGATTTTCCATAAGTACCTTCTCTCTTAGGGCCACCTTTCTAGCAAAGAACTTTCCTTCTCTAGAATATAAGGGGTCTGGACTAGATGGTATCTAAGGTTCTTTCTTGCTCTAAACTGCTATATTCTATGTTCAGTTATGGATATACATGTGAGCAGATGGTGGGGTATCCAAGGGGAACTGCTCAGTAGACTGTTGGAGATAGGGGATTGGAACTTGGAAGAGAAGTCAAAATTGGAGATTTTAAAAAAGTGGTAGGCATAAATAACATCACAATATTTTAGGGCTAAGGTGGGGGGCAGAGAAATCAATGATTTTGGATGCCAATTTTAGAGCTATGGATTGAGTCACAAGTAGCATGATTGACTAAGTGACTTGGTCAACACCACACAGCTAGGTAGTATGAAAAGGAAGTGGTCTCAAATATCATCTCTGATGTTAGCTCTATGACCCGGGATCAGTTACAACATTTGTGAGTCTCAGTTTCCTCTTGGTTAAAATGGAAAACTTAGACTAGAGTTAAGACCTTGCATTTGAGTACTTTATGAGTCTAACATACTATACTGCCTCTCATCAATATGGTTTTTGGAGCTGGGAGCTGGGAGTATAAACTAGACTATAAAATGGGGCAAAGAGAGAGCCAGTGGTTCTATATTAGAGAATGAAAAGAAAGTTCAAGGATGGGAGGAAGAAAAGAAGCCAAGGCAAGAAACTAGAAGCAGTCACTGGATAGGTAGGAATCTGTGAAAGGGGGTCACCAGAAAAATAATAGCAACTGAGAATGAAATTTTGCAAGGCTTTACAAAATAGCAGTACCCAGTTAATGCTTCCAGTTTTGGAAATGGTAACATCTTTGGCTTATTTGGAAACTTCCATGTCTCTGAGAACACAATCACCATGTGGCTCAATCTGCAGCATTTTAGAATTAGTTTTTGAAATTGGTGGCTCACTGGACCCATAGTATTTTGTTTAGCTCATAGTCTATGAGGCCACTGGGAAACTCATGATAATCAGCAGTTTTCTTTTTCCCCCTTCCTTGTCTGAGTCAGATTTATGCTGCTGGCCCTAGAAGCATCAAACACAGTCTGTCAAACCAATAGCTCCACACAGTGTTGGCTTAACACAGAATCCTAGAGATCAACTGCTTTTTCTCCAGCCTAATGCCAATGAGCTGTTACGTGGATCAAAGATCATATCTCAGGCTGCAGGAGCAGTTTGTGGTTTTCCCCATCCACTCTGTTTTTTTATTTATTTATTTTTTTGTGGGGCATTGGGGGTTAAGTGACTTGCCCAGGGTCACACAGCTAGTAAGTGTCAAGTGTCCGAGGCCGGATTTGAACCCAGGTACTCCTGAATCCAGGGCCAGTGCTTTATCCACTGCGCCACCTAGCCACCCCTCCCCATCCACTCTGATTCCCCAACACCTGAACTTGACAAGTTGTGACCGGTTTGATGAAGGTGAAGGGCAGGCTTTTTTAATAGTCACTGGATTCCCAGTTCCTTTCTGCTGGGCTCTTAGCCCTTGGTTGGGGAAGCTCTGCTTTTGAAGAAGTGCCTTCAGCCAATAGCTTCATTCTTTGTCCTCTGTCTGCTCCCAGAGCACCTTAACACTTACCTTAATGGTTTTGCTTATCAGGCATCTTCTATTTTGCCAGTACAGCCTCTGAGTTCCCACCCAGCATTTATTCTCTCTCTCTCCCTCTCTCCCTCTTACAAAAATGGTATCTTATCTGGATTTATTATACCTAGAAGATTAATGGACATTTCAAACTGTGCAGTCTGTCATCTAATCTCCCTTTCAAATTCTTCATTTCCTCCTTGAATTACCTCTTTTTCAGATGGAAACTTGCCTTTGTCATTTGGAGGAACAACGGGAGCCATCAGCCAAAATGTCAGCTCTTGGCTGGCTGAGGCTGAGGACGTGTCTCTGGAATAACCCAACTGAACCCTTTTCAGGTCTTTGCATATGAGACCTCAGTCACATAATGTATACCTTATATATTAGGGCAGCTAGGTGGTGTAGTGGAAAGAACATTGGGACTGGAGTCTGGAAAACCCCAATTCAAATGTAGTCTAAAACACTTAACTAGCTGTGTGGCCCTGGGAAAGTCACTTAATCCTGTTTGCCTCAATTTCCTCATCTATAAAATAATCTGGAGAAAGAATTGGCAAACCACTCCAGTACCCTTGCCAAGAAAATTCCAAATGGAGTCATGAAGAATTGGAAATTACTGAACAACAACACAATATTTAATAAATGTTTTTTTTAAGTTATATGTTTAAGTAAAAGGGGATTGCAGAAACATAGGTGAAAGTAACCTTGGAAGTCAAGTCCAACCTCCATCTGCCTTCCATTTTACAGATGAAAAAACTGAAGCCAACAGACATGGTGATGACAAAATCATAAAGATTCATAATTCTGTATTCCCAGCTTTTCATTCATAGATCTAGAATCAGAAGAAGCATCAGAGGTAACTGAATCCAACCTTCCCCCCTCCACATTTTTTAAATAAAGAAAATGAAGCCCAGAGATATTAAGTCCTTTGACTTAGACCTGAGTTCAAATCCTGACTGATTTTGGAGCAGGTCACATAGTTTCCCTGGTCCTCAATGATCTGTCAAGTCCCTTTCAAAATTTGTTCCAAAGATCTTTTGATACTAAGTGAACTTCTCCAAGGTCCCAAGGCAGTTGGTGGCAGGGCTAGGATTTGAGTCCAGGTCTAATGGGCCACAATGCCTTCTTCCTCTGGAAGTGAATTTGAAGTCATAAGGCCAGGTGGGATGGTTGGGCAGTGAGGATCCTTAACATGGGATCTGTGAACTTAAAAAAAATTTGGTAACTGTATTTTTATATAATTGTGTTTTAAAAATCCTATATATTTTACTTTATTCATTTAGAAATATCATTTTGGGAAGCATTTCTGAGGCTTCACCAGATTTCCAAAGGGGTCCATCACCATCATACCCACACAAACACCTGCCTGTTCCCCCCAACACACAAACATTAAGACCCCTGGTATTGAGAGGCAGAATACAAAAGAATGAAGAGCTCTGGACTTGGGTGAGGAAGACGTGGGTTTAAGTCCCAGCTCTTTGACTGGACAAGACACTCAGTATCTTTGGGCCTCACTTTCTCTGTCTGTGAAATGGGGATGAAGGAAATTTCATTATCTCAAAGGGTTGGAAAGGAAAGAAAGTGCTTTGGGAATCTTAAGTAATTTTCTAGATGGGAATGGATATTATTATGTGGGAAAATTTATTAAAAACAAGATAGAAGAGAAGTGAAGAAAAGAACTGTAAATGAGTCTTTTTCTTTTTAAAATAACCTTAAGAGAGAAAGGTAACCTTTTGCTTTGGGAGTGAAAAACTGTTGCTTAGCCTAACAGTTCATGATCTGAGGCCTCAACTACCACATTACCAATCCCCAAGACATAAGGGGGAAAAAGCTCTCTGCATTTTGTCTGGGTAAAAAAGAAAAAATTCCAAATGAAGCATCTCTCTCTCTCTCTGCACACAGAACCACTCACTCAGAATCTCAAAGACAGAAGGGACCCCAGAGGGCACCTGGTCCTACTTATACAGCAACAGAAAGTCATTCAAACTCAGGGCTTCAAACTCCTTGTCTGGTGCCCTTTCCATTGTGGAGAGAGGACAATATATGGAGATTCTCTCTCACAAGTTGGGCTGGGGCTGGGGGTCATCCATCCTTGCCTACCTTGCCCAGCCTTTCAGTCTTGATTTCTGGTTGCTTACCTGGTTTCCATAGAGCACCTTGCTCTCACCTGAAACAGTGGGGTGTAGGGGAAAGATTTGGACATGGGTTCAAATCCTGCCCTTGACACTTACTAGTTATATTAACATAGGGAGGTTGTTAAACCTTTTTCAAGCTAATGAAAGGCAGGATTTGAACCCAGGGCATCCTCAATCTAAACCCAGAATTTAATCCACTATACTAGGCTTCATCAGACATTGTAGAATTTGGTTCTCGAAAGGACCTCAGGATTAAAGGGAGTTCTGATTAAACTAGTTTGATCATATGACTCCTTACCCAATAAGCTTCAGTTGCCATTGAGATAAAATGAAAATAATTTTGGTTGAAATTTAAATTCCTTCTTGATAAGTCTAGCCTTCATTTCCAGGTTTGTTAAACATTGTTCCTCTGCATATACTCTAGGCTCCAGCCACACCGGTAGGCTTGCTCTTCCTCACCCACCATACCCCATCTCTTTTCCTCATTTCTTTGCTTTGGTTATCCATCCCAGCCCGCATTTCCCTCCTGCAACAATCCTTCCTCTTAGAATTCCTGCTTTCCTGTAAAACTCATCTCACGTACCATATTCTACCTTTCCTGTTCTCCCTCTTTGGCTAGGGCCTACACCACTGACCTTGAATCTACTTAGAATGTAAATTGTATTCATGCATGTGTCATATGCCACTTCCTCCCAAATAAGGTAAGGCGCTTGAAGTTGAGGACTGTTTCAGTCAATCAGTCAGTCAACAAGCATTTACTAAGCACTTACTATGTGCTAATTATGGCTTACGTGTTGAACATACAAAGAAAGGCAAAACGTAATAGGTTCTTCAATGCTTTTTGGTAGACTGATACAACTCCCCACTACATTCCAGTTAAATAAGGCTACTCCCCAATCCTAATACACATTCTTCCATTTCCACATTTGAGTCTGTGGTTATGCCCTTTTCTATGCCTAGAATGACCTTCCACCCCAAACCCCCAAACCTGAACCTCTGCCAACTGGAATCCTTCTTGAGTCCTTCAAGACTATACTCAGGTTGCCCATAGTCTGACCACCTTATTTGTACCTTTTTAAAATGAACTTAATCATATTTTAAAATATAAGTTATCTGGGTAGATTTTTAAAAAATTCCCTAATTAGATTGTAAACTCTATGAAGGTGGAAACTGTGTCGCAGGAGTTCAGGGTAGGAAGACAACCACCTGAGTTAGCCTTAGAAGGCTTCAGGGAGGATTTGAGACTTGTAACCCAGCCTGGGTGGATAGGGAACAATTATGGGCAAAGGTACTGAGGTAGGAAAAAGGATTATTTGCTTTATTATTTTTTAACATTTATTTTATTTTTGATTCACAGAATAAAAGAAGCATTTCCATAACACAGCACAATAAAAAAGATGATTGCATATGAAACTGCAAATCTACCATGCACAGCTTGCTATGTCCTCCAAATATATAACAGAATTATCATGCATGTTTCTTTTACCCTTTTTTCTTCCTTTCACCCTCTCCTGCCCTAGAGATGGCTACCATTAGACCCCAATAGGTATGTATGCATGTATGCATGCATGTATATACACATATATATGTAAATTATTTTATACATACTTCCATTTATCAGTTCTTTCTCTGGATGGAGATAGTGTCGCTCTTCATATGTCTTTTCTTTTTTATTTGTGTGTCCTGAGTCAAGTAGAGGGATAATAGTGGGAAATAAGAGAGATGGGGAGGGAGGTTGGATAGGTGAGGCAGAGTAAGATTGTAGAGGCCTAAGCAGAAAAATTTAGACATGATGATTTGGACACTAGGGAGCTATTGCAGACTCTTGAGTAAGGAAGTAGTAAGACAGGAATCATATTTTAAGGTGGTGAATCTGGTAGGATTAATTGAAGAGAGGAGAGATTGTAGGCAGAGATACCGAGTTTGAATCCTGCCCTAGATACCACAGGGAAGACACTTAACCTCTGTTTCAGTTTCCTCATTTGTAAAATGGGGTTAATAATAACCCTTATCCAACAGAATTGTTGTAAGGATTTAATCAGATAATATTTTAAAGCTCTTTACAAACTTTTGAGCACTCTATAAATGTTAGCTATTCTGAATTATTATACTAGTTTAGAGGATATTACAGTGATCTAGATAGGATTTGATGAGGGTCTGGATTAGAGTCCTCCTCACCGAATATGAATTTATCACATTCAATTTTAAGCTATTAATCATTTCCTAAGGAATAATATTGTTTTATGAGGCATACATTCTTGGTCCCAATTATAGTTCCAATTTCTTTTCTTATTCATATATTCTCTGGCCCAGGAGTAACTACAAGAAGAAACAAAGCTCTGTATCTCTCTTTTTCCCCCCTTGTCTGATCTCAGTCATCTTTTCAGCCCGTTCGGTTCTGCTAATTGGAACACCTGAGACTTCTTTTTAGGATTAAATGAAACCCAGGATCTGGTTAGATCTTGGTGGGGTAGGGTGGGGGAGAGGGAGAAAGTACCTTAGTTTGAAGGTGATTTTTTCCCCAAGAAACTTTATATTGAGCACTATGCCCTGCACATAGTTGGCCCCAGTAAGTATTTGTTGAATTGGATTGCTGCTCTGACCTATCTTTGCTAACACAGTGTTCTGTCAACACTTTCCTTCTGCGTATTCTTCCACACTCATCTCTGTACTGCAGTTAAATGCTTCTTATTATACTCTACATCCAACAGCCTTTGCTAGCACGCACACTCTAAGTGGCTGATGACTTCTCTTCTTGGTTTTTATTTCCCAGGCAATGACTCTGGAATCCCAATTACCTGTAGCTTCCATTTGCCTGAAGCTATACTATTTTTGTCTGATGCCATGATTATTCATTATTTACCGTTTTGTTTAACTGAGAATTACAGAGAGTGTTGCCTTCAAGGTACACCAGCCAAGTTCTAGTGAAAAGCTAGGAACTAGTAATTCAGTCCACCTCTTCAACCTACCCCCATGGGCAGCTCCCCACCAGCCTCAGGGGTTCAATTGAAGGAAGACCCCTGTGTTCAATGTAAAAAATATACTTTTCATATGCAGGGCAACCCAATGGTGGGCTGGCTGGTGACAGACCACCTTGTGTGCCTCTGTCTTGTATAATATTGAGAGTATTAGGTTTGGAGTGGACAGAACTGGATTTATATTCTACCCCTGCCACAGACCAGCTGGATGACTTCAGCAAGTGACATATCTTTCATATAGTTTGCTCATCCTGTATATCACCTATAAATATTTTGTCTTCCTCCATTAAATTATGAGCTCCTTACAGGCACTTGGTAGATGCCTGTTGATTTGCTAGGTTGCCTACCTGGGGTTTAGGGAGCTCTAGATGGTACAGCAGATGGTGTTGGACTTGCAGTTAGGAAGACCAGAGTTCAAATTCATCTTAAGATACTTTCGAACAGTGTGAATTGAGGCCAAGTCACTTTTCCTCAGGCTTAGTTTCTACATTTGTAAAATGTTGTTATTAATGATGCCTATCTCACAGGGTTGCTGTAAGGATTGAATGAGATGATTTGATATACAAAATATTTTGCAAACCATAAAGTGCTATATAAATGCTAGCTATTATAATTATCAGTTTCTTCAGCTGTAAAATAAGATTTGACCAGAAAGCCTTTAGTACCCTTTTCTTGTTCAAAATCTAAACTCTTCCCCTCTGGCATTCTTATACAGATGGATTTATTTTGGTACTTTGGAAAGTTGCATGGCATAGTCTATAAAATACTGGACTTGAAATCAGGGAGTTCTAGCTCTGCCTCAGAAGCTTACTAGCCTGGCCACCTCAAGAAAGTTACTTAATGTTTCTGAACTTCAGTTTCCTTATCTGTAAAATGGGCAGCTAGGTGGTATAGTGGATAGAATGCTGAGCCTGAAGTCAGGAAGACCTGACTGAGATACTTCCTATCTGTGTGACCCTAGGCAATCCAGTTAAGTACTGTCTATCTCAGTTTCCTCCACTGTAAAATTGGGATAATAAGAACACCTATCTCCCAGGGTTGTTGTGAGGATCAAATCAGTTAACCTTTGTAAAATTCTTAACACAGTCCCCATCTCATAGCAGGTGCTTAATACATGTTTATTCCCTTATGACAGCACCTGCCTCACTGGATTGTTGTGATGATCAAACAAAATCACACATATGAAAAGCTTTTTAAAAGTTTTAGCTTAAAGTTTTAACTAAAGGTGAGCAACGATCACCCATGGGATCTTGGGAAAGTCATATAAGCTCTGTGAGCCTCAGTTTAATCATCTGTAAAGGGAGGGCATTAGACTAAATGACCTTTTCCAGCTTTAAATCTACAATCCTCTACCTTGACATTTTTAGGCAAGGGGATGCACTCAGATACTTGCCATCCTCTTCGCTCCTACAATTAGTCATGTTTGACAGATCTTCCTCCTGGGGTAGCGGCAGCAATCTTCTGGTGATACCTCTACCAATTTGGCCAGGCTACCCTTTAGATGGCAGATTCAGAGTGTGTCACTGGCTTGTACTGTTAGCCATACCTGCTTGGGTGAACTGGCTAGAGATTTTGTTCTCTTGGCATGGCCTTTGAAACTCCAGAATCATCCCTGTGTCATGGTGTGGCACCCCAGGTGGAGGCTTTAGGAGAAGTACTGAGATGGAAATCAAAGGCTGTTTTGTATAGGCAGAGACAGAATAAAAAAGGAGAAGCAGATTAGGGTACCTAAGAAGGCTCCAAGTGGGGGTAATCCTTTTTTGCTTTGGTGATGGTAAGGATTGGAATATGGGCTGATTATATGTATAGAAACTTTGGTTATATTTTTAACAAATGCTTTCTTCTCTCTTCCTGAAATATTCCCCAAATGTGAGCAGTATTAGGGCTGGGCTCTAGGGGTTTATATCTGTAATAAGTTTCTTGAGTGGAGGGTCTGCATCTTATTCATCATTAGACAACTGTAACCCCTCCCTTTCAGTGCCTACCAAAGCATTTTGCATAGAGAAAATGCTGAATACTTTTTTTAAAAACATGGAATTGAATTATGCACATGCCAACTCTATAGATTTTAGGATGGAGATGGAACTTTGGTGGTGAGTTAGCTCCCTCTAGAGGTCACCATGCACTTATATCTCTGGGCAAAAGAGGGCACCCGTGAGAATAGAGTTCTCATCTAAGGCATTCTTACTAGGTTTTTTACTGACCAGCAGGTGTTGGGAGCAAGGTTTGTTCTCTTCTGGCTAATGGTGATGATTGCTCCTGTCTGCATCTCACAAGTTCCCCCAGGAACAGTTTTAGAGAAAGCTTTTGGGAAACATCTCTTCATTACAACCCTCCCCTTAACTAATTACTAGAGGGACATGGCCTTTTTTTTGGGGAATGGAGCATCACCCTGACTATCTCAATACTGGAATGTGTCCCAACAATGACTATGGATACAGTGGCCTGTCATTAGCTTGTAGAATGTCAGAGCCAGAAAGGACTTCAGAAATCATGTAGCCCAACAGTTCTAAAAGTATGACCCAGGCACCTCTCATAATTCCTGAGACTATTTCAGGGGGTCCACAAGAACAAAACTATTTTCTCAAGAATACTGAGATGTTTCAATGTTTAATATAGTAAATATTGATAGATATGCCTACATAAGTAAAGTATCTTGAGGAGGGGTCTTCAGGATTTTTTTAAGAGTATAAAGGAGGGGCAGCTAGGTGGCACAGTGGATAAAGCACTGGCCCTGGATTCAGGAGGACCTAAGTTCAAATCTGGCCTCAGACACTTGACACTTACTAGCTGTGTGATCCTCGGCAAGTCACTTAACCCTCATTGCACCGAAAAGATAAACAAAAGAGTACGAAGGGGTCCTGAGAGCAAAACGTTTGAGAATTGCTAATCTAGGCCATTGTCCTCAAATGACATATGAGAAAACTGAGACGGCATAATTTTCTCAAGCTTGCAAGCTCACTAGGAGCAGAACTGGGATTACAGCCCAAGTCTCTTGACCCTAAATCCATTGCCTTTTCTATTGCCCTAAACAGAATACCTAAATATTTCAGGGAAAAATGGTTCAGTTCTCTTTGCCTAGACAAATCCTACAGATGTTTTCAGTAGCTTGCAAAGGTTTAAATTCTAAAAACATTACTTAAGCATCTACTATGTGATGTAGGGATCCTGTAGCCAGGAAGAACTGATTTCAAGTCCTGCTTTTAAGAGCTATACCCTGGGCTAGCCAAAATCTAAAAGTGCTAGGCAAGCCCTCCAAAATTTGTTTGCATAGAAAGTGTCAACCCATATTGGTAGACAGAATTTCAATATTCAGAGTCTTCCATGCCCACAAAAGCACAGGTTCAGTCTCTGTTTCTATTCCAACCCTGAGACAGGCTCTATGTAAGGGAAAGATTGGGGATATGAAGAGAGAAATGAATCAGGCCCTGCCTTCAAGGATCATCTTTTCTCCTGGGTAAAGTTCATTGGTCAAAGCTCCTCACATCAATAGAGCTGATGCCTTCTTATCCCCAGGTAAAAATCACAAAGCTTCTTGTCTCTTTTAAGCAGACTTCTTTGAAACTGTAAGGAATCCAGTCTGCAAAGGAAAGGTAGAATCTATGGGAAAGACTCATTAAAGACCTGATTTAGCTACTGGAAAATTAACAAGTCAAATTCAAAATGGGCTTCATAGTCCAGTCACTCAATGGATTGAGCCTCTTTGGTCTTGATGGGGCCATGCCATTGTTCGCCCTCCAGGCCCCTTTTGGATTTGCTCTTTTTTTCTTTCTTTCTTTCCTTTTTGGTGCATCTTATATGAGCAGCTAGTAACTTTCCACTTCCCTTAAACCAGATCGATGATGAAAATATCTTGCCATTTGCCTCTCTCTGCAGTTCTCTCTTTGTGGACTGCTCCTATTGCATATATTTTATTCCATCAGAATTCCATTAATACTCTTTTGCATGGTTCCTCTTGTTCTGATCCTTAAGCACTTAATGACAAGCCATTTAGATTGTGTGGGGGTGGAATGACTTTGTTTATATATTCTGTTTACTTATCTGTGTTGGTGCCCCCAGGGAAGGAACTGCTTCTTTCCTCCTTTTGTAGCTCCAGTGACTAGCACAGTGCCCCCAGCACATAGTAGGTACTTAACAAATGCTCCCTGAAAAGGACTGAATTGTTGAAAACCAAGTTTATGTAGTGGAAGGTTTTGGGGAGCCAGGGAGAAAAAATGTAGTATGGGGGAAGGAGAAAGAGAAGGGAAAAGGAGGAGGAGCAGGAGAAGCATAATAAGAGAAAGATAGTATATGAATATTTCAGTGGGAATATTACTTTCTTTAATGACTTTCTGAAACAGACTCCTAAATTCTTACCAACATTTCCCCCTCTGATGCTATTTGGAAGAGAGTCACAGAATATAGAATTCTCCAAGTCCCAGGTTACCCAAAAGGCAATGGAAAGGTGCATAGAAGACATGAACAGGCAGGAACATATTGCTAATGAGGGGCTTAGTTGCCACAATGGATTGGCCCTGAAATCAGGAAGATCAGAGATCAAATCCAGTCTCAGATGTTTCATAGCTGTGTGACAAGGGCAGATCATTTAACTTCTGCCTTCACCAGTTTCCTCAACTCTAAAATGGGAATAATAGCATCTATTTCCCAGGTTTGTTGTGAGGATGAAATAAAGTAATATTTTTAAGGCACTTATCATAGTGCTTGATATATAGTAGAATGCTTGTTTCCTTCCATCCATCATAAAGAAGCCGCATAAAGGATGCTGTTAGAGAGGCATTTTACCACAAGAGGGGATGAGCTGCTCATGGCTCAAGAGTGAAGGCTAGCTGCTGGACAGCTCCTGCATTCTATCCATATCTGTGCAAAGCCAAGGGAGCTAGAAGGCAAATCTTAGAATGTCAAATCATAGGACCATAGATCTGGAACTTGAGGGCACCTCAGAGTCCATTTAGATCAACTCCCTTATTAATTTTTTTTTTATTTAAAGTTTTGAGTTCCAAATTTTATTCCTTCTTCCCCTCCCCCCTCCCTGAGGCAGTAAGCAATCAGATATAGGTTGGACATATGCAATTATGTCAGACATTTCCACATTAGTAATTTTGTATAAGTAGACTCAGATAAAAGAAAAAAATGAAAGAAAGAAAATGAAAAATAGCATGCTTCAGTTTGTGTTCAATCAATATCAGTTCTTTCTCTGGAGGTGGATAGTATGCTTTGTCATTAGTCCTTTGGGATTGTCTTGATCATTGTATTGCTGAGAATAGCTAAGTCACTCACAGTTCTTCATCAAACAGTATTGCTGTCATGTGCACAACGTGCTCCTGGTTACGCTCACTCCACTATACATCAGTTCATATAAGTCTTTCCAGGTTTTTCTGAAATCATCTTGTTTGTCATTCCTTATAGCATAATAATATTCCATTACAGTCATATGCCATAGCTTATTTAGCCATTTCCCAATTGATAGAAATCCCTTTGATTTCCAATTCTTAACTACCACAACAAGAGTTGCTAAAATATTTTTGTATAAACAGATCTTTTGCCCTTTTTATGGATGTGTTTGGGAAATAGATCTAGCATTGGTATTGCTGGATCAAAGGCTATGTGCAGTTTTATAGCCCTTTGGGCATAGTTTCAAATTGGTCTCCAGAATGGTTGAATCAATTCACTACTCCACCAACAGTGCATTAGTGTCCCAGTTTTCCCACATCCCTTCCAACATCTACCATTTTCCTTTTTTGTCATATTAGTCACTCTGATAGGTGTGAGGTGGTACCTCACAGTTGTTTTAATTTGCATTTCTCTGATAGAGAATTTTTTTTCATAAGACTATAGATAGCTTTGATATATTTGTCTGAAAACTGCCTGTTCATATCCTTTGGCCATTTATCATTTGGGGATTGACTTATATTTTTTTATAAATTTGACTCAGTTATCTATATAATTGAGAAATGAGGCCTGTATCAGACATACCTGTGGCAAATCCTGCCCCCCCCCCCATTTTCTGCTTTCTTTTCAACTCCCTTATTTTGCAGAGATGTAACCTGAATCCCACGGAAGTTAAAGGAGTTGTTCAAGGCCAGAGAGGTCTGTGTCAGAAGTGTCAGAAATGGGATTAGAACCCAGGTAGCTTCTTATTTATAAGTTCTCTCCCTTCTCATGCTCACTAAGAGCAGAAAATGATTTTGGGTTTGGTATTTTCAGTGCTTAGCACATTGCCTGGCACATAGCAAGCCTTTAATAAATGCTTTTTGACTGAATGACTTATTAGGTGGGTTGCAATCTCCATAGTTAGAGGGAGGAGTTGCATTGAGATTGTCACAGATCTATCAAAGGACTTATTCCTACCTTAGATATGGAGACAGGATAGCCTCTGAATTACACCCTCAAATAAAGTCTTCTTTAGGTTAGTAAAACCGATGATCAACTATAGTCACATGACCAGCTTTAGTCAGTTTCTTGGTTCCTTCTTGGTGCCCACCACAAAACCCAGGTTTATTAAAACTCACATCTTCATTCTCATAGGACAGGGTTCACAGACCCCCCCAAAGGTTCCGTGAAATTGGATGGAAAGAAAAAAAATTCTTTATTTTAACTATTCATCTTTATTTTCATCTCTAACTAAATAAAACTTAGCATTTTCTTCAATCCAAAGGCCTCACAAGCTTGCCAAGGCAGTCCACAACACAAAAAAACTTAAGAACCCTTAGGAACATGCAGATGGTAGATATCTCCTTGAGCCAATCCTGGCTAGGTAGATCATGCATGAAGCACACCAAATCATTCAATAGGAAAAAGTGGGATCTCCAAATATTACAGGCAGAGAGTTCATCTAGTCCTGTCACATAGCTCTGCCAATGCTTTCTACCTGTGAAGTCACACAGCTACAGTAACCTAGAGAAGAGAAGTTTTGGGGCAATGTCTTCAAATATTTGAAGTGGAATATGGGGAATAGAGATCAGACTTGCTCTGTGTGGTACATGGGGGCAAAAGCAGAACTTTTAAAAATGGGTGAGAGAGAAGCAGCTTGAGATTCAGCACAAGGGGGAAAACTTTCTAATGTTTGGAGTTTTCCAGAAAGGAAATATACCCTTTCAGGGTGGTGGTAGTGGTGGTGAGTAAGTATCCCTATCAAGGGGTGTGTATGTCTACAAACAGAATTTGGAGAATCACATGTCAAAAATATTGTAAAGAGGATTCATTAGGGAGAAGCATCATGCTATATCCTCAGCCCTTAGCTTAGTGCCTGGAATGTTGTAAGATCCTAAAAATGCTTCTAGATAGACAGACTAATTTGTGGTATCAAGATTACTGAACTTGGTGTCATGATGCCCAAGTTAAAATCCTGAACCTGGTACTTAAGAACTAGATGACTATTGGCAAAATACCTTTATAGGCATCCATTTCCTCATCTATGATGTGGGTATAATAAAACTCATACTGAACATGTAGAATTATAGATTGAGAGCTGGGAGGGAGCGCAGGGTCAAGTACCCAACTTTTCCTTGTATGAAGGAGTAAAGTGACTCCCGGGGAGGTGATTTTCCAAAGGTCACACATGTAACTTTCTGTATTCTCTCTGGCTTGAGTGTTTTGTCTTTTGGGAGCTGGAAGGGCTGATAATTTCTAGCCTTGTAAGAGCTAGGTGACAAGATGTTCATGCAATAGGGATACCACAGGCATGAGTGTCTGCATGTATTTTCTGAGCCGAGGGGCTTAGTACAATTCCTCCTTACCTTTCATCTCACCTGCTTGTCAAAAGACACAGCTTCCTTCCCAGTCTCCTTGACCAAATGTACTTCTGTCTTTTTTCTTATTTCTTACTGTTCAAGCTCCCAAAGTAGATTAATTTTGAAACCTCTCTAGAAGATATGCATCTCCCTTGAGCTTCTGTGCAGATCTGTGGCATTAAAACACAGAAATTAAGTGTCTAGTAAATGTCTCTGACTCACTCCCTCTTCGATAAGCTGGTCACTATTTCTGTAGTACCTTAGCAAAGGAGGCTGTCCAACAACCCCACCCCCATCTTACTAAACCAAAGGCAAGGTTTTCCTTGCTCTACCATATATATGTTCTGGTGGTGCTCTGACACAGTGGGCAAGAACCTTCATGGTAGAGAAGGAGAGGATGTACAATCTGCCCAAGTGCAATTGAAGGGGAGATTTACAAAATAGTACCTGGCCTCAAGGAACTTATCATTTATTCTTTCCTCAGGGTATAGCACCCTGTTCCCCAGCCCCTCAGGCCCCGCAACTGCTTTGACCATCAAACCTGCTATCATCTCTTCCTCCACTTCCTAGAAATGATACCATAGATAGTTATTCTGTCAATTATCCCATATTTATTGCAAGGTGCTATGCTAAGCACTGGGGTTATAAAGAAAGGCAAAAACATGGTCCCTGCTTATAGAATGTTAGAACTGGTATATGCTTTATAAATCATCTAGTTCATCCTTTCCATTTTATAGGTAAAGGCCCAGAAAAAGGAAGTTTCCAACTTGCCACCTGTGAGGTAGGTTATTGAACCATTCAGTGTTCATTAAATCCACCTTAGGACCTTAGCAGCACTACAAATATTTCTGTACTACAAACAAGCTAAAGAACTTGATTAAACCTTGGAATTAAAATATCTTTTTTTTTCTTTGACTATGAAATCTACCTCAAGAGCAGCAGGCTTTATTCGTGATTCACAAGCTGGCAAACACCATCAAGATTACCAGAAGTTCAATTGGAACGTTTTGCAAAATTAAAAAAACACACACACAATACAAAACACCAACTCTGCAGGGTATTTCACTGTTTTAATTGCTTGTCAACACCCTGGGGAAATATGGTCTCGATGACATAATTCTTTAGTGCAGGCACAACTTGTAGGAATGGAAATCAAGGAAAAAAAAAAACTTCAAGCTGAACTTGTATTGAATCAGGAGGTACTATGTACTGTCCAGAACCCTTTCTCTCAGTGAGGTAAATCAGGCAAGCTCATTGCATTTGTTTGTGACAACATCTTGTAGTTACATGAAAAGGAGTAGGTGGTAGGAGAGAATGGAAGCTAATCCCTTGGGAGAATGACTTGAAAGTGACTAGAGGTCAATGGGATGAGATGTCAGCAAAAAACAAACAAACAAACAAAAAAACTGGAATGGCAAAAAACTGATTGTTTCCCCAGATGAAGAAAGTCAAAGTGCACGGATGCAAAGTAATATGAAGATCTAGTGGTCAGAATGAACCAGAATAAAACATGATTAGCAGGATTTCTAGTGTGTGTATGACAAGAAATTAAACATGTAGAAGCCATTCAAGTCAAGATCATTTTACATCAGGGGATAAAGTGCATGTTCCTGACAAAGAAAAAAATGGAAAACAGAGGTACGTTGGTTTCAACTTGTGTGTAGTTGACAAGGCTAGCCTTAGGTCATCAATCTTTATTGGTCAGTTAATTCTATGGCCAGATCCATGTTCTTCTGTAAAGAACCATGGTGAAAAGTACAAGAGCATTTATTGATTTTCAGTGATGATGGAAGGGGGGGTGACCTATCAAATTCATGTTAAAAGAATAACGGATTTGGATGAAAAGGTATGATGCCCCAAAATGGGCTGGGCTGCCTCTGGAGGTGTTTGGTTCTCCTTCACTGGAGTGTTGTAAACTAGTTGACCACTTGTTGAATATGTATAATTTTATTCAGTTATCATTTGTTAAGCACATTATCCCAGTAACTATCTTATGCATAGGGGATGCAAAGACAAAAATGAAACCATTTCTGCACTTAAGAACCTTGAATACCTGGTGGACTGTTTACCTACAAGTTGGAATAGATAGCATCTGAGTTCCCTTATAATTATGGGATGCTCTAATTCCTGGATTCAGAGGGAAAAAAAGGCCGAGCAGGCCTTCTAACAATTATCTTTAAGCATACTTCTAAGCATCAGTTTTTAAAGGGTGAATGATTTCATCAGTATTGATATTCTTCTACCAGCAGAGAAGGCAATTCTTCTATGACTTAACGGTTGGCCTTGGAGAGTTACCTCGATCAGAATCTTCATTGTTTTGCTGATAAGCTAATGAAAAACTTTTCTGTACTTTTCTTGGATACTCTTTGGACCAAATGCATGAAGTCCATCACTGGGTCTATTCCTGAAGTCTATTCAGGTTGAGAGAAAGTGTCAGACTTTATCCTCTACTGGCAGAGTGTTTTGACAGTCAAGTCATGATGTAATACTTTGTGGGCTGTCCTGCATATAGCAACTAGGTGGTAGAGTGGATAGTGCACTGGGCCTTGAGTCAGAAAAACTGAGGTCAAATCTGGCCCCCAACACTTACTAGCTATGTGACCATTGGCAAATCACTTCACCCACTTTGCCTCAGTTTCCTCATCTATAAAATGAAGTGGAGAAGAAAATGGCAAACCACTCTAGTATCTTTGCAAAGAGAACCCCAAATGGGGTCACAAAGAGTTGGACATGACAAAAACAACATGATGAATATATAATGCATTTTGTTTTCTTTTTTTGTGTGAAGCAATTGGGGTTGAGTGACTTGCCCAGGGTCACACAGCTAGTAAGTGTTAAGTGTCTGAGGCCGGATTTGAACTCAGGTCCTCCTGACTCCAGGGCTAGTGCTCTATCCACTGCGCCACCTAACTGCCCCCTATAATGGATTTTGTAGGCAGAGACTGACTGGGTTTTTGCTTTTCTTTGTATCTTAAGTGCTTGGCATAATGCCTGACACATTAATACATACTTAATATATGCTTATTGACTCACTGACTAATATTTATATAACAAATTAAGGTTTGTGTTGTATAAATTCTCTCATCCTCACAATGACCCTGTGAGGTAGATCTTATAGGTATTGTTAGCTCCTTTCTATATATGAGGAATCTGTAGCTAAGAGGGGCTAGGTGACTAACTCATAGTCACACAGCTAATAAATTTCAAAGACAAGCTTCAAATCCAGACTTTCTTACTCTTATACCACTATGGACTGGTTTATAGTTCATGAGATCATAGATTTAGAGATAGAAGAGTCCTATATCCTGTATCAATCCTTTTATTTTACAAGTGAGAAAACTGAGGCCCAGAGAGGTTAAGTGAGTTTTTCATTGTCACATAGCTAGTAAGTACAGAGCTGGGATTTGAATCTAGGTTCTCTGACTCTAAGTTTAGGACTCTAGCTACTGAATCATTTATGGCATAGGTAGTGTGTGACAAGATACTTTGTGATGCTCATCTTCCGTCTGATCATAAATAAGTCTACTTTCCAGCACCCAGCACAGTAACTGGAACATAGTAGGTGATTAATAGATGGGTGCTGAATTAAGTTGCTAGAGTATCTGATCCTGTACATATCAAAATAAAGGAATAAAGGAATTGGCTGTGTCAGATAAGAAAGTAGAAAGTGTAGGCGTACTGGCTTTGGCTTCTTTGTGGTTGATATGGAGCTGTGGGGGCTAGAGTTTATCTGTGACAAAGAAAAGAGGCCCATGTTGCCTATTGCATAACACAAACACATTTACCATATTTAACAGTGTTCCAGCAGCAAGTGGAAAGGGGGAAGTGGTGGCAGCAGGACTTGTAGATCCCAGAGACTATCAAACTTGGGTAACATCATTTTGGGGTTCAGTCACTCACCAGGGCTCCCATCATCCTCCAGGGGTATAGCAGCCAGCCACATCACTGATAGAACACAGACTTCTATGCCCCTTTTGAGACCCAGCCAAAATGCCGTCTACCCCCACAACCTTGAGAAACCCTAGTGAGAGCAGCCTTCATACATAAACAGAACATGGGATCCAACTGTTTAGCACCTTACCATCTTAGCTCAATCCAGAATGAGTGATCATATTAAAATATATGTGAGAGGCACAGATCATTTCCGAGGTAACAGGAAAAAGTGGAAAGACAATCTCAATTTGCAGGATCAGAAAGTTAGGCGAGTTACATAAACTAGTTAAAACACTACAATCAATCAATCAGTGAGCAAGCATTTACTAAATGCCAAGGATTATTAAGTTCCAAGCCTATTATATTCCAAGCACTATGCTAGCCACTAGGACTTAATGACAATTAAAAAAATACCAATTCCTGCCCTCAAGAAGCTTATATTATGTCTGAGGAAAAAACAATATGTAAACATGCAATTATAAATTCAAAATTACATATCATGGGGCAGCTAGGTGGCATAGTGGATAGAGCACAGGCCCTGGAGTCAGGAGTACCTGAGTTCAAAGCTGGCCTCAGACACTTAACACTTACTAGCTGTGTGACCCTGGGCAAGTCACTTAATCCCAATTGCCTCATTAAAAACAAAACAAAACAAAACAAAACAAAATTACATATCATGTATATGCAAAGTAATATTGGGGGTTGGGAGGGAGAGATGAAGCTCTAATAGCTGACCATGGCAAAACAAACAAACAATAAACCAAGGACTCAAATCATTTCTAGACCTCCATCCAAATGAAAAACTCAATGATTTGGTCATGTGATGCCATCCCAATCCTTGTTGACTAATGAGGCATCTTTTTATGACTGCCATCAAGAAAAGTACTGAGCAGTTATGAGAAGGTGAATACCAAACTGAACACCAACCTCTAGTGGAAAAATCAATCCATACCCAGATGGCAGGTTAATAGCATCAGCCACACTTATAAGTGGAAGTATGTAATAGGATATGATTTAAATGAGTATAACATTTATAATTAAAATGCACATATGGTAGAGTTTATTAAAACTTCACAACTTGCAAATAATTCTTTGAAAACCATTGGTAAACTGGAATATAAAAAAGATTTCAAGACTTCAGTGTTTGCTTTCAATTTTGAATTTATGATAAAAACTAACCTTAAGATAGTACTTTAAGGTTTGCAAAGCATTTTGCATATATAATCTCATTATATCCTGAAAGCAAGCCTATTAAGTAGGTGCTATTATCACTTCCACTTTACAGACGGGTAAATGGAGGCTGAGAGCTTAAGTCATTCATTGAGGTGTCATCTAGCTAGTAGGCACCTACATCTGTGGCTCTTTAAAGCTGTGATATGCACTGTGGCCATGATCTGATTAAAAGCATCTCAGCAAATTGGCTCAACCAGGTTGAGTATAACTAACAATCATTAAACCCAACAGAAAGTTAGGGGGATGTCTACCTTAAGCATATGAAGACTTTCTTCATGTGCCACTGCATCCCTGGCCATCACTCAGTGCTTTTCTTGATGTTAATTAAGAAGATGACTCATCAGTCCTGATTTTTGTCTGGCCACTGGAGTTTGATGACTTTGGAAGAGAGAGTGGGATTGACTTTGTGCAACTCTACTTCAGTTAAATCCAAGTGATGTCATTGGTCCTCTTCAAAAATGAAGAATGAACAACATGTGTCTGAGACAGAATTTGAACTCAAGTATTCCTGATTTCAGATCTGGAATTATTTATATAGTACTACCTTGCTGCCTAGAGCTGGGAAAGACTTTAGAGATCAACTGGAGAGATCCCATCATTTTAGAAGCCTCACAGGCACCTAGGTGGCCCAGTGAATAGTGTGATGGACTTGGAATCAGGAAGATCTGAATATGACACTTTAATCAGCTGTTTGATCCTGGGAAAGTCATTTAACTTTTGTCTTCCTCAATTTCTTCATCTGTAAAATGGGGCTAATTAAGCACTTACTTTTCAGAGCTATTGTGAAGACCAAGTGAAATGACATAGGCAAAACCCTTCACAAACCTTGAAGTTTTATGTAAATGCTAGCAATTACTCTTGGGATGAGTTAACCAGAGGTAAACTTAGGTGTTTGAGATGGCAAATCTAGTAATTAAAAGAACAAGGATTCTAATCCATGATCTTTGACTGCAGCAGGTACAGCATTTTTACTGCCATACCACTCTACTGTCATAGTCACAGCCATCTTCTCTCTGTAGACTTTTGAATATATATATATATATATATATATATATAATCTGATTTGCCCTCAAATAACTTTGTGAAGTAGGTGCTATTTATTATTCCCGTTTTATAGATGAGGAAACTGAGGCTGAGAAAGTTAAAGTAACTTGAAAAGAGTCACTTGAGGTGGTATTTAAACTACATTTTCTGACTCTAATTCCAAAAATCTACCCATTATTTACCCTAGCTTCAGATATGGAGAGGACTATGGAGGTCATATCACTTGTATTTTGGCAGAAAATGGACATTAGAGAACTTACCAATACAAGGTTCCCCAGTTAATGAGAAAGCCAAGACAAGAACCCAAGCTTTCTGGAATAAAAACTTGCTCAGATGCGAGCCTCCCCCTCCTGTCTGTAAGGGCATAGACCGATTAGTATGAGGCCAAGGTCTAACATCTACTGGAAAGAAAGCCCTTGCAACAGATGGATTATTCCACCCACCCTTCAGATTCTCTGTGAATCTGCTGTGTGTCTTGGGTGGCACTAAAATCCCCTGTGTAAAGAGTCTCCATTTCTTTTTGATTGTGCAGTTTTGCAAGAAGTACTTGGTAATTATGACTGTGTCTGGGGGCCTCTGCCAATATTCTGCCTTTTGATGGCTCGAGATGATCATAACAGCAGAATGAACAGCTTAATCATGATGAATTCCAGCTCATTATTCCTCCCTCCTCCCTTCCTCTTCACCTGCCAGAGGAACTTGTTCCTTCCCAGAGTCAGGGGCTCTGCAGTGACAAACATTGTTCCTTTAGTTGTGACCATCACTGAGCATTTGAACAAAAGTACTCATGTTTTCTCCCTTTTGCCCCTCTGCTGCTCATAGTCACCTGGCTTTCTTCCATGATGTCTTGGGGGGGGGGTTGGATCTCTCTTGTATCATGCTTGGTTTTCATTATCTAGTGCATTTTTTTCCTCCCATCGTTGCCTAAAAAGGAAGTCTCTTTGGAATCTCAGGTCCAAAAAAGAGCATGTGAGCATGTTATGGTGTGACCTTTGACCTGTTATCTTTCATTCTTTGCCAAGAAACAATGCAGCCTGTACTGGACTAGGTACACTGATTCATCCATCATATTTTAGAATGTCTCTTTAGACCAAGCTAATTCTCATATAGTTTGATAATATACTTGCAAAGTGAGAAAACTTGGTAGGCAGAATGGAACTTAGAGATCTATGAATCCAGTCCTATAACAGATAAGAAAATGGAAGGTGAAGGGAGGGAGGGAGGGAGGGAGGGAGGGAGGGAGGGAGAGAGAGAGAGAGAGAGAGAGAGAGAGAGAGAGAGAGAGAGAGAGAGAGAGAGAGAGAGAGAGAGAAACACTTGTCCAAAGTCATATCTCTTGAATTCCAGGATTGTGGTCTTTTCTCTCTTCAGGTTCCCTTTCGAAGCTTGCATGATTCACAACACCCTTAGATTCACTAGTCTCAGAGCTGGAAGGGATTTCAGAGGTCACTGAAACCAGCTCTTTCATTTTATATGTGACAAAACAGATCCAGAGAGGTTTAGTAACCTGCCCAAGGCCATACAGGCAGCCAAAATTCAGCCTCATACATCCTGATACCAGATTAAGAGCTAATTCCCCTGGACCACATTGCTTCTCAATTAATCAATCAATCACAATTTATTAGATTCCTACTGTGTGCCAAGCACAAGATGATTTCTTAATTATAGGATCATAAAATGTACAGCCAGAGCTCATCTAGGCTTATGCCTTGATTTTACAGATGAAGAAAATAAGGCCTAGAAAGAGAAATCATTTTTACCAAGGTTATGTAGGGAAAAAATGGCAGAATTGGTCCTAGACTTAGTCCTTTTACCCCAAATCCAGGACTTTTCCAAGTAAAAGTTACATGGGCAAAATTGATTTATGATGAGTCTTATTTCAAACTAAATTGAATCTTTGGTTTACATTTTGAAAGGCATTTCATGAATTCATCCATCCATGTATTCATTCATTCAACATGTTTTTCCTGAGTACTTGCTAGGTACAAGGCACTCTGAAAGATAAAAGTTGTATGAGTGAGGTACAGTGATCAGTGAAGTGAGAAGTGTTGCCAACAGTCATTAGTAGATAAAGACGGGAAGAACCTGAGCCTTTGGGCAGATATTTAGACTTTCTTATTCTTATTCTATTCCATTCTTATTCTTATTCTATTACAATAGAGCTGGGCATTTGGTAAGGAGGGGGTGCCTTAAGAGTCAAGTAAAACCTACTATGTGTCTGGCGACCCTGATAATGAGGATCTTTTCCTATGTGCCTCTATTTGTTTCCCTGTGTTGTGTTTATCTTCGGACAAATTCTTGTGCATAAGGCTATAAATGGCTTGAGATCTTAGGCAAAGTATTCCAAAGGACTAGGCAATGGTGATGTTGAAGGGTGAGGCAAGTGACAGCTTGACATACTTTATAAGATCTTTTCAGTTTTCCAGACCAATGGTGTCAAACTCAAATAGAAACAACATATCCCTGCCAGTGGTATACTGACAGAGAAAACCATAAATTCACATTTTTTTATGTTGTAGTATATTTTAACTTATTTTTGTTAAATATTTTCCAATTACAATTTAATCTGGCTTGGGCAGCACTCTGGAATTTTGCAGGATGTTTGAGGGCCTCTGAGTCAGGAGTTTATTATTTCTACTCTAGGATATGCTTGTGGTGACCTCTGACACTGATTTCTTACTTCACTGTGGTATTTTAGGACCAAAAAGGACTTTGTATATGCCTACATATAAACTAACAAATAAATGTACGTGCATACACACTATATGTGTGTGTATATAAGTACATACACACATACATAGTTTTTGTTTGCTTTCAGTTGTTTTTTTCAGTTGTATCTGACTCTTTGTGACCTCATTTGGGGTTTTCTTGGCAAAGATAATGCCAAGAAAATGGTTTAACCATTTCCTTTTCCAGCTTATTTTATAGATGAGAGAACTGAGGCAAACAAGGTTAAGTGATTTGCCTAGGATCACACAGCTTTTAAGTGTCTGAGGCCAGATTTGAACTCAGGAAGATGAATTTAGTCCTGACCCCAGGCCTGGCACTCTATCTATAGTACCACCTAGCTGTTCCCATATAGTGTTATATACACATATATAGTAATATATACACATGTATAATATATATGTGTGTGTATATATATGCATGTATATAAAATTTTATAAGCATTTACTATATATCAGGTACTGTGCCAAATTCTAGGAATAGAAAAATAGTCAAAAGACATATATGTATATACATATAATATACATATATGCATATATACATGTAATATATATAATGTGTGTGTATATAACTTTACAAATCTTGAAACACTATATACATGGTAGTTATTATTCTTTCTAGAAAGAGGGAAATTAGATTGAGGAGAGTTGGTTTTTGAAGAAAGATGCTGAGCTTGTTTTGTTTGCGGTATCATAGAGACATCTAGATCCTACCCTACCAGGAGAGGGCCTGTAGACAATTAGAAATGTAGGCTCAAGGTCGTCGATCATTGATAAAATATGGAAGAAATCTTTGGGGGCAATCTGTCAAGACCCTCATTTTATCATGCAGGAGCCTGAGTCCAAGAGAGAAGGAGTAACTTGTCTAGGGTTACACAGCTAGGACATGTTTGAGGTGGAATTCAAACACATGTCTTTCTGATTTAAAGTCTAGGACTCAACCCACTGCACTGGAGAATCATTTAATTAGGTATGACAGTGTAAGTCATGGAAATGGATTTGGGGAGTCTGAGCATGAGGAATGAGGAGAAAGTATTCCTTGATCGGACCTTGGATAACACCCAGGTATAGTGGGTTGAGCAAGGATGAGAAAAAAGAAAAGCCAGGAGAAGAAACTCTCAGGGAAGGGGGAATTAGACCAAGGAAATTATGTACTTTAGGCTATATCTTGTGTGTGCCAGGATGAACAAACAGCATTTTAATCGCTCTTGCTATCTTGATAAGCAAATTGTCAATTTGAGAATACATGTATCAACAAAGGCATAATTTCCTAATTTCTTCCTTCTTTTTCCCTCATATTTTCTTTGTTTTGTTTTGTTTTGTTTTGGGGTATTTTTTGGTGAGGCAATTGGGGTTAAGTGACTTGCCCAGGGTCACACAGCTAGCAAGTGTTAAATATCTGAGGCTGGATTTGAACTCAGGCCCTCCTGAATCCAGGGCCGGTGCTCTATCTACTGTGCCACCTAGCCCCTATAATTTCCTAATTTAACAGTCATTAATGGACAGGTACAAATGACACGATGAATTTCCTATTTCAAATGTCTTATTATTTCTACAACAAATCATAAGAATATTATTTTAGACCTGGAAATGCAGTGAAAAAGTCACTTAGTTTAAACCAATCATTTTATAGATTTATATTTTACAGAATGACCTGAGGACCACAGAGGCTAAAGTCATAGAGGTAGTAAATGACAGAGCTGGGATTTGAACCAACATACTCTGATGTTAAAATCCTTTGATTTTGCCACTATGCCAAGGTGCCCATCTGTGACCAAATAGGATATATCTGGGGTTGCTCTTTTGTTCTTAGTCCTATATTCCTTGAATTGAATGTAAGGAGCAGGAATGTGTGTGAGGGGAAGGGTCAAGAGACAGCTCTGAAATTATGAGCTTCAATGATAGAAAAGATGGTAGTGCTTTCAATATAAGAGAGAAAGCATAGAAGAAAGGAAAGGCTTTTGGGAAAAACATGAAAAATTTGGATTTAGATGGCTCAGGTTACAGGTACTAATGTGATCCTTGTAGAGATATGTAGTAGATGGTTAGAATCTCAGATTTGCCATTTCCTACTGTTGGGTAGGGCATGTTTTAACCTCTGTGGGCCTTAGTTTACTCATCTTTCAAATGATGGGGTTGGATTGGTTGATCCCTAAAGTCCCTTCTAGGCCTAAGTGTATGATTGTCAGTCAATAAACATTTATTAAGTACCTACTATACACCAGGCATTGTGCCAAGAGCTAGGGACACAAAGAAAGGTAAAAGACAGTCCCTCCCTGTTCTCAGGGAGTTTCCAGTCTAATGGAAGATACAACATCCAAACAACTATTTACAAACAAGATGCATGGGATAAATTGGAGGTAATCCTATGGGGAAGGCATCAGAATTAAGGAAGATTGGGAAAAGCTTCCTGCTATAAAAGGTGAAGTTTTATCCATGACTTGAAGGCAGCCAGGGAAACAAGGACACTGTGATGAGGGAGAGAATGCCAGGCATGGGAGATAGAGATTTGGAAGTTACCAATATAGAAGTGATAATTAAAGCTGTGGGCATAGATGAAGTCATCTAGGGAGTCATCTAGTGTATATTTGACTGATATTAGCATCATAGGATCAAATGTGACTTTCAAGGTTATCTAGTTACAGTCACAGAATTTGGGGTTGGAAGAGACTTCTGAATATCTACTTTAACCCCTTTATTTTAGAGATGAGGAAACAGAGACACAGAAGATGAAATGATTTGAGGAAGGTATTCAATTCAATTCAAATAATTAGAAAAAAGGAGTACATTCTACAACTAAGGGACAGCTACTACAATGGCTAGAAGATGAAGGATGGAGTGGCACTTATGCAGAACAGATAGAAGGCCAGTTTGACTGGGATACCTAATGTATGAGGGAGTAATTTTCAATGAAGCTAGAGGGGCAAGTTGAGGTCAGGTTCTTCCCATTCAAGCAGTGATGAGGTCCTCGATTATGACCAGTCTCATGCTCCTGAGTTGGACTCAGTGACCTCAAAGGTTCCTTTTAGGTCTATATGCTAGGTCCCCAGGGCCATGTAAAACACGGAGGACCAGTCATTTGTTTCATATTTATGTAAAAGAAGGCATAATAATAATATCAACAATAATAATAATAACTAAAACAATATTTATATAGCACTTTAAGGTCTGCTAGGTGCTTTACATATATGATCTCCTTTGGTTCTCACAACAGTCCTGGGAAGGTGGTGCTATTATTAATCCCATCTTACAGGTAAGGAAACCATGGTAGACTAAGTGACTTTCTTTTAGTCAGACATGTCTATGGGAGGTTTCAAACTTAGATCTTCGTGACTGAGGAACAGGTTATTGTATACTTAGGCTTCCAAAGCATGCACATGTGTTGAGACAAACCCCATTGCTACTTTGTCAGATTTGATTCACTTTTATATAACCAGGCACCAGACAGAATTCTGTGACTTTTTGGCCTTCTCAATTTTCCCTGAGGGTATGATGAGAGGATAATGTTTTCCCAGGCAAAGAAACCATCACAGGGAAAAGGAAATGTTTCACTTCAATGACTGGGGATCAGCAAGTCAGGGAAAACTGAAACGTCATACCTAATTACTCCCATGACTTCTGGAGTGTAAAAGACTTTCACTGGGGTCATAGGGAAGAGAGAGGCAACCCTTTTTCCTGCGAGGTGGTGCTGTACCTCTCTTTGGTTTCTGTGTCAGGGCTGCCAAATTAGGGTTGCCCCATGGGATCTGTGTTTGTTTTGTTTTGGTTTGTTTTTTTTGCAGGGCAATGAGGGTTAAGGGACTTGCCCAGGGTCACACAGCTAGTGCCAAGTGTCTGAGGCTGGATTTGAACTCAGGTCCTCCTGAATCCAAGGCCAGTGCTTTATCCACTGCACCACCTAGCTGACCCCAATGGGATCTGTGACTGGGTACTCCGCCGCCACTTATTTGTCTTTGGTTTCTTTTAGCTTCCCCTTTGAGGAAGAGAATTTAAAGAGGAGCTCATTAAGAATGTAGGGGACAAAAAAGAATGTGGGGGACAACACTCAAATCCCAAGAAGCAGGAGAAGTCATGATTTATCATCACAATTGGCAATGGAAAGTGGAGCATTGGGACTCCTCAAACTTGGGGACTCTAGGGAACTGACCATTTCTCCATTAAAAAATATTTTTCATATTTTCTCTGACTCTCATTTCCTTCCCCCAAATGGACATAAAAATTTAAAAAAATCCTTTGCATGCATAGTCAAGCAAATTCCCTAATTGACCATGTCTAAAAGCATATGTCTAATTCTGCACCTTGTGTCCATTATATTTGTTTAGGAGGCCAATAGCATGCTTCATCATTGGTCCTTTCCATTTGTTAAGTCTAGCACTGGCTTTGGAGTGACAGGACCTGAGCTCATATTCTACCTTTCTCACTAACTACCTGTGTAACCTTGTTTTCTTATCTGTAAATAAAAGCATTGGACTAAATGGCTTCAAGATTCCTTCTAGGTTTAAATCTATCATCTTATGCTCCACTTATATTATTGTTACCATAAATCCCCAATATCCTTGAAGTAGGGATATTGTTGGATAGTGCCACATCTGGAGCCAGGAAGAATCCTCTTCATGAATTCAAATCTGGCCTCATATACTTACTAACTATGTAAGCTTTGGCAAGTCCCTTAACGCTGTTTGCCTCAGTTTCCTCATCTGTAAAATGAGTTGGAGAAGGAAATGGCAAACCATTACAGTATCTCTGATGAGAAAACCTCAAACAGGGTCACAGAGTCAGGCATGACTGAAGTGACTGAACATCAAAATATTAACTCAGAGCATCCTGTTTTATTCCAATTTTGAATAGGAGCTACCAACTTGATATGGTCAGGGTTTGCCTACCTTATCCTCTTTGAAAATTAAGACTTTGTAATGGTTTAGTGACCAGAAAGAGCATATCTGATCATAAACAAATGACCTAAGATAAGGATGTAGTGGAACCATCTTCTCCTTGTTCTGAAGACAATTGTTAAATTTTCACTATGAGCATTTATGTTCTGGAAATGGCAAACTCTACAAATCACAGTTTGATTATTTTTGTCTTGTTGATTATCTATACTTGAAGTTTCAATAATTCAGATTAAATTTAAAAGTGTGACATTCGTACTTTTTTTAAAGAGAGGGTTATTAAATTTTATTTAACTTATTAGCACATTCCTACCCCTTGAGGGATAAGTCTTTCAAGCAGGTTGTTTGGTTGGGAAGGCAACTTCCCATTCAGATTCTAAAGCATATCTTGCCTTCTTCTAACTGTACTTTTAGTTACCTTAAACTTTGGGGTTTGGGCAGAACCCTAAGTATTATCCTGATGATGATAGGAAGACTAAGACAATTGAACCTAGAGTAGTTGATCTTACAGCTAAAATGTGCTTCCTTTTAGGGAGCATCTAGGTGGCACAGTGGATAGAACATTGATTCTGGAGTCAAGAGGACTTGACTTCAAATCTCAACATTTACTAGCTACGCAACCCTGGGCAAGTCACTTAACCCCAATTGCCTTAAACATCTGGCCTCATCTCCAATTGTCTTGATATATATTTTGCCACTGGACCTACATGAGTCTGGAGGAAAGAGTGAAGTTGATGACCTTGCACAGCTCTCCCTCATTGAAATCCAATTCAGTGCAAATCATGACACCACCCTGATGTCATGGTCCTCTTCAAGAACAAAGGACCAACAAAGTCCTTTAAGAAGTGATGTGACAGTGGGCAAGAGGTGTGTATATGGGGAACAGAGTCAGTGGAAATGCCCTTGGAGTGTTATTTAGGGCACTTCCAGGATAGGGAATAAGACTCTTATGCATTTATATTACTATAATACTTGAACATTACATAGACTATAGGCTGGATACATGTGTAAGATGGAAAACAGACATCTTCCTTTTAAATCATCAACAATTTCATAATAAGTGCTTACTATTTGCTAAGCACTTGGGATACAGTAAAAGGGAAAAACACAAGTTCCTTCCCTCAAGGAGTTTATGATCTATTGGTGGGGGAGTCACATTCTTTTTTTTTTTTTTTTTTTGCAGGGCAATGAGGGTTAAGTGACTTGGCCAGAGTCACACAGCTAGTAAGTGTCAAGTGTCTGAGGTCGGATTTGAACTCAGGTCCTCCTGAGTGTTTTATCCATTGCACCACCTTGCTGCCCCCAGGGGTTTACATTCTAATGAAGAGTACTCTCTCCCTTCCTTCCTTCCTTCCTTCCTTCCTTCCTTCCTTCCTTCCTTCCTTCCTTCCTTCCTTCCTTCCTTCCTTCCTTCCTTCCTTCCTTCCTTCCTTCCTTCCTTCCTTCCTTCCTTCCTTCCTTCCTTCCTTCCTTCCTTCCTTCCTTCCTTCTTTCCCTCTTTCCTTCATTTCTTCCTTCCTTATTCATATTATCTTCCCCTTATTATCTCTGCCCTCTCCATTGAAAAATAAAAACAAAACAAAACCCCTTCATAACATGCATATAATCCAACAAAAATTAATTCTTGTATTGGCCATGTCCAAAAATGCATCTCTCATTCTGGATTTTAAATTCCTCACCTCTCTGGTGGATGTCATGATTCATCTTCACTCCTCTAGACTGGGGGATTTTGATTACATTAATCACAGTTCTAAAGTCTTTACAAGTTGTTTTTCTTTCGTCATCAGGTAAGTTGTTTTCCTAATTCTGCTCACTTCACTCTGCATCAGCTCTTAGATGTCTTTCTAGCTTCCTCTGAAACTGCACATCTCATCATATCTTATGGTGTAGTACTCTTCCACTACATTTATGTGCTACAATTTGTTTAATCACTCCCCAATAGGTTGGCACCCCCTAAGTTTCCAGTTAGGGCTACTATAAAACAAGCTGCCAAATGTCTTTTTTGTTTGTTTGTTTGTTTTTTAAGTGAGGCAATTGGGGTTAAGTGACTTGCCCAGGGTCACACAGCTAGTAAGTGTTAAGTGTCTGAGGCCAGATTTGAACTCAGGTCCTCCTGACTCCAGGGCCGGTGCTCTATCCACTGTGCCACCTAGCCACCCCTGCCAAATTTTTTTTTGCACATGAGGGTTCTATTCCTTTTTCTTTCCTCTCCTTGGGGTAGATGCCTAGGGTGTCAAACGGTATACACAACCTAGACCTATAATCTTAAATCACAAATTTTGTAATGTTGATTCAGAAAGGAATTGGAGGAGCATCATTTAGAAATTATTGAGTTCTCCTGGCCCTGAACAATTTTTGCCACAGGATTGTAATTGGTGCTAGGGTTGTTTCAGTTATAAGAGCCAAATGACAGCATGGTTCCCTTGACACTGGGTCATTAGCCATAGTTGATGGAGTTGTCTGGGCAGGGTTCCATGTGTCTGGCTTGTAAATTCATCACCTTCAATCGTCCCTGCTCTGTCCTGAGTTTGGTCTTGGTGAATTCTCTTAGATCTCCCAGTTGGACAACTGAAAACAATGAAAAGGTTATAAAGTTCAGACCAAGGACTGTCAGATTCATAAGACAGTAAAGGTGAAAGGAATCTGTTGTGGTTTCAGGGAGGTGTGCCTCTTGCCTTTTATTTCATTTAGTGGATAGAAGGATTTCTGAGAAAATTTGGTACAATGTGAAAAGGACTGACTAGAGGGAGAGAAGGCTTGGGTTCAAATCCTGATTCTGATGTTAATTATATGACCTTGGGCAAGTTAATTAACATTCCTGCATTTCCATTTCATCTTTAAAATGAGGGAAGTCAGGCTTGATGGCCTCTGAGAAGCCTCACAACTCTAAATCTGTGATCCTACTGCCAGTGCCTATAAAGGAGTTTGCTAGAAATTGAATTTCATGGGATTATAGAAGAAATTTGGAGCTATTCTAGTCCAACCCCCTTATTTTTACATTTGAGAAAATGGATGCACAGATAAGATAGATGACTTGTTCAAATTCCTACAGGTAATAGGGAACAGTGGGGTCCAAATACAGTGTCTTTCTGTCTTTAAATATTCAGTACTCTAGGATCCAAATTTCCCTGGTAAAAAAGATAAAATCCAGATAGAGATGTGAGCCCCAAATCAGCACATTTTGTAATAGCAAAGAAAAAAAATGAAAGCCTATAGTAAATCAAGCATTGGCTCTGAAATAAGAGCATCCGGGTTCAAATTCCATCTCTGTTGCTTTCTATCTGTGTGGCCTTGGGCAATTCATTTTAGCTCTCTAGGCTACAGATTCCTCATCTTTAAAAGGAGGGGGTTGGACCAGATGGCCTTGCAGGGCTGGGATCCTGCTATGAATGCCTATTGATTGCAGAATGGCTGGACAAACAGGAATTCATAGGATCATAAATGGACCTTAGATCTCATCTAGTTTAACCCAGTTATTGTGGTGTATGAGCATAATGGAATGTTATTACCCTGTAAGAAATGACAGTTGTAGAATTCAGAGAAACAGGAAGATTTGTACAAACCGACATGGAATGAAATCATCAGAACCAAGGGAACCCCTTGCATGTTGATCTCCGTAGAGAAAAACACTCAAAGGTATCATATTTCAGATCAAGGCAATGACCAGTTTGGGCTTTTAAGGACTAATTATGAAATATGTCTCCCTTGCTTTTTTTTTAGAGAGGTGGTGAGTTATAAATGAGTTATTGATGCAGAATGAGGCATAAACTGTCAGGTAGTGATAATGTATCAGTTTGTCTGGCTTAATGGTACCTCTATGTTACCTATTGCATTTTCCCATCATCTTCCTATGCTGTGACCTCCATTAAGAGGAAGGAAACAAGAATTTCTTTCTTCTTCTTCTTTTTTTTTTTTTTTAGTGAGGCAATTGGGGTTAAGTGGCTTGCCCAGGGTCACACAGCTGGTAAGTGTTAAGTGTCTGAGGCCAGATTTGAACTCAGGTACTCCTGACTCCAGGGCTGGTGCTCTATCCACTGGCCACCTAGCTGCCCCAGGAAACAAGCATTTCTTAAAGGCCTATTATGTGCCAGGCACTGTGCTAAGCACTTTATAAATATTCTCTCATCTGATCTTCATAACCATCCTGAATAGCAAATGCTATTATCATCATCATCTCTATTTTACAGTTGAGAAAACTGAGGCAGAGGCAAAGTGATTTGCTTAAGGTCACACAACTAATAAATAGCTGAAGTTGGACTTAGGTTTTCCCAACTTTAGGGCCATTGCTTTATCTGCTGGACTCCCTTCCTGCCTCTGGGTGTTCCTCTCTGGTGGTCTTGATCTCTTGATTGGTGAGGTTCTCTATATATAGATATCTCAGCCCCACCACACTGTATGCTCTTTTTATTATGCTGCTGCATGGATTTGGGGATTTGCCCCAAACTACAGAAGATTCTGACTGTGGCTCTGTAGAAATTAGCTCCTTCTCTGGTCTGACCCTAAAAGGAAATGGTGCCATTGGCCCAGAGTTCTGTCTTCATGCTTTCTAAATGGAAATGAATAATTTCTGGTCCGAGACAGCTGAGCTAAATCAAGCTGTATATTTTGCTTATACTATAATCATAGCCCTGAAACTCCCAAGGCACCCACTGGTTAAATGTATCTCAAGTCCTGGTTCTGACCTCTTATTCCTATTTCCCTGCATTGCCCTTTTCTACACAATCCAGTCCACAAATATACTTTTCTGAACATATTTATCTAGAATGGGGGCAAATGAACTTATAGAAGTATCAATAATAAAATCCAGGAAGTCAAAACAGAGTCTAAAAGGATTCTACCCAACACAGAGTAAGGGATTGCTAATTTTTCTAAACTGTCATTTCCTGAGCCAAATTAGCCCCTCATGATTCACCCCTCAGGAAACAGAGTGCCTTGCTTCCACTTTATTCCCAAAGAGAAAGGATTCTTTCTCCCTAATTAGTTCCTGCCTGTTTGAGATTGGTTTAGCCAGATAACCTGGAGGTCATTCATTGGTTCTGGTTGTAACTCAAGCTTCCCTCTCAGATACCCAGGACATCTCCTGATACGTGTTAGGTTTCTGATAATCCAATCATGCCTTTTCACTTAATCATTATCAACTAAGTATACACTCACTCTTTTAGGGTGAGCAGCTACTAATTCAGGTAAGCCAATAGGATCCTCCTTGAGAGGAAGAACATTATAAAACTGATAATACAAAATTATATGGAAAGATACTATTGCAGAGGGACAGAGATACCTAGGAGAAAAGGGAATAAAATTTGCCTTCCGGGGCAGCTAGGTGGCGCAGTGGATAGAGCACCAGCCTTGGAGTCAGGAGTACCTGAGTTCAAATCTGGCCTCAGAAACTTAACACTTACTAGCTGTGTGACCCTGGGCAAGTCACTTAACCCCAATTGCCTCACTAAAAAAAAAAAAAAAAAAAAAAAATTGCCTTCCATGATCCTGAAGCTGTAATTCTAGCTTGTTCCTTAATCCCTCGTGTGATGCTGGACAAGTCAATTAATCTCTCTTGGCCTCATATTTCTCAAATATAAAATGAGGGCATTGGACTATATCAGTGGTTTCAATCTCAGATAGAAATGGATAACTGTCAGCTACATATTGTCTTAGAAAACCTGAAATTAATATTATCTATGTTGTATTGTGTTTTAAATTATTTTGTTAAACCTAATCATATTTTTGGCTAGAGTTATCCCTAGCATGGTGGTGGGATGGGTGTCAATTGTGTGGCTTGAGGAGAGACAGAGTAGACATCTTAAGTCTCTTCTCCCTCTACCCTTTCCTAATGAAGCCTTTATTTCCTGCCAAGAAGAGAAGCAGGAGGTTGGGTCTAGAAATTTGGCCACTCTGCTCTCCTCAGAGTATAAGATCTATCAGCTAGATATTATATTTATCAGCTCTCTTAAATGATATTAGTCTAGGGGATATAATTTTTGTTTGTTTTTTTGTGGGACAATGAGGGTTAAGTGACTTGCCCAGGGTCACACAGCTGGAATGTGTCAAGTGTCTGAGGCCAGATTTGAACTCAGGTCCTTCTGAATCCAGGGCCGGTGCTCTATCCACTGTGCCACCTGGCTGCCCCTTCCGATAGTCTTTTGCTTAAACCACCTGAGGTGGGGTTGGCATCTTCCATCTTCTCTCTTGAAGTTGGAAGCCAGAAGTACTTGAAGCCTGAAGAGACCTGAAGAGACTTGGAGAGATCTGAAGTTGCTACAGGTCCAAAGACTTGAAGAGGCTGAAGAGACTGGCCCTCTCCTGCTCTCACCAACTCTGCCCAGCCCCTGTGGTGTGAAGGCTGCTTTCAACTTTTGGTGTCCACCTGAGTCACCCAATTCTCACCTTTGCTGGAAGAAGTTGTAGCATGTACAATGCTACTCTGCTAACCATTTCCCCAGATGGGCTAAACCAGGTTGAGGGTAACTGAGGTGTCTCAAATCCATCAGTGAGTTAGGGGGTTGTCTACCCCAAGCATGTAAAGACTTCCCTTGGCAGAATGAGAAAATGAGAACAATTTATTCAAATGGCCAGGAAGGTGGCCTTGCTTTGCATTGTTCCATAGGGCAAAGGAGGATGATGGCCAATGAACTAGGAAGTTTCAACCAGTAATGTATATGAATTAGGTCTTTTGAATGTTCAGCATTCATGGTTTGGGGCAGGCTGGGGAGAGAGAACAACTCTAACCCAGACTGTTTATTCAAAGATGACATGATGGATGAATATTCAAAATTTATTCACTCCTTCTATCCATATCCCTTTTCATAGATAAGTGCTAAGTTCTTTCTGTAATTATACCCTGAAGAAAATAAGCTTTGGAAAAAAGAGAATGCACTTCTCAATTCTCATCCACTCTAGTTTCTTGCATTAATTGCATGAAACATCTTTTATATAGGAAATCCAGAGAGTATTTTCAATGGCAAAATAAGGGAAGAATCTCTCTCCTGTAAGTCAATAACATATGGTCAGGAAGGGAGAAGATATTATGAACAAAATCAGTCCATATCACACTGAAGTCCTATTTTTCTTGCAAACTTTCAAAGATTTTAATACTGTATAACCTGCAGTTTGGGACTTCACAATTTGAAACAGGGAGAATCTGGTGAGAGGGGCCATGAAGGATGGGTTGAAAAGTTAGATCCTTGAATAAGGAGTTGAGGGGTGAGCTAATAGAGGGGGTCAGGAATATGTGGGGAGTATAAAAAGGGGCAGCCAACTCTTCATCCTTCACAAAGAAATGGTACAAGTGGTGACTCCAGGAACAAGATATAAATGACTTCTGTTTGGTACTTTTCTGACTTAGTAGTGACATAGTAAAGAATTTATTGTTATTTGAGGTTTTTATGTCTCAGTGCGCACTGGCCTGGGGCTCTGCAAACCCACACGGTGCTCCACCCACTGGTTGTAGCCATTGCCATGGCGCTGGCACCTCACGAAAATCACCACTCCCCAACGCCTACATGGGCCTGGCAAAATTATAATGATTGGAAGCTGTGTGAGGGCAGTCAGTCATGTGACTGTCAGAGCGGCCATCCCATTGGCTGGGGTTGGTGTGGGGTTTTTCTGGGATTGGGGGAGGAGACTTGGCTAGAGTTATCCCTAGCATGGTGGTGGGGTGGTTGTCAGTTGTGTGGCTTGAGGATTTCCTGCCCCAATCCCAGAAAAACCCCACACCAGCCCCAGCCAATGGGATGGCTGCTCTGACAGTCACATGACTGCCCTCACTAGGCTTCCAATCATTATAATTTTACCAGGCCCATGTAGGCATCAGTGAGTGGTGATGACTTGAGGTGCCAGCGCCATGGCAACGGCTACAACCAGTGGGTGGAGCACCATGCAGTTTGTGGAGCCCCAGGCCAGTGTGTGCTGAGGCATAAAAACCTCAAATAACAATTAATTCTTTACAAAACATTGGAGCAATTTGAGTGTGGAGTAAGGAAGATGAGGGGATTTAGCATAAATTATCAGTGTGGATACTTAGATTAGAGACTTAAATGTAAAGTAACCATAAATTATGTTTATATAGCAAGAACCCAGTGAAAGAAGAAGTGTAAGCACTGTTATTCCCATTTTACAGAAGAGGAAAGTAACAGAAGGTTTGAGAGGATAAGTGACTTGCTTATGGTCATACAGTTAGCAGTTGTAAGTATTTAAATGGCTGTCACATGGAAGAGGGTTAAGCTTGTTCCATTTGGCCTTAGAAGGAAGAACCAGCAGCAATGAGAGGAAGTTGAAAAGAGACCAATTTAGACCTAAAATTAAGGGTTAGCTTGTAGTTGGCTTCAATATCAAGAAAACTAGGGTTTGAATTCTGCCTCTGACACATACTAGATGCATGACTCTGGATAAGTAATTTAATTTCTATTTACCTCAGGAAACTCTAAGATATAAGTTATATATCTCTTAAGACTGTAAGGTACCAAATGACATTGGCTTCTCAGTTTCCAAGTTTGGGTCTAGTCTATAAAAAAATAGACAAAACTTATTAATAATTAGAGCTACCACATAGTGGAATGAGCTTCCTTGAGATGGGATGGACTTCTCATGGGAGGTCTTTAAGTAGAGAATGAATAACTCCTTCTTGGGTATGCTATGATAGGAACTAAATGGTCACTGAAGCCTCATTCCATTTAAAAAATGTGTTATTCAGTTGAAGTTATTTTATAAAACAATTTAAAGATCTTTTAAAAATGGGAACTTTGGACTTTTGGCAAAAATGTCAACCAGAATGAAAAGTAGATAGATAGCACAGCTCCAACATATCAACTCTAGCAGAAATCTAAAAAATATCACTGGACTCAATAATATTGAAGAAATCCAAGGGGAATTTATAGCAAATAACTTCATCCACCTGAGAACTGAAAAACAAAATCAGCCAGAAGCCCAGTGGCAATGGGAAAGGAGGTCTAGTAGAAAAGTTAGTGCCAAGATAGATAAACAAAATAAAAATTTCACAGTGTGAGTGAGGATGGGTAAAGAGATACTTACAGCCTAAGAACTGGAAGTAAAAAGTTCAAAAAGCTCCCATGAGAATGCCCCAGTTTGGTCAGAGACACATAATATCTTGGGTGCAAATGGAAATGGGAATGACCAGCAAGGACACAGAATAGCATTCAGATGGAGGACACCTGTGGCTTAGGGGCTTTGAAATCCCTGTCATTCTTTCCTGAGACATCATAGAAATCCATGAAGATTCAGCACTCTGAACATCAACAAACCAGAAGATCTTAAATCCCACTAAGACCTTGATCTCCACCAAGAAGGTGGAAATCAGCAAAGAATCGAGGTGACCCAGGATGAGGACAAGCAGGACCAATGAACTACCCACCCACATTCACAGCAGGGAGAAGAACTTGACCCTGACACACAGGGCTAATTCAAGAATTAAGTCTAGAAAGATGAATAAACAAGATAGCACTGATTTTTATAATATTATTGTACAACCTGATATTTCTAAACTACAATCTAGAGAGATTAACCACAATAGCTTCAAGCAGAAACTCAAAGGAAAATAGAAACAATGGATTTTCCACAAGGACCACATGAAAACTTAGGAGAAATGAAGTAAGAGGTTAAAAAAATAAAATAGAAGCTCTGGAGGAAAAAATTGGAAGGAGAATAAATAGCTAAGGACAGAAAGTTGTAAATACCAAGTAACATACTCTGAAGAATTAGAATAGACCAAACAAACAAATGCCATCAAGAGATAGCAAAAAAAAAATTAGGACACTGGGTTGCTGTGAGCATCAAATCAAATCCGATGCTATGTAAAGTGTGCTGCAAACCTTAAAGTCCTATATAAATGTCAGCTACTTTTATTGTTAAATGAGTGAGGTGGGGTTTGAATTTCAGACCTTCTGGCTCCAGATCCAATACTCTCCCCACTGTGCCACTTTGTCTCTGAAAAGTTGGAAAGCTATATAATAATGGGCACTTCCTGAGAAAAATAAAAGAATGTAGAAATAGAAGAACTAACAGATTCTATTTGAAAGAACTTTAGATTATGGCCTCAAATAAAGGTATTGGAACAGAGTGAAAATAATAATAATAATGATGAACACTAATAATAATCTAGTATTTATGTAGCACTTTAAGGTTTGCAAAGTACTTTACACATATCTCATTTGATCTTCACAACAAGCCTGTGAGGTAGTTACTGTTTTACAGATGGGGAAACTAAGGCTGAGAAGAGTTAAGTGATTTGCCTAGGGTCACATGGTTACTATACATTTGAGGTGGGATTTGAACTCAGTTCTTCCCAATCTCAAGTCCAGTACCCCCTCTACTATGACATGTAGCTCGTATTTTATATACTTTTTTAAGCCCTTCATAGATATTATCTCATTCAAGTCCATTTCACAAGTTATATCATGTCATGCATAGCCAGTCAAAAACAACCAAATGCTTAGAGGGTTTGAGGAAACTACTTATGTAAGAAAAGGATGTGGTGAGGCTACAAAAGTATCTAGACTTCCCAGTGAACAATAGCAAGAGAATTTGGCCAGCTCGCTGAGATTCTATTGATTTATATTACATTTTAAGAGATGTTTTATCTTCATTTCTGGTCTTTAAAAGCTGGATGCACTTAATAGCCATAGTTCTCAAAACTGGCACGGGGTGACTCTTGGTCCAATTGTAATTTGCAAACAAACACTTAAGCACACTAGAGGGACTACTATTCAAAAGAACTTGAGAGGAAACTTTTTGTAATCAAAGTAGCTCAATACTTTATGGTCTAGTCATTTAATTGTGCACTTTTTCTCTCCATGGATACAGGTCAAAGCTTTTCTCTGTTCTGGGAGAGAGTTTATAATTGTTACAAGACCAAAAAGTATTCATCATCTGCTAGTCAACCTGGTAAAAAGCATCACCAAACTTAACTAGGCTGATCCACTCCATAGATGATAGACAGAAAGTCATCTGGGAGAATCTGAAAGTTGGAAGGGATTTAGTGACCAAGTATGAGATATTGCCAATTGGCCATCTACTCTTTGCTTGAAAATCTCCATTAAGGGAGGGTATCACAATCTTCTGAGGCAATTCATCCCACTTTGGCATGACTAATTGTTAGGAATTTTTCTCCCCTTCATACCAAGTTTTAATTTGTATCCATTTCTCCTGGTTTTGGTCTCAGATCCTAAAGAGAGTAAATCTAATCCCTTTTTCATGTGACAGTCCTTAAAATATATATATATAATGAGCAAACACGTTCCTTCTCTTCTCCAGCCTAAATTTCTCTAACTCCTTCAACCAGTGCTCATAAGAACAATTTAAAGCCTTTCATCATCTTGACTGACCTCTGAAATTTCTCCAGCTAGTCAAAGCTTTTACAAAAGCTTCAGCACCTAGAACTGTCATGAAGCCCATAGTCTTCCAACATGGTAAGCTCTGTTGACATTGCCTTTGAGAACACAGGGTCACGGAGGCAGGAAGGCTTGTGATCAAATCCTACCCCACACACTTACTAGCTCTGTGATTCTGAGCAAAGTCAATTAACCTCTCTCCCTCTCCCTCTCCCTCTCTCCCTCCCTTCCTTCCTCCCTCTCTCTCTCTCTCTCTCTCTCTCTCTCTCTCTCTCTCTCTCTCTCTCTCTCTCTCTCTCTCACTTTTGCGGGGCAGTGAGGGTTAAGTGACTTGCCCAGGGTCACACAGCTAGTAAGTGTCAAGTGTCTGAGGCCAGATTTGAACTCAAGTCCTCCTGAATCCAGGGCTGGCGCTTTATCTACTGGAGTAGGACTTTAGTGAAAAAAGGAAAAGAAATTATTCTTAATATAATAGATGGTTGTGTTCATCATGAAAAGACCATCAGTATAGGAATTAGAGGATATGAGTTCTCTTTAATACTGCCTCTTCTGCTTTCAAGGTGGACACCATTGAATACATCACTTAACCTTTTGGGGCCTCAGTTCTCTACATTTAAAATAGGGATGATAATACTTATATAAGCGAATAAACATTATTATGAGGAATGCACTATATAAATGTAAGCAATTATTTATGTCTGTGCATTATATACTTATAACCTTATCCAGAGCCTCACTCTGATGTCTCTGATGCCATCATGTATTGGAGGTAACCTTGGGATTACTGAAGACTATACCAGGAGAGTACACAACCTGGCAAACCCTACCAAATGATAAAGATTTCAAGAATGAGGTCAGTGATGATCATACATTTGTCTTCTCAGGAACCAACATTATTAAGTTTAAAGAAGCCCATTAAGGATAAGTCTCAGAATGGCATTTTTTTTTTTTGTCATAACAATTCTAAGACACTATGCCCCAAACCCAAAGAGGAGTTTCCATTAGTGTCAAGGAAGAGAGGATCCCATCTTCATCAATTAGATCAGAAAGTTTCAGGCTTATGGTTTCAGTGGTAGAAAGGACTTCAGAGATCTTCTAGCTCAATGCCCAAGGAAATAGGCTTGGTGATATGAAATGACTTGTCCAAGGCTACATAGCTTGTAATTGGCAAAGTTGGGATTTGAACCCAGGTTTTCAGTCTCCAGATCCAACACTCTGCTCACTATACTAACTTATCTTTTCTAGGAATATCAAGGTAACAAATTAATATTAAAGTGACATTTTTTACACTTCCAACGGCGTCTAGCTAGCTAGAGCAGGGCTTTGCTGAGTGTTGATGCTCAATGAATATTGAAAGACATTATTTTTTAAGTCTCCATTTTAAGGGCATGATCACTTGTAACTGAAGGAACTTGTTGAATGTTTCACACTGACTCACAGCAGTAAAATAAAGTTTTAGTCAATTCCTTACACCAATAGCCAGAAACTCCCTCTTGTGGATTGATGGACTTCATTAATACTTAAGCACTGGATTTTGCTAAAGGAAAACAATGTAGAGAGTCAGTCAAGAATATCCCTCTACTAGATAACCACCTGTTTTGGGACTTTACAATTTAAGTGAAACAGTGAGAACTTGGTCATGTGGCTGAGAGGGTCCATGAGGGATAGTTGAGAAGTTAGGCCCTATCTCCAATACTCAAATGCATTGATGATCTCATTTATGAGGCTATTCTCTCCAGTGATACAAATTACTGCCCACCCATGCCTAACTATCTTTTCTGATTCTTATCCAAGTCCTCCCATAAGTTTTCCATAGGATTCACCTCTTATGCATGGAGAAAGTCTGAGAGAAGCAAACAATACAAGATTCCATGCATTTACCTTTTTGTGTTGACTGTAGCAATTTGACTCTTGAGTGAGAGATCCTGTGTTCAAATCTTTCCTTTGCTATTCACTATGTGGGAAAGTCATGTAACCTCCCTTGATCTCTGATTCTTCATGTATAAAATGAAAGATTTGAAGTAGATGGTCTTTGAGGTCCCTGCAGTCATGGATGGAAATCCTATATTTGATCTGTAGAACAAAACACCTTCTTAAGGCTCTCCTTCAACAGGGACTGTCACATTTATATCTATCTATATCTGTATCTATATCCATGTCTATGTCTATATCTATATTTGTGGATATAGATATAGACACATGCATACATACATATACATATATCACATAAGATTTCTGGAAATATATAAAAGAGATTATTCCAATGACTTTCTAGTTATTGCAAGTAAATGAGACACAAGACAAGTGGGCATACACTTTCCATTGTTTTTTTTCCCACTGCCATGAAGGATACCTAGATCATGGAGGCTGATGTTGGATGCACAGGGGTAGGCAAAAGGAAGCTTACGGTTTTCCCAGAACCACCTGTCAGAGATGAGGCTCAAGAGGGAATATCATACATAATCAAGTGGGTATAGCAATATATTTTGTCCTAAGGGAAAGTGGGAGGGGAAGAAGATAAGGAGGGAGAAGAAGAAGGAAAGGAAGCAAGGGCAGATTGGGGGAGGGAGCAGTAAAAAGCAAAACACTTTTGAGGAAGGTGAAGATGTTCTGCATAACTGCACATGCATGACTTATATTGAATTGCTTGATTTCATAGGGAGGGTTCAGGAGGGAGGGAGGAAGAAAATTTAGAATACAGAATTAGCCCTAAAACCTTAATTTCATCACAGTGGGCTCAATGAGGGAATAACATACACACCCAATTTGGAGGGGGGTAATCTATCTAACCCTAAAGGAAAGCAGGAGGGGAAGAGGATGAGGAGGGAAGGGTGAAAGAAGAGAGGGTAGAGCAGGGGAGGCAATAGTCAGAAGCAAAACACCTTTGAGGAGGAATAGGGTAAAAGATCATAGAAAATAGAGTAAATATCATGGGAAAGGAATATGATAGAGGGAAACAGTTATAATGATTGATTATAATGGCAAAACGTATGGTACCTACTTTCCTGGGCTATTGTGAAAAAAATTCTTTGTCAAGTTTAAGGTACTATATAAAGTTATGATGAACAGGATGCTATCAGAAAAACCTGGAAAGACTTAAATTAACTGAAGCAGAGTGAAATGTACTGTATACAAAATAATACCAATAGTGTAAGGTGAACTGCTGGAAAGCACGTGGTTATTTTCAGCAATGCAATGATCCAATATAACTCTGAAGGACTTATGAAAATTCCAATCCATCTACAGAGAAAGAACTTATGGTATCCAAAAACATATTGAAACATATTTTTTTGACAGTTCCTTAATATGAAGTTTTGTTTTTATTAGTTTTCTCTCATAACCTAGCTAATGTGGAAATTATTTCCATGACTACTCATGTATAACTTATATTGAATTGCTTGAGTTCTTGGGGGTGGGAGGTGGGAAGGGAGGGAGGAAGAGAAGTTGGAATAAAAAGTTTTAAAAAATTGATGTCAAAATTTGTTTTTACATGTAATTTGGAAAATATAATTCTAAACAGAAAAAAAATCTTTGTCATAATACATGGCTCTCTACTCAAATCTCACTCACCTTCTGTAGAAGGCCACCTCCCTATCCTCTTGATAGTTTCCTAACTCTGAGATCACTTGCCATTGACACTGCATATATCTTGAAGGTACATAATTATTTTCATGCATGTTCATATTTTTATTAGAATTTCCAATTCGCTGAGAATAAGAACCTTGCTTTTGTCTTTTGTTTTTTCCCTAATGGTCAGCACAGTGCCTGGCACATAATAATTGCTTAATAAATGCTTGTCAACTGACTAGCTCTTGGTCTATTGGTAAATGAAGATAGTCTAAAATCAAAAGCTATCGATAAGCTTTCAAGCAGATATTCTCTAGCCATCCAAGATCTAGTTGCTTCTGGCTAGATACTCTATTAGAGTCATTCATGAGAAACGTTGTGACAGATGTGAATTTTTCATGTCCTATTTTGCCAAATCCATTGTGAGTAGAATTCCATGAGCAGTCATGCAGCTGCTGGGGGGATATGATGTCAAGGCTGGGCTGAGGCCAGCTGTGTCACACACAGTCCCTCGCACAGAGGAGGTTTCGCCTTGCCCTTGGGCTCTAATCCATAGAAGCCTTCTTTAGGGGCACAGTGGATAGAAGGCTGGACTTCAAGTTAGGCAACATCTTGTTCAAATCCTGTCCTAGGCATTTACCAGTCTATATTGCCTTAGGACAAGTCACTTAACCTGTCAACCTCATTTTTCTCATCTGTAAAATAAGAATAAAAATAGAGCCAGTGTTCCAGGATAGAGAAGGATGAAACTAGATAATATTTGTAAAGCACTTTGAAAACCTTAAAGTGCTACATACATGTTAGATGTTGTTATGATAGTACAGTTACTGCTGCTGTTTGCCAAGGGTGGTTGTGTCAGTGCTAGGCTTTCATAGAATGAGGAATGGGCAAGCCCAAGAATTGCAGAGAATTAAGTATTATCTAGCTGTACCCAGATGGCAGTCTGAGAAGTGGGAGTTATAAGGAAGACCAGGCAGGAGAATAGAATGACCAAAGAGTATGGGTACAAGAAATAAGCAGGGCTCCAGGCAGGATGGTAGCATCAGAGAAGTCAAGCAGTTGGTAACAACTTCTTTTCCTAGCAGGTGGGCATTGGTGGAGTTGGGTATCAGGGAACAGGTGATATTCTAGGTAAAATTGGCATCAGAGGCATGAGGTCATATGGACCCAGTCATCACATCTATAGTTTTGTCTAGGGTGAGTCCTAGGAGAGCCCAGGGAGCCAGTATTTGAAGATAGGTCTTTTTGACTCTAAACCCAGCACCCTTTCCATTATGCCACACTATTTTTCTCAAGTCTGAATTTTTCCATTGCTTTTGTTTAACTTCTACCACCTTCTTTCCTTTTGGATCCTCCAAGGTGGGCAGCACAAAGAACTTCGTTTCTTGGGGGGAAAAGTCACTGAAAGGGTAAATAAGAGTGCACCAAAGATCTATTAATTGACTGTATAATTTTGCCTGGGATTGACTTGAATGATCCCATGTGTCTGAAAGATAGAATGTTCCTTCCTAAGCTCAGAATTTATTACTTAGATACTTTGGTGAATCTGACATATAATGGAGGTAGGAATGATAGAAAATACCTGATTTGGAGTCTGGTCAGACCCTAGGGGCAATCTACTCCAAAATTATCAGAAAGTGGGGAATAGGAAATTGGATTTAGGAGAACCATTTGTCTGATTAAATGAAAGAAAAATACCCTGTGGCCCAGGGGACCATAATCTTATTCCATACCTAGGTCTATTTCCATCAGCATAATAATAGAACTCCCTACAGAGACCTCCCTCCAGAGTTCCAAGGATGTTAATAAGTAACACAATTTCTGAAAAATGGCAAGGAACACCAATAGTTTCCTGAGTCTCTGTTTATTATCATTGGACATAGCCTTCTCTCAGCTTCAGAGAAATGTTGTAAAAGGTAGCTTATTGATTAAAGGCCTCACATTCTGAGAAAGAATGGGGCAGTCCAACAGCAAGGTCAGGAAAGGTCATATGGTATGAAAAGAATCTTGGTCTGGGAGCCAGGAGCTTCCAGTCCCATCTCTGATGTTAACTAGCTAATGTACCTTGACCAAGTCACCCTTCACTCCCACCTCACCCTGGGCCTCAGTTTTCTCATTTGTAAAATTATTGACTTGGATTAAATGGTCTTTAAAATCCTAAAAAACTAAGACAAACAGGGTGAAGTGACTTGCCCATGATTACACTGCTGGTAAGAGTCTGAGATCAGATTTGAACTCAGGACGATGAGTCTTCCCAAGTTCAGGCCTGCAACACTATGCTCTGTGGTGCCATCTAGCTGCCCAATTATATTTCCATCATATACACTGCCTCATTATAGCTACAATTATTAAATGTCTTTCTCTTAGAACCTCTAGCTTTCTTCAAAGTTCTTCTCATTGCTACTTCCTATATAAAATCTTATATTAATCATTTGATAATTTCTTCCCATCCAAGCAACCTTGTATTTACCTTCTATACTAGAATAGCTGGTCTTTGACCCACCTCCTTCCCATGAATACCCAGAAGGTAATCATAAAAAGTAAGGAAAAATGTGAATCCAACTGTAAAGATGTAGCCACACCCATTAATTCTTTTACAAAGTGTGGAAGAGTTTTTTCTTTTCTTTTTAAATCCTTTTTCTCTCTTATTTTCTTTTTTCTTGCTTATATGTAAAAAGAACATTCATTGGGGGCAGCTATGTGGCACAGTGGATAAAGCACCGGCTCTGGATTCAGGAGTACCTGAGTTCAAATCTGGCCTCAGACACTTGACACTTACTAGCTGTGTGACCCTGGGAAAGTCACTTAACCCTCACTGCCCCACCAAAAACAAACCCCAAAAAAACAAAAAACAAAAAAAACCCCTATTCTTTTTTTTTAGAATTTTTTGTTTTAAATTTCCTTCCTCTCCTCTCCTGAAAGAAAACAATTTAATATAAATGATATACAGTAAATACTACAAAATTATTTCAATATTATCCATGTTACTAAAGAAAACATAGACCAAAAATAAAGTAAAAAAATATGCTTTTATTTGCATTAATTTTTCATTATAAGCATTTTTCATTAAAAGTCCTTTGGAATTATCTCAGTTCATTGTATTGCTGAGAATAGCTAAGTCATTCACGATTGATTATTGTACATACATTATTGTTGTTACTGTGTACAATGTTCTCCTGGTTCTTCTCACTTCCCATCTTGCAGGAGTTTATATAAGTCTTCCCAGGTTTATCTGAAACCATCTTGCTTGTTATTTTTTATGGAAAATAGTATTCAATCACAATCATATACCACAATTTATTCAGCCATTCCCCCAATTGATGGATATCCCCTCAATTTTAAATTCTTTTCCACCACAGAAAGAGTGGCTATAAATATTTTTGTACTGATAAATTCTTTTCCTTTTTTCTTTTTCTTTTCTTTTTTTTTTTTTAGTGAGGCAATTGGGGTTAAGTGACTTGCCCAGGGTCACACAGCTAGTAAGTGTTAAGTGTCTAAGGCCGGATTTGAACTCAGGTACTCCTGACTCCAGGGCCGGTGCTCTATCCACTGCATCACCTAGCTGTCCCTCCTTTTTTAAAAAATGTCTTTAGGATACAGACTTAGTAGTAGTAATTCTGTGTCAAAGGCTATGTGTAATTTTATAGCCCTTTGGGCATAGTTCCAAATTGCTCTCCAGAATGGTTGGATTAGTTCACAACTCCAATAGTGCATGTGTCCCAATTTTTCCACATCCCTTCCAACATTTGTCATTTTCCTTTTCTGTCAGATTAGCTGATCTGATAAGAGTGAGGTAGGTAACTTAGGGTTATTTAGTTTTCATTCCTCCAGTCAATAGTAATTTAGAGCACTTTTTTCATAATGACTATAGATAGATTTGTTTTCTTCTTCTGAAAATTACCCATTCACATCCAGGGAATGATTTGTATTTTGATAATTTTTTCTCAGTTTGAATGTTTAGTTTTTATTGAATCAGAAAGCATGGAATCTTTGGGCAGAAGACTGGCCTTGCTCTCAGGTGACCCTTAAATGTTAGTATGATTGTTCTAGAGAGACAGTTTGAGTGTATACAGGTTTGGACCAGCTTTATAACGTGTGCCATATACAGCTATATGAGAAGACAGTATGTCCCCCATTGGCCATGGCTTTTAGCTGTGGAACTACTCGCCCAGTAGAATATACCCCATCCAGGAGCTTGGGAGTTAATTCAAACCGAGTTTGCAACACAGTGAGACGAACCTGGCAGAGAACAGTCATGTGCTTTCTATGGTAACCCAGATATAAAGAAGATTAGCCCCCACAAACCCACCTGAGCAAGCTACTCATCAGAGACACCACACCCAAGGGAGACCTGAGGAAAGGAGTACACAAGTAGAAAAAAGATATGGAGGCCCACCTATACCAATGGCACCAGTGACCTTGACAACAAGTGGTCTCTACATGTGAGCTTCACTATCAGTATATTCAGTGCCTACTCTTCTTGTGGATGCTGTATGTGTTCATGGGAGAATATGCCCAGGCTTTATCTATGTGTGCATGTACATGAGCAGGGATGTTTTGGAGCTATTATTCTTACTCTGCTGTCTTTGCAAATGCCTTTGCTTTGAGCTAATTGTGTCTACTGGCTGACTGTTAATGGGCAGCAAGATGATAAAGGCTCATGAACTGGAGTGTTTGGAACCTAGATATACAGAGTGCCCTAGAACTGGACAAAAGAACCTTCCAGGGACCCAAACTACTAGTTCAGATCCCAGTGTCGATTGTGCTAGTAGGCTGAGGTGGGTATTCTACCTACATACTGTATATCTATTTATGTAGATACATGTCTCCACTGATAGAATTTAAGCTTTTTGAAGGCAGGGATTACTTCCTTTTTGTCTTTTTATCCCCAGAGTCTAGCACAGAATCTGGCACATAGTAGATGCTTAATAAATGGTTGTTGATTGATTAATTGATTGCAATGGACTGTACTAGGTACTAGAAAATAAAGACATAAACAAATGAACCTTTGTCTTAAAAATCATATATCCTAAGGGGCAGCTAGATGGTGCAGTGGATAAAGCACTGACCCTGGAGTCAGGAGGACCTGAGTTCAAATCCTGCCTCAGACACTTGACACTTACTAGCTGTGTGACCCTGAGCAAGTCACTTAACCCCCATTGCCCCACCAAAAAGAAAACATACATTCTACTGAGAGGATGCCCATAATACACAGAGAGGTGACAGAAGGATAGACATGTAACCATTGAGGGCATGTACACTGGAAAGCATGTGCGAATATCTAAAGGGTTTAGAAAAGCATGATAGAGACTGGACTGTGATGTCATTGGAAAGGGGAACTCCCAGAACCTCCCTTTACTCATGCAGAAAGGAGGACATAATTAAATTGGTACAAAAGGAAAAGACAGAATAAGTTTGGTGGGAATAGAGAGTATATAAGGAGAAAGTATAGAATAAGTCTCAAGGCAGGAACTAAATTGTGAAGTGAAAACACATTAAATTGTCTGTGTTTTGAATGCTAAACCAAGGAATTTGTATTTTTCTAGAGATGATAATAAGGCACTGAAGCTTCTAAAAATGAGGAGTAACATTTTCAAGCTGATGTTTTAGGAATATCAGTTGGGAAACTCTAAAAAGATGTATCTGGAGAGGGAAAAGTGTAGGAACAAGGAGAGCAATTGGGAGGCTTGGGAGGGAGCCTGGTGCCTTAGGAAGAATACTTGCATTTGAAGTCAAAGGACCCAGCTTCAAATCCTGACTCTGCCAATTATTACTACCTGTGTGATCTGGGACAAATCATTTCCCCCTCCTGTGATTCCTTTTTCTCCACTATAAAATGAGGACTTTGGAATAAATGACCTTGAAGGCCTATTCTACCTCAATGACTTTAAATTCAGGGAAGAGGTATGAGGAGCTAAAAATGCTCATATTTGCTCCTATCTTACGTTCCTACTAGAATATAAGCTATTTGAGGGCAAGGAGGATACTATATTATCCTCAGCACCAAGTCCAGTGCTTCCCATATATTTGTTGACTGTGCCAAATTGAAGCCAAGGGAAGTGTCTAAACAGATAGTATAAAAAGATAGCTGAATTGTATGGGCAAGGTAAAGATAAGTCTTTTTAGATGATATGATTAGAATATAATTACCAATACCCACAAATTGTTTATTTCTCTCTAGATAAATGATCAATTTATATAAAGAATTACGGTTTGAATGAATTCTTTTCTTTAAGGCATTTTGAACCCCCTTCTTCACCATTTCTGTTCTTTAATGTGTGCGTATGACACGGAAGAGATTTAAGTTTTACATTTAGGAGTTTATTTCATGGGAAAGATTTGATGCATCACAGCAGAGAGAGGATCACTTAACCAGCTCTTTAGTAACAAAATGAAATTTGCAGGATGATGAATTTTCTACCTCAAAAAGGAATTCACAATACAATTTTTCTGTTGTAAAGAAGCTATTTTCCCAGGACTAAAAAAAAAAAAGCATGGGGGGCAGCTAGATAGCACAGTAGATAGAGCACTGGCCCTGGAGTCAGGAGTACCTGAGTTCAAATCCGGCCTCAGACACTTAACACTTACTAGCTGTGTGACCCTGGGCAAGTCACTTAACCCCAATACCCTCACTAAAAAAAAAAAAAGCATGAATACTCTTTTTCAATGATTATATATGTATGCAGGTATCAATATATTTGTGTCTGTCTATTAGATTCAGGGAGATGTAGACAGAGAGTCACAAAGGGCAGAGGTAGAGAGAAGAAGTAGGAAAGAGGGAGAGAAAGGAGAGAGAGAAACAGAAAGACGGGGAAAAAGAGGGAGAGAGAAAAACAGACAGAAAGGCATATATACACATATATGTATATATAAATATATTTTTATACATATATATGCATAGAGAGAGAATAAGAGATGGAGAGACAGACAGATGGACAGAGAAAGACACACACTGAGAGAGACACAGGGACAGAGAGACATAGAGACAAAGATGCACACGAAAAGACAGACAGACACATACATCCAGAGAGAGAGAGAGAGATGAAGTTGGGTAAATGAAGTAGTTGTGATTATGATTGTATTTCTATCTTCTAATATGATTTTCCCCATCATGTTCTGGGCATTTTATTCTCTATTTGCTTGTGTGTGTGTAGCAATGAGGGTTAAGTGACTTTCCCAGGGTCACACAGCTAGTAAGTGTCAAGTGTCTGAATTCAGATTTGAACTCAGGTCCTCCTGAATCCAGGGCCAGTGCTTTATCCACTGCACTACCTAGCTGCCCCACTTTATTCTCTATTTGTTAAGGAGATAAGGAACCAGGAAAGTAGGGGATATTAATGTGTCAAGTATTATATATCCTTCAGAAAAGTGGCTGGCCATCACTTTAGGGTCTTGAAACTTATAACTGACAATTATTTAACTATGAAATTCAGTTTTTTAAAACCCAGATTGATGTCTAATTGAATGAACTTGAAGAAACATCAAAATATGCAAAATTTGGAAACAGGGTTTAGTGGAAAGAAAACCTAAGGCATTTTTTTTTAAATATCAGAGGTCTAGACCAGCTGGAACCTTAGAGCCCATGTAATCCAGAACCTTGACTTTACAGATAAGGAAATTGAGTCTTGGTGAGTTTATGTGATTTTCCCAGAGTCACACAGGTATGACTCATCAGAGGTAGAATGTGAACCAAGGTCCTCTGACTTCAGAACTAGGGTCTTTTCAAGTGTAATACCCTGGAAAAGTGAATTGGACTCAGAGTCAGAGGAAAGTTCCAGAGCTGTTACTTATCTGAATGATCTTGGTGGAATAATTTCTCTTTTAAGGAAGTCTCTTAAGGAAAAAGTAATCCTTCACACATTACTCTCACCTTGAAGATACAGGACCTAATAATTAACTCCTCTATGAGAGGGAGCAAAATATCCAAGGGATATTACTATGTTGAATTGACCATTAGCCCTGCAATGATCTTCTGAGTATCATTGCGTTACTCTACATATCAAAATCCTTCAATAACTCCCTATTAACTCCAGAATAAAGTCTAACCTCTGTAGTTTTTATATAAAATGTACTGCATCAAGACTATAACTTTACTTCCTTATCACAAATGACAATCCTTTCACATTCTATTTTCCAGACAAATTGGAGTACTCTTTGTCGCCCCAATATAGCCAATAACTTCATTCTTCTATGTGTTTGTTTACTTTGTTTCCTAAATCAGAAATGTTCTTCTTCCCTTCCCTCTCCTTTCACCCATCCCTTTCCCCCCTACCATATCATTGCCTTTTGACAACTTATGCCTTCTTCAATACCAAAATCAAGACTTACCTCTTCCATGATTCCTTCTTTGGAAATTGGGAGTCACAGGTCCTGGATTCAAATTCTAACTTTGATACTTACTACCTGTGTGACTTTGGGCAGGTGGCAACTTTCCTACATCTCAGTTTTCTTCTCTTTAAAAGTGAAGGGGTCATGGGCAGCTAGATGGTGCAGTGGATAGAGCACCAGCCCTGGAGACAGGAGTACCTGAGTTCAAATGTGGCCTCAGACACTTAACACTTACTAGCTGTGTGACCCTGGGCAAGTCACTTAACCCCAACTGCCTCACTTAAAAAAACAAAAAACAAAAGCAAAGGAGTCAGGCCAGATGATCTCCAAGGCCCCTTCCAACTCTAAATCAAAGCTCTTATGGATCTAAATCATCTATGTATTTTGTCTCATCTTGTATTTCTATACTTTTGTATGGACAGATTTTACAGAGCTTAATTTTCCTGTCTCAAGTGGCCAAGCCTTAATGCTTACCTGTTATGGACCCTGTCATGAAGTTTGATATCCCCATCCGGCTATTCATTGGTGTCATGCCCTACTTGGCATGAGATTTTCTTTTTTTTTTTTTGGTGGGGGGGGTGTCCAAGTTTTTTTTTTTTGTCATTTCAACAAATATTTATTTTATATTTTCCAGTTACATGTAAAGGTAGTTTTCGACATTCATTTTCATAAGATTGAGTTCCAAATTTTTCTCCCTTCCTCCCTCTCCTCCTGGCTCCACAAGACAGCAACCAATCTGATATAGGTTATGTATGTATAATCTAACGGTGCTCTTTAAATCAGTTCTTTCTATGGGGGTGGATAGTATGCTTCATCATTAGTCCCTTGGTATTGTTTTAGATCATTGTATTGCTAAGAGTACTTAAGTCATTCACAATTGCTCATAGAACAATACTGCTGTCACTGTGCACAATGTCCTCCCAGTTCTGCTCACTTCATTATACATCAGTTCATATGAGTCTTTCCAGGTTTTTCTGGAATCATCCTGCTTGTCATTTTTTATAGCACAATAATATTCCATTACAATCATATACCACAGCTTCTTCGGTCACTCCCCGATTGATGGACATTCCTTTGATTTCCAATTCTTAGCCACCACAAAGAGTTGCTATAAATAGTTTTTGTACATTTCCCCCCTTTTCTCTTTTTCACAATTACTATTAACTGTTTCCTTCTATCCTATTCCCTTCCCATGATATTTACTCTATTATCTATCTTCTTTCACCCTATCCCTTTTCAAAAGGGATTTGTTTCTGACTATCCCCTCCTCCAATCTGCTCTCTCTTCTTTTGCCCCTTCCTCTTTATCCCCTTCTCCTCCTATTTTCCTGCAGGGTTAGATAGATTACTCCACCCAATTGAGTTTGTATGTTATTCCCTTCTTGAGCCAACTCTGATGAGATTAATGTCTTTGAGCCTATTCTGATGATTGTAAAGTTCATTTACTGCCCTGCTCTTCCTCTATCTCTTCTTCCACTCCACAAGCCCTGTCCTATTTCTTTCATGTGGCATTTTACCCCATGCTACCTCTCCCATTCCCCCTCCCCCAGTGCATTCCTCTCACTCCTCAATTTTACCCTAAAGATGTTATCATGTGGCATCTAGGTGACACGGTGGACAAAACATCCACCTTGGACCCAGGAGGACTCTTTTCCCAATCTGGCCTCAGACACAAGATGCTCACCCACTGCATGACCCCAGGCATGTCACCTAACTTCAACTATTTATGGTCCTGTATTTGAAAGTAAAATTTTCCATTCAGTTCAGGTTGGCATGAGATTTTCATTTACTCATGTTGCTTATTGTATAAAAATTCCCAATCCAAATTCACCCTTGGGGCACCCCAAGGCACCATCTTGAAGTGTGCTTGGCCATCTTTTAGTTGATGAATGCTGGGGTAAAATCTGTATTGCTTTGCACCCCAGTGTTTAGAAAATCTGGGACACTGGGGCAACTGAAAGACAGAAGAAGTACTTGTTTTCTACTCTCAAATCCCATGTCTAATTTGTAGTTCCATATGATTCACAAGCAGTAAGCATAGAGGTCTCTCTTCAGTCTAAAAGCCATACTGGTCAGATTAATATAACTCCTCATAAATACTTGTTACATTCAGAGTTGTATCATATGTGTCTGTGTACATGATATATTTTCCTCCCCCCCCCCCCCCGCCGCCCGTGAGATTGTAAGTCACTTGAAGGCAGAAGTGGTGTCTTATTTGTAGTTTCTTATCTCCCCTGGTGGCTGTGATACTGTACAACTTATAGAAACATTTTCAATCCTCCTCTACTAGATGGGAAACTCTTTGAGGGCAGGGCCTGTGCACTTTATGTCCTATATTTGTATTGCCATTGCTCTAGAATAGAGGAAACATTTAATAAATATTTGTTATACTCTTTGATTTCATGAATAAGACAGCATGGTACAGTGCAAATGCTGACTCTCAAGTCAGAGGAGCTGAGTGTTAAGTCCTTTCTGAGGCAGACTATCTCTGTGGTCTTAGGCACATCACCTCATCTTGACCCTTACATAGTGGTGTCATTTTGTTCCTCTTTGAGCCTGAAGGACAACAACCAACCAACCCCATTCTGTGCATTGAGCAGATTGGAGTATATAGCCTTTGAAGTCCTGTCTAGTCCTAGCTCTATGATCCTCTAAATAAACCTTTGTTGAATTAATTAGAATATAATTTATATAAGTGAATTTCTTGCTATTAGCTATGTTATATGAAATTAAAAGCAGCAGATCTGCGTGATCAACACATTATATAGTACAGAAGGAGTTTCCAATATTCTTTTCACTAAAAGGTCTTAAAATCACACTTTTTTCACAAACGCTGACTTTCATTTTGGAGGAATGCTGTTAATCTAACCTGATCAGATTTTTTCCCCTTTGCCTTCTGACTGATTTCATTTCCTTTCCAGAATATTATTACTATTAACTGACAAAAAGGAAAGGGGCTATGTATTGATTCTCTCTCAGGGTCAGATTTCTACTCTCACTTCTTGTATATCATTCCTCGTTGCTTAAAAATAATGGCATAAAAGCACTTGAGTCACTGAGCTCTATCAGCATCGATGACTTTTTGTTTTTTTGCTTTTGGAGGCAAAGAAGAATAATCCAAAGGATGATTGGAGTAATCTCACCTTCTTCTAATAATTAAGAATAATGTCAAATAGCAAGGAGTCAGACTTCACCTGGAGCAATGTGTGTAGTTTAGGGGCACCAGGGGGAGATGATGTGTTGACAAGATATTCTGCCTTCTGAAACTACTGTAAGCTAAGTCTAGTTATTTTCTCTTCTGCATTGGCTTCCATTCAGATACTCCAAGATAGTGACCATATATACATGTGAAGTTTTCTCTCCTTTGAAACAACCATCTCCACTCCTTTCAAACAATTGTCACATAGTTTCATGTCATTTTCAGATAAAGGCAACCAGAAGAATGAGTGAACTTGAAACCAAGAAATATGAAGAATAATGGAAGGAACTGGAGATGTTTAGTCTGGAGTAGAAAAGAGTGAGGACATGATGACCTACCTTCAAATATATGAAAAAGACTGTAACTTAGATGAGATAATAGGTTTTTTTTTTTCCTTGCATGGATCCAGAGAACAGAATTAGAATCTAGAATTGGACATTCCAGGGAGGCAGATTTCAAATCTCTCATTATAAGAAGCTGCTTAAAGCTATTTGAAATGGACTGTTTCACGAAGTGATAAAACAGTTTCATATGTTTGGATCTGTAAAGGACTTTCGCAGTTTACTAAATACAATCTCTTCATTTTATTATGTTCTTCAATTATCAAGCATTTCCTTTTTCTTATTGCTCCCACCCACCCATTCACCTAGGGAGAATAGAAAAAAAAATACATATAACAATCATAGTCAAGCAAAAAAAAAAAAATCCTATTTTGGCCATGTCCAAAAAGATGTCTAATTCTGTATATTACTTTATTCTATCACTCTCAGGAAAGGGGAAGCATTTTTAATCAAGTCCTCTGGAATCATGATTAATCAGAATTCTTCACTCATTCAAATTGTTTGTTTTTACAGTGCTGATATTATAATATAAAATGTTCTCCTGGTTCTGCTCAATTTTATATACAGATCATTTATCCATTTGTAATGTCTTATAGTGTATAGTGAAAGAGGTTGGTTTAAACCTATTTTCTGTCAAACTGCTTCCCAGTTTTTCCATAAGTTCTTGCTGAATAAATACTTCCTTCACCTAATATTTTATATTCTTCATTGTATTGATCACTACTAGGCTGTTATATGGTCTGCTCAACTCAACTGCATTTCTATTTTTTAAACAGCAGTAAATAGTTTTTTATAATGATGACTTTTTAATATAATGAAATGTAAATATGTGGAATTTAATGGAATTTAAAATATATGACCATATTTAATCATACATATTTCAAAAATATACTTTTCCATAAATATATGAATTCTTAATATAATTAAATTTGCTATCACTTGAAATTCTAGGCTTCCTTAATGCATATATTTATTTTCATTTTTCTTTGGAAATTATTGACCTTCTCCTCTTATATATGAATTTTGTTAATATTGTGTTTGATTCTATAACATTTTTCTTATTAATTTGACTAATAGAGTATTAAATATGTGGATTAATTTAGGATATATTTAATTACATTGTAGTGGCTCAACCATAACCATCAAGCTCTCTAACTATTTAGGTCTTCTTTTATTTAGATTTAGAGCTATAGCTGATTTTACACCAACATGCCTAACTTTCTCATTTTAAAGATAAGGAAACAGAAAAACAGAAAAGCTAATTGACTTGTTCAGGATGAAACAATTTGTAAATGTCTAAATCAGATTTTGAACCTAGGCTTCCTGACTCCATGTCCAGTGTTCTATCTACTACAGGTTGCTCTGTCTCAAGTGAACATGTACCAAAGCTATTTTGTGGTTATATTGATATGATAGGTATTTGTCTTACTAGGTTAATTACAGAAGTGGTAAGTGTTTTCGGGTTTTTAAAAATGGAAATCCCCTTTCTATCTTTTCATCCTAGTTTTTGTTAGAACTATATAGAAATGCTAATGAATTTTGTGGTTTCATTCTGTAATTTATTGCTTTGCTTAAATTATTAATCATCTCAAATTAGTTTCCTCATTGATTCTCAGGGGTTTTCTAAGCAAAGCATCATGTCATGGACAAATAGAGAAAATTTTGCCTTCCATTTGTTGACTTTTATTCCTTTAATGTTTTTATCTTGTTATCTCAAAAATGTATTAATTGTATAACTATGGGCAAATACCTTCAGCTCTCTGAATTCCATATTCATTATCTTCAAAAAGGCATAATGATATAGCTATTCCTTACCTAAACAGGGTTGTTGTGAAGAAAGTGCTTAAAGCCCCATATTAGTAGAAGCTATAATTGTTATTCTTATTTAATGTTATATTGGAATGTCAACATTATTTAAGTAGATAGGGATATACTTCAGGTCTAAATTTCCAAACTAGAAAAAAAAGTCTCTATGTTATTTTTTTTTTTGCATTTAAATGAATTTTTATTGATACCTTCTGTTTTTTTAACATCACCATAGTTATCTCCAATATCTCTCATCCTTCTATCAGAGAGTGACCACATATAAGTCATTTTCTTTTTTAATTTTCAACATTTATTTTAATAAGATTTCAAGTTCCAAATTGTTCTCCCTCCCCTCTTCACTCCCCCCTCCCCAAGACAAAAGGCAATCTGATATAGGTTATATATGTACAATCAAAGTAAACATATTTCTGCATGTCTCTATATTCTTGATAAAATTGTTTTGTTATGATCCAAGTGGTAATGTACACTGGTGATATGGGAAGATATGTAACCTTTGAAGTATTCAGATTGGGTATATAATGCTGGGGGGGGGGTGGAAATCCCATCATACAGAGGCAGTATGACCTTTCTCATCTGGAAAGTTAATGAGATGTTTTGGATGAGATACTGGACTGGGAATCAACAGAGTTCTGGGTTTGAATCCTCTCTCTGCCACTTACTTAAGAGAATCACATAATTGGAAGAAATCTCAGTGGCCTTCTAATCCAACTTGTACTTGAACAGGAATTCCTCCTTCTTCTTTACAAATGAGGTGAAGTGACTTGTCACACAGCTAAGTATCTGAGTCCAGATTTGAATTCAGGCCCTCCTGATTCCAGAGCCAGTGCTCTATTGACTGTGCCACTTACCTACTCCTAAGTATTCTTCTACAACATATCTGAACAATTGTTTTCTGGCCTTTTCCTGAAAGCCTTTACATTTTGTGTAAAGGGGAACCTTCTACCTCCAGAAGCAAATCATTACACTTTTTGATGTCTGATTGCTAGGAATGCTCTCTTCATGTCAAGTATAAATTTACCTGGTAGAAATTCTCTCCCATTGTTCTTGATTCCTCCCCTCCCCCCAGGGTTAAGCAGAACAAGTCTAAACTCTTCCTCATGACAACCCTTCAAATATTTGAAGACAGTTATTATGTCCCACCAAAGTATTTTTTCCCTCCAAGCTGAACTTTCTCAAATTCTTTTACCCAATTCTCATATAGTATTATTTTGGGGCCCTTCACGGTTCTTATTTCCCAGTTCACTATCTTTGTGGCATTGGATAGGTCACTTAAATGCTGTTTGTTATCTTCTATTATTCAATTTTAGTTTATTTTTAGTTTCAAATTTCTCTCTCTTCCCATCCATATCCCCTTCTCTACCCTTGAGAAGGCAAGATGTACAGAGCCCATTATAAATATGAAGTCATGCAAAACAAATTTCTACATTAGCCATCTTCTGGGGAAAAAAGAAAGAGAAAAATAGCCTTCAATCATCTGCATTATGAATCTATTAGTTCTCTTTCCTGAGGTGGATAACATTTTGTCCTATTTGTTGTTTATTTTATATTATTCAGTTTTGTTTTAAGTTAAATATTCCACTTAACCTCTCTAAATCTTGGTTCCCTTCACTGTAAGACAGAGATATTAATACTTACAATGCCTTCCTCACATGGTTGTTTTGAAGAAACTACTCCATGAACCTTAAAGTCTACATAAATGTGAATTATTGTTATCTGTAGCAAGAGGGTTATAATAAAGACCCACGAGTGTTTGCAGAACAATTAATCTCAACAATTGCTTAGTACTTTGCCGGTACAAAGAGCTTGATAAATGCCTAATGACCATAATGAGTCCAGAGCTACCCTGATTGCAACATCTGATGGTACAACTTGCCTTTTAATAGCATTAAAACAGACGATTTGGTTCCTATTTAGTCTTAGATCTGAAAGTGGGAATGTTAAAAAAAGCTAATTTGAATCTGATTCTAGATTTGGAAGCTTGCTTTTACAATAAATAAAATATCACACTGTCAGATTGTCACAGCCTAATAGTCTAATTCTTTTGACCAAACAATGAAAATGCATAAAAGTGCACTATTTTGTAACAATTTACGTTTGATTGAAAACAATTACATTCACTAATGGTACTCCCTATAAGATGATTTATTATTCTATTATCCAATGACAGTCTATTGCTGTCAAATGCAAGTGCACTTTCTATAAGTGTGTATCAATATTGAACATATAGAAACATGCCAAATTAATCAAGTGGGCCTGCTTTCTGTATTATAAGGCACAGGGTTGGATGTATCTCAGAGCAACTTCATAAGATGAATGAATGAATCAATTAATGCAACATTTATTAAGGGTTGTTCTAAACACTGGGGCTACAAAAGCAAAATTGAGAATCCCTACTCTTGGCGTGCTCATGTTCTAACTGGGGAGACAACATATGTGGAAGGTTTCAGTTGCAAGTCAGACACAAAAGTCCCATGGGCCTTTGGCTAAAATGGTGAAGTGGGTGCTAATTTCTCTTCTTATATTTCCAATGGTAAAAATCATACTAGTTTCTGATCTTGAACCACTTGTAAGTGCCAAGAACTTTGGTTTCCAGAACTTTCTTTTCTGGGTCTTCAGCAGCTGAGGTCATAGTACCTCCATGGGTGCCTAGGATGATGGTTGAGGACACTCAACTAAAAGCAACACTTCTCCCAAGGCTATTGAGTTCAAAGTCCTGGGCTGTTAAGATCCAAGGAGAGATGATGGTCAAGCTTGTGGTGCTTCAACTTGCTTGACAGATGCTGTCTCCCAAATCCCCCTCAGGGTGTCCTGCTGCTTCAGGTTTAGAGAAAAGGTTGAGTACTGGCTAGGGTACTATGAGGCTCTTGTCAAATTGCACTGAATTCTATCATCATATATCACAATTTAGCTTAGAAAGAATTTATCAAAGACCTATGTACAATATTTTGTGCTAAGCCCTGGGGAAACAAATATTAATAATGACCAGCATTTATATAATGGCTTAGGATTTCCAAGGGACTTTACAAATATTATCTCTTTTATCCTTATAGCAATCCTGGAAGACTCTATTATTATCCCAATTTTACAAATGAGGAAACTGAGGAAGATAGAGATTAAGTGACTTGCCCAGGGTCACACAGTTAGTGTTTGAATACAGCTATGAATTCAAATCTTCCTGCCTTCAGCTCCAGCATTGTAGCCACGGTGCCACCTAGGCTAACAAATGTATGTTGTGTGCATTACACAGAGACTATAGAGGCTCTTTCAACTTAGATCTTGGAGATCTTCTTAGTTTTCTCAGGTTTAATATGATTATCTGAAGTAATGATGCCAATTGCAGTCTGAGCTCCCATCTAATATAGACACACTCTATTATAATACCACTCAAGAGACACTAGTAAAATAGCAGATGAATTTAATGAAAACCTAATAACATCTTGGTGACATAGTGGATAGAAAACTGGACGTGAAGTCATGAAGTTGTGAGTTCAAATCCAGCCTCAGATATTTCCCAGCTATGTGACCCTGGGCAAATTATCTCACTCCTGCCTGTCTCCTTTTCCTTGGCTGTAAAATGGGTGCAATAACAATATTTACTTGACAGGGTTTTAGTGTGATTCAAATGAGATAATGATTGTAAAGTGCTTAGCACAGTGCCAGGCACATAGCAAATGCCACAGAAAATGCTCTTTTCCTTTCCTTTACCTAGTGCTGGACACAATGCCTATTTTAATGTGACCTAAGATGTGCTACAACAGACAGAATATTGTCTCATATGGCCTTTCCTTGCTACCTCGATATTGGTTTATACTATATGGTAGGGTAGCTAGGGGACACAGTGGATAGCATGCCAGGCCTGGAGTCAGAAAGACACTTCCTCAGACACTTCCTGGCTGTGTGACCCTGGCCAAGTCACTTAGCACTGCTTGCCTCAGTTTCCTCATGTGTAAAATGAGCTGGAGAAAGAAATGGCAAACCGCTCCAGCATCTCTGCCAAGAAAACCCCAAATGGAATCACAGAGAGTTGGACATGACTGAAACAACTAAACAACAACAAAAACACAAGGGCAGTGAGTGTGCAATTGGCCTGATCAATTGATCTCACTTCTATGTATAATTTCTTTTTCACATTCAGTTTACTCTAGAAATTCACTGTTGATATTTAAGTATAGATCTTGCCATTAAGGATCCCATAACTTATCAGGGACAATGAAACATACACAGATGTACCCAAAAATATTTATTTGCAGAAAATACAAAGTTACATGATATAGTTAATCTGAAAATACAGGGTGATAAAAGGGTGGGTAAGCAGTAATGACCCAATCCAATTCAATTAATGTTTTAAAGTGACAGGCACTGGCTAAGTGTTGTGGATACAATTAATAAAAAAAAAGATAGTCCCTGCCTCCAAGGAGTTTATAATCTAAAGGGGGTGACAATGCAAAAAGGAAGATTGGGGGGGAAATTGAGAGAGCATCAGGGGGTACTCTGCATAATGACATGCTGTTTCATAGAACTGAAACCAGGCAGATGCAAAGTGGAGTCAACTGAGTTCAGTCTCTTCCTCTGTTAACTAAGTCATTGAAAGGAGTTTGGTACTCCCAGCTTTCCAATCAGAGTGGAGCAGAGGCTGAGGGAGGTGGTGTCAATCAAGGCTTGAGTTAGCAGCATGGTGGTGAGATTAGAAGTGATGAGCTTATCCTGGGAGCAGTTTCTCATTCCCTGTTGAGTTGAACCCAGGCAAAGCAACAGATGCAAAGTGGGGATAGCTTCTTCAAGTATTTGAAGGGCTAATGCATGGAAGAGGGTTTAGTCTATTCCTGCTTGAATCCAGAAAACAAGCCTAGAAGTAATTGGTGGAAGTTGTTTTTATGTTTGCTTATTTCATTTTCAGATAGTTCTTTCCTGTGTCCCAACCTAGACTTGCTGGAGCTACTCATCGACTTGATTTCCCCCTGCTAATGGATCTGCATAGGACCTCTGATGTGTTCAATTTACTACCTGACCTGGAGTTAGTTTGCGCCTCATTATACAACCTGGTGCCCCTCCTGCCATTTTCTGGAATATTCATTATATTGATGCCAGGATTTGTTCAGTCCCTTGAACTCCTGAATTTGAGATTGGACGGCATCAGCTTTCTTGGAAGCAGGAATCATAGACATGTGCCACCACACAGCAGTTGGTGAAAGTTGTGAAGAAGCCAATTTAAGCTTGAGGTAATGAAAAATTTCCTAAATTTATCTAAAAGTGTGATGGGATGCCTAATAAGGTAGTGAATGAAAGTCTACATAGCCAAATGTCAGGATTTCTATTAGAAGCTGGACTAGTATGAAGTTTTAGACACTTTCTAACTTGAGATTCTCTCATCTTGAAAACTTCTTTAGCATGGCCAATTTAGAACTGTTGCTTTTTAAGTTGTGAAAGTCTATTTCTTCTTCCATCACTTACAGTTAAAGCTACTCTTTTTTAAAATCTCTCAACAAAACTGCGTTCTGCGTTGCCAGAATATGGAATTCAGTGACTCTAGCAATCTATTACCCTAATAAATAAAAAAGAACAACCTAATCTTTTCTATGTTGTTATCTTTGTTTGTAAAATTACCTATCATTGGTTGGAATCCCATGATTTCACATTTTTAGTGTAAATGCTAGATCAGCTTCATGACAAAGCATAGCCTTGAAAATTCTCATGTTTCCTGGGCATATTATCTAATATTTTGGGGGCTTTAAGACATGCATATGACAAAGAAATATTGTCACATCTTCATTGATAAAACATTTAATCTGCTGATTATACTGCCAAAGATGAATACATGTTTCATTGACAGAGACTGCAGGCTCAATGAGTCTTCAGTTTGATATAACAGCCAGAAAAGCCAGATTATTATAAATCTGCCTTGATACAAGTACAGGATTATGGGTGAGGGAGGTAATAGTCATACCATTTTATTCCCTGGTCAGATTCATCTGTAATATTGTATTGTTATGGGCACCACATTTTAGTAGGTACATTGAGAATCTGGAAGAAGGGGAAGTACCAATATGGTGAAAGGCCTTGATATCATGCTGTATAAGAATTTGTTGAAGGAACTGGAGATGTATAGACTTGAGAAGAAATTGTCTAGGGGTATATGCTAGCTGTCTTAAGTATTCGAAGAACTGTTGTGTGGGAGAGGGAGTATATGATTCTGCCTAGCCCCAGAGGGCAAAACCAGATAAATGAATAGAAGTTCCTGAGAGGCAGATTTAATGTAAAAGAAATCTTAACTATTTGAGTTATCCAAAAGCAGAGTGAACTGCCTTGGGATATGGTAGATTTTTCATTTTCTAGGTCAGTGTGGTTGACTATTTGGTGGGTATATTGTTGAGAAGATTGTTCAGATTGAACTAGATAGTTTGAGTGCTCTGAGATCCTGAAGCTATGTGGCTATATGCTGGTCCGAGTGCAATGAGGAGGTGTGCTATTTACTAGTAAGGGTGATCAATGTACTTTTTTTTCATTTCTCTTTTCTAACATTGGAATATGCTGTTTCTACATGGAAAACCAAATTCCATCTGTGTAACTGACCAATACTTATTGAATACATATTAGATGCAAACCACTGAGGAAAGTATAGGTATTCAGTTTAAATCAATTAATTATTCAACAAGCATTTATTAAGTACCTACTATATTAAAGATATAAGAGGATATAAAGCCAAAAATGAAATAGTCTCTCACTTCAGGAAACATATTTTCTTTTTAAAAGATTTTAATATATTTAATTTTTTCCATATAAATACTTTCCAACTACATTTAGAGAGAGTTTTCAACATTTGCTTTTATAAGATTTCTAGTTTCAAATTTTTCTCCCTCTCTCCCCCCTCCCCAAGACAGCAAGTAATCTGATCTAGGTTATATATGTACAAATCAGGAAACATATTTTCTAAGAAGGTAGGCAACAATTATATATACATACATACATATATATATGTATATATAAGTATATTCAGAAACCATTAAAATATACATTTTGGGAAACAGGGCTCTAGAAGCTGAGAGGGTCAGGAAAGGCTTTTATAAACAGTGATACCACATCTGACTCATGATTTGAGTAATAAGGAAACCAGGGATTCCAAGAGATAAGCCATGAAAGACCAGTGCTCTACAGGCATGGGGCACAACCAGCCCACTATGAAGGCATGCAGGTAGGAGATGAAACATTCTGTATAAGTAACAGCAAATAGGCCATCATGGAAGATCCATAGACTGCATGGAAGATTTGAATTTAAGGCTGAAAGTAAGCAGTATAATGCTGGAAAGGTAGAATGGGGCCATATTGTGATTAGGTTTATGTGCCAGAGAGAGAACTCTACATTTGATCCTTAAGACAATAGGAAGTCAATGGAATACATTGAAAAGAAGGATTATTACATCATCAGATCTGTGCTTTAAGAAAACCACTTTGTTTTTTTTTGTTTGTTTTATTTTGTTTTTTTAGTGAGGCAATTGGGGTTAAGTGACTTGCCCAGGGTCACACAGCTAGTAAGTGTTAAGTGTCTGAGGCTGGATTTGAACTCAGGTCCTCCTGACTCCAGGGCCGGTGCTCTATCCATTCTGCCACCTAGCTGCCCCCACCACTTTGGTTTTTTTTAATTAATAGTATTTTATTTTATTCCAATTACATGTAAAGATAGTTTTCAACATTTATTTTGTAAGATTTTGAGTTTCAAATTTTTCACCCTCTCTTCCTTCCCTCCCTACTCACCAGGACAGCAACCAATCGGATATAGCTTAAACAGTACAGTCCTGTTAAATATATTTCTACATTAGACATTTTGTGAGAGAAGAATCAGAACAAAAGGGAAAAACCACAAGAAGAACCAAAAAAACAATAGAAAAAAGGGAAAACAGTATGCTTCTATCTGCATTTAGATTCCAGGTATTTTTCTGGATGAGTCTTTTGGAATTGTCTTGGATCATTGTATTGTTGAGAAGAACTAAGTCTACCACAGTTAATCATCACACAATGTTGTTGATACAGTGTGCAATCTTCTTCTTTTTTTTATGTTGAGGCAATTGGGGTTAAGTGACTTGCCCAGGGTCACACAGCTAGTAAGTGTCAAGTGTCTGAGGCTGGATTTGAACTTAGGTCCTCCTGACTCCAGGGCCAGTGCTCTATCCACTGTGCCACCTAGCTGCCCCAACAATGCTCATTTGGTTCTGCTCATTTTACTCAGCATCAATTCATGTAAGTCTTTCCAGGTTGTGAGAAAATAATGGGATTTGGCAGACGCCTAGGGCCCCACCTGAAGATGATTTGGAATTGATTGAATTGGGTGAAACTGATGGAGACTGACTGAGAACCTACTTAAGGTTGATTAAATTGAGACCACACCTGGCTGGCTCTGAGTGGGGTGTTGTTCTCAGAGGCTGTGGACTATGACATCAACACTAGACCACCCTCAACCAATCAGCTTGCAGGATAACTCCTTCCTGTGGTGGAAGACAAGAAGTAGGAAGGGAGGCTGGCTCCCTAGCTCTGGCCTCTTTCCTTCTGGAACCTCGGGTTGGTGGCTGAGGGAATAAGGAGTTGATTCTGAACCCTAGGGTAGATAGGCTTTGGCTATCTTTCTGAACTCTACATGTTCTATCTTTACTAACTTCTAATATACTTTAATAAATGCTTAAGGCCCAAACACTGTTGCTGAAGTTTCTAATTTATAAGTAAATCCTAGCTGCCCCACCTCCATATACACACTGGAGCGGGGGGGGGGGCAGGTAAGGACATACACATTAGATTTTACTCATCACAAGGTTTTTCTGAATTTTGCCTGCTCATCATTTCTTCTAGCACAATAGTATTCCATTACATTCATATACCACAACTTTTACAGCTATTCCCCAATTGATGGGCATTCCTTTAATTTCCAATTATTTGCCACCACAAAAAGAGATGCTATAAATATTTTTGTACATGTGGCTCCTTTCCATTTTTACTATCTCTTTGGGATATAGACCTAGTAGTGGTTTTGCTGGGTCAAAGGGTATGCAAAGTTTTATAGCCTTTTGCGCATAGTTCCACATTGGTCTCCAGAATGGTTGGATCAGTTCACAACTCCACCAATAATGCATTAGTGTTCTAATTTTCCCACAACTTCTCCAACATTTACCATTTTCTTTTTTTGTCATATTAGCCAATCTGATAGGTATGAGGTGGTACCTCACAGTAGTTTTAATTTGCATTTCCATAATAAATAGTGATAATGAACACTTTTTTCATATGGCTGTAAATAACTTTAATTTCTTCATCTGAAAACTGCCTATTCATATCCTTTGACCATTTCTCAATTAGGGAATGATTTCTCTTCTTATAAATCTGATTCAGTTTTCTATGTATTTGAGAAATGAAGCCTTTATCAGAAACACTGGCTGGAAACATAGTTTCCCACATAGAAAAATAACTTTGACAACTATGTGGAACATGAATTAGAGGCAGAAAAGGCTCAAGGCAGGGAGACTAAAAAGGAGGCTATTTCAATAATGAGTGAGAAGTGATGAATGCCTGAACTAAGGTTATGGCTGTGTGCAAGAAAACAAGGAGACATACTGAGAGCTGTGGAAAAGATAAAAATAACAAAATTTGCAAACTGATTGAAGGAATTCTGGAAAGACAAGCATTTTAATGAATTATTGTTGAGGCTTTGAATTGGTCCAACCTTTCTGGAAAGTAATATGGAGTAGTACAACATGAAGAACTGACATAACTGTACTTTTTGACCTAGAAATGCTACTGATAGGCATATATGCTAGAGACATCAATGAAAAAGTATGGTTGCATAGATTGCATATACATAAAAATATTTATAATATTTTTGTAGTAACAAAGAACTAAAAACAAGGGAACTAGGCAGAGATAGATAGATAGATAGATAGATGATAGAGCAAGCAATTAGTGATCATGCCCTATGCTAAATGCTGGAGATACAAATATAAGTAAGACATTCCTGATGTCAAGGAATTCATACTTAAATGGATGAAAACAACATGTAAAGAGGGGATCTAAAAGAGGGAAAGTTTTAATTGTCAAAGATGAACCAAAGGACCAAGAATGGAGTCTAATTTACTGGTTGGGAGGGAAATGGAGTGATGCCCTGAGTAGAGAAGGTACTGTGTAGAGCACCATTGAAGTAGATGTCCAATTGGGGGAAAAGGTAAATGTTATAGTAAGAATACTATTCTCTAAGAAACAATGAATATAAAGGATAGGAAGACCTACATGAACCCATGTAAAAGGAAGTAAATAGACCTAGAAGAATAATATGCATGACAAGTACAATAATATTGGTGGAAAGAACAAAAACAAGAATGACCAATTGAAACCAAATGTGGTGCAATTATAATGGCCAAGTTTATGTCCAGAAAAGAGATAATGAGTTATACTCCCAACACACTTTTTTATTGAGATGGGAGGATATGAGTATGTAATACTAAGTATGTCAGACATTTTCAATGTAATGGTTTATTTTATTGGGATTTTTCTTTTTTATTCTTTATAAGTCATTGTTTGTCCTTCATTCTCAAAAAGAACCATGACATAGGGGAAGTGCTATCATGACTTGCACTGAATTGGATTTGAGGAAGGGCTGTGAAAGGCTGTGAATCTCAATGATAAAATATATATGAGGATAACTGGAGATGGCCCCAGATGTTTTAAAGAAATTGGGGTTAAGTGACTTGCCCCAGGTGTAATGATTGGAATGACGCCACCTGCTGGAGACTTACTGTAGAAGAGTTCCGCCCATGAAGTGAAGGTCTTTGAGGGCAAGACCAGGAGTCTTTTCTTTGGCATCAGGAAGTGATGTTGGCTAGTGAGAGGAAGAAGGAAGGGACTAGCGCTCTTTCTCGGGCTCTTTCCTGGGGACGCTGGTGGAGAAGGCAGCTAGAAATGCGCTCTCCCTTTAATAGATAGGAATCTAGGTCTTTTTCTCTCTCTTTACCAAATTCTTATTCTCCTTAATAAATGCTTAAAAATGTAACTCTTGCTAAAGCTTATAATTTATTGGCGACCACTCATTAGATATTTTAGACAGACTAGCTAGAATTTTAGCCCTTAACACAGGTCACACAGCTAGTAAGTATCTGAGGTGAGATTTGAACTCGGATCCTCCCAACTTTAGGGGCTGTGCTATATCCACTGCACCACCTATTGCCACTTTCCTATAAGATGGTTCCTGGGATGGGTCTATTGTTATAAATGTAGATGATTTTAAAAAACAAGATTAGTTTAAGATATTTTTATTTCCATAAGATAATGTTAATTTAATAAAAATAAGCATCAAAGATTGGTTTATGTATAGTTAGAGAGCAGATTAAGTATGAGGAGAACATAATTCAGTACATGCATGTATTTCAAATGCTATGTCACCCTGGGCAAAGTAATTTAACTATCCCCTCTGGGCTTCAATTTCCTTATCTGTAAAAGATGTGGCTCTTTAGACAGGATGACTGATAAAGCACCCAGCTCAATGAATATAATATAAACTTTTATGAGCTACTAAATAAATTTCTAAAATTTAAAATGATAATTTCCAGTACATCAACCATTGAGATGTCTGAAGATAATTGATTTCTTTACTAAGATTAATGATTTCCATTTTATTCCAAATGTCTATTAGTTTTGCTATGGCAACTAGTAAGAGATATTACATTTTAATATTCTCTGGAATTATAGCTATTAATTATTTCAAAAGAGAGGATAAAAAAGCACTTCTTCATGGATCTGATCTGTTGTTCCTGAGAACGTTTCCCTGGTACTCACAACTAGCTTTGCTTACATTGTTTTCTTGAAAATATGTTGAAGATTTAAATATATTATCTTTCTGTTTCTAATAATAATAATTGATTACTATATATAAAGTTTTCTAATATAAGATAACACAATTTAGTTATGCAAAATAGTGTAGTATATCATAAAGCATTTTGTATATTTCATCTCATTTGAGCCAATGACTCTGCAAAATCGACATTGCAATCATATCTCCACTCTCTCCCCTTCTTTTTACAGATGGGAAAACTGAGATTCAGTGAGAAGTGTACAGCCCAAGCTATCAGAAGAGAATAGGGATCTAGTATTTTCCTTTAGCCATTAAGGCACCACAAAAATATCATGGCTCGATGGCTTTTAATTATCAACACCTTGGACAAGAGCAACAGGGAGGTTGAGAACCATGAACTGTTTCAGCACTTGTGTAAGGGACAGTGCCTTGCCACTGGCTGATGAACTGCATTGCAATACTGTTATAGGGTGGCTCATAGTCAAGGGCTTACAGAGGAGGTGATAGAACAGCCTTTCTTGTGGAGCTTTTACAGCGATTTTGGTTGCCTTTGCCTCCAGTGTTTGGGAAACTCTGGGGCTGCACTGGCAGGATTCCTATGAGACTTTATCTGCTACCCATAAATGAGTCACTGAATATCTTCCCCAGAACTTGCACATCTGTGTGTGTGTGTGTGTGTGTGTGTGTGAATTGTGCATTTGTTTTCCCTCTTGCTTTGTGTCTCTTCTGCTTTGGTTTAAGTGTGACACTTGCCATTTAGTTGATCAGTCTTCGGTTAATCTGTGAGACTGATTAAAAGATCCCTGGTATAGTCTAGGACTGTGTCTCTGATTGGGCACCTGTCTGAGTCTTTGTCTCATTAATTTTTGGATGACTTGAAAGTCCCAGCTATAATAATAATCAGCACTTTTAAATTCATGCTATATGTCTTGAGTTTATTAAGAAGCACCAGTAATATTTCTCTCACCTCATTTCCTCTCTCATTTGCGTATTGATTCCTTTAACAGGGAACAGAGCCTTCCTTCCACAATTAAAGATCAGGTTTTGAAATGGAGAAGTAACAAAGTAACAAATTTACATTATTCTATAAATTACTTTTGTGAGGGGACATTTATATCATTCTAATTTATATAACTGCTATGAGTGAACCTCTCTTATCTCCTTATGATATTATAAGATGCTTATTTGTGTATACTATATCTTGGTTATCTTTGTATCTCTCCCAGTGTTAAGAACAGTATGTGTCACATAGTAGTCATTTAATAAACATTTATTGTTCATGTTAATGAACAAAACTTTTCTACCTTCAATTCCTACAATACTGAACATTGTCAAGTTCTTTTTGCTCTGTAATTAAGGTATGGATTCAGACATTTCAATACTTATCACATAGTAGGTACTTAATAAATATTAACTTTTGACTGACTGAGGTGTGCCTTATGACCTTTCAAAACCATGGGGGTAATTAGCTCTGGCTTGAGTTAAACACGGTCTTGACTATGACCAAATGGGAGTGAATTTGGTTACCTTTCTTTGACATTCAGAATCTTCACTTGATACCTTGATAACTCAAATGTACCTTCTAATAAAGTCTTTGATCTATTTATTCAAAATCCTATGGTAAGAGATACTTTGACATTCACATCAAAAATAGCCCAGGTTTCAGAATATATTGATATCCCACTGGTTTTGAATGGCTTGGTCCAGTTTAAGTAAGGTTCAATAAATGGGAAATATCACATAGATCAATAAATCAATATTCATTAAATGTTCACTATATGCCAGGTATTGTGATAGGTACCTGGAATAGAAAGATAAAAATGAAGAAGTCCCTGGCCTTAAGGGTCTTAGATTCTTTCCAGGAAAAGAGCATGCTCATATATACTGTAAATATACCCCAAATATACACAAAATACTGGAAAATTGTGGTGAGGCACCAGCAGCTGTGTAACCCAGAAAAGGCCTCCTGATATCTAACTAATGCTATTTAATTTGCTTTAATTGTCAAAGACAAATACATTTCCTAAAAGGGGATGGTGATAGCTCCCCCAAACAAAAAATACCCAGTTGTTTTTCTGAAGAATAATCTCCTGAATATAAAGTTATAGAACACTGGTAATGTCTGTCATATTTGAGTCTCCAATATTTGTTACATTTTCCATCTTATAATAAGGAACTATAAAATACAGGACATGTTGCAAAATTGCACAAAGACCAGACCATGAGCAGTGCAAACCTTTGATGGTGCACACCTCTTGGATTAGCACTCTAATTTTGTTGTACTTCCCAGAAGGGAATGTAATTTTTATTTTTATTTTTCATAAGAAAAGCACTCAGTTGATCCATGTAAAAATGTCAAATATCATGAGATTCAGAATCTGGCTCTTTCTCTAATACTGATTTTTCATATATTACTCTATGTCCTTTGATTTGATGCATTTCTTCCCATCTGTAAAATGGGAACACCACCAACTTGGTTTTCTGAATATGACTGGAACTAATCATAGAGACGCAGGTTAAACAAGTGCTTTGAGCTCAGAAGGCACTGAGGATAGACAAGCTATTACTATTCTTCTATTTTTAAAAGGGGAGAAGATAATTACTATGTGGTACTTTTTCAGAAGGATAATTAGTCAACAAACATTTATTTTTACTTAGCGCCCACGGTGGTGTGTGCACACCACTATAGGGTGAGTCAGGCCATGTTTAAGTGTAATATCTTTCTCACAGTGAAACTTTTAATTGGGATAGCATCACATAGGCATGTCATTCTTGGGGTGAAAATAATCCCAGGTGTGGTGGAAATAGCCCTGGGCCTCAACAAGAAGATGAGGAAATGGAGGTTTGAATCTGATAACATTTCTGCTCAGACACTTACTAGCTATGTTGTTGTTATTCAGTTCTCTCTTATTTTTTATGACCCCATTTGGGGTTTTCTTAGTAAAGATACTGGAGTAGTTTGCCATTTCCATCTCCAGGTCATTTTAGAGATGAAGAAACTGAGACAAACAAGGTTAAGTAACTTGCCCAGTGTCACACAGCTAGTAAGTGTCTGAGGATGGATTTGAACTTGGGAAGATGTCATCCTGACTCCAGGTACTGTACTCTATCTACTGCACCACATAGCTGTCCTACAAGCTATGCTATCATGATGAAATCCTTCTTAAGTTTTGTGAAATGCAGGGGCTGGATAAATTTTAAGGTCTTTTCTAGTTATCATTGAAGGATGGACCTCCCCTCAATTGATAGGATTATATATTTAGATGGGATTTTACAGTTTATCTAGTCCAATTCTTTTCTTTTATAAATGAGGAAATGGACACCTAGAAAAGTCGTTACTTGCCCAAGGCTGTATAGCTGGTAAATACCTTCCATACTTGTACAGCCCATTTCAAATGCTATCTTTATTCATGAAGCTTCCTTCTTTCTCCCTAAAAACATACATATCATGGTAATGGCCTTGCTTAGCCACTCAGGCTTCCTAAAGTATTGTTTCACACCTTCTTCATAATGGTCTTATCATGTATTTGTATTAGCTGTGTGCTTCAAGGCTAGTCATTTAGCCTCAGTTTTGTCATTTGGAAATTGGGGAAAATAATAGACCCCTACTTCCCAGGGCTGTTGTGAACATATGGAGGGGGTCAACTAGGTGGCACAATGGATTAAGTACCGGCCTTGGATGCAGGAGGACCTGAGTTCAAATCTGACCTCAGACACTTGACAGTAACTAGCTGTGTGACCCTGGGCTTAACCCCCATTGCCCCACATAAAAAAAAAGGAAAGAAAAAGAAAAAAAGAAATAACATATGGAAAGAACTGGGCAATTATTAAAGAGTTATACAAATGGTAGCTAGATACTATTTATGGACTATATCTTCTGTTTCTCCTACATGCTACCATGAGACATGCTTCCTTACTTTCTATTGATAATGTAGAGAAAATGTGAATTTCCAGGCTCTCAATTTTTCTGCTCAAGGAAAAGAGCACCTTTAAAAATTTTTTTGAGTTAATGCTTTGTGTTATTGATAGCCAGACAGTTCAGCAGTGGTATGTCCCTGCATCCTTGCCTTACACAAATACATCCCCATAGAGAAGAACATATTCTTCTCTACATGCTCAGCACAGTTTTACCCTCTGTTATGTGTGGAACTCAAAGAGTATCACACACCTATTGGAGGCCAGAATCCGGCCCAGAATGTTTCTATTTCTGTTCTCCTCTGGGAAGGAACAAAGCTTACAGGCGTCTTTTGAACTGGAGCTTCTCCCATGTGACCATGGGTGGGTAACCTGAGGGGCCCTGACAGCACTGATGGGAGCCTGGAAAAAAGGAAGAAATCAGTTGGAATTCAAACAAACAAACATCTGTTCAGAAAAGGTGATGAATACCATGTTCCTGTCATTATCAAGCCAGACTTTTAATTACAGGAATACCATGGTGTGGGCTTCCTCTGATCTCTAGCAAAGCTTTGCAAAAGGGGTAATAAAACAGCCCCAAAATACCCAATCAAGTAAGAGGAATGGTGTCTCTGAACATTTCTACTTGGCCTTTTCCTTCCAGCATCTTTAAGTCACAGAGCCCCATTATAGAGGTGGCCAAACAAACTGCCCAGATCCTAGCTGAGAAGTAACAATGATTCAAATCACTTCTCACAATTGTCTATAAAGCAACTTACTAAGCAGATTTCAAAGTCCTAAGATCCAGGAAAGGGAAGTCACTTTGTATGATCATTTCCTATCACCCTAGATGGTAGTACCAAATATGGTGGAAGTCAATCTTACCTTCAGTTTTACGGGATCATAATTCCATAAGGTTTTAGAGTGAGAAGAGAATTTAGAGGTTATTTGGTCCAATCCCTTCATTTTACAAATGATAAAACTGAGACCCAGGGAGCTGGAAGGAACAAGGTTAAAGTTACATAAGCAGCTAAGTGGTGTAGTGGATAGAGCGCTGCACCTGGAGTCAGGAAAATTTATCTTTGTGAATTCAAATCCATCCTCAGACATTTACTAGCTGTGTGACACTGGCAAGTCACAACCCTGTTTGCCTCAGTTTCCTTATCTGTAAAATGAGCAGGAGAAGGAAATGGCAAACCACTCTAGTCTCTTTGCTAATAAAATCCCAAATGGGTCACAGAGTCTAACATGATTGAAATGTCAGAACAAAAATACATAGGTAGTGGGGGTGGCTAGGTGGCACAGTGGATAAAGCACTGGCCCTGGATTCCTGAGTACCTGAGTTCAAATCCAGTCTCAGATACTTGACACTCACTAGCTGTGTGACCCTGGGCAAGTCACTTAACCCCCATTGCCCCGCAAAAAAAAAAAAAAAAAAAAACAACAACAAAAAACATAGGTAATGAGTAGCAGACACAGGATTTGAACTTTATTCTTCTAACTCTGAAGTCCCAAGTTTGTTCCACCTTTGGAGAAAGGCCACATATTTCCTTTCTTCCTTCCTTCTTTCTTTTCCTTCCTTCCTTCTTCTTTTCCTCCCTCCCTTCCTCCTTTCCTTCCTTCCTTCTTCCCCCTTCCCTCCCTCCCTTCCTTACTTTTTTCTTTTTCTTCCTTCCTTCTTTCTTCTCCTTCCTTCCTCCCTCCCTTCCTCCCTCCCTTCCTTCTTCTTTTCCTTTCTTCCTCCCTCCCTCCCTTCTCCCTCTCTCCCTCCTTCTTTCCTTCCTTCCTTCCTTCTTTTTCCTTTCTCCCTCTCTCCTTTCTTCCTCCCTCCTTCCTTCCTTCTTTCCTTTCTTCCACCAATCCATGTATATGTACTATATATTTCCTATATACTATCTGACTCATACCTTATAACAACTCTAAGTAGAGAGGGTTCATGCTGTTATTCCCATTTTACAGATGAAGTCTGCCACTATTGTTCTTTGCTAATACCTTTTCACACAAGTTTAAATTTTTGAAGGAGATGCTGATCTAGTAAAAATTCTGACAGCTTTTCCCTAACTGGGAAATGGACCCAGTGATGGACTATTGGTATATTATCTAATCACCATTTTAGCATTATTCTGAGAGGCTTACCACATTGGCTAGAGGATAATACATTTTTCAGGCAAAACTACTCTCAAAACCTAAGTTATAGAGGACTTGTATTGGTGAAGGGACTGCACGCTGAGGAAATTACAGAACTTAGATCCTTGGGAGTAAGTATAGATGTGCCTTTAGCACGTATAGACTGACCTGCACAATTATGCATTTATTTGATTCTATTCTGGCTTGTGCTTCTTCCTGGGAGGTGATGTTTTCTAGGTCAGTGGTGTCAAACTTAAATAGAAACAGGGACTACTAAATCACTGATAAGCATCCAAGTAGGATTCATATTGAGTTAGAAAACAACATATTAACATTATCTATGTTCTATTATATTTTTAGTTATTTTGTTAAATGTTTTCTAATTACATTTTAATCTGGTTCAACTATACTTTGAGGCATGGCTGGGCAAGGCATGTGTTTGGCATCTCTGGTCTAGGGGATAGAGAACTAAGGTTGGTGTCAGGGAGATGAGGGTTCAAATCCAGCCTCTTATACAATTTTTGTGACCCTGGGAAAGTCCCTTAACTTCTTTGTGCCTCAATTTCCTCATCTGTCAGACTAAATGAAGGGTCTCTAAGGTGCCCAGATTTCTGATTATGACCATATGAAATATAGACTCAGACTATTGATTTCTTTAGTTCATAAAGGTAGTCCCCAGAGGATCCAAATGATCTGTGTTGTAGTTTCATGATACCATGTAACCTCTGTTGGAGAGTCTTTTAGTCACTGAAGATAAAGCAAGGCATACTGTTGGATGCTACAAAGATCATGTTTCATTTAAGCTTTGGGGGGATGGGTGGGAATTGGAGGGGTGGGCAGCTAGGTGGTGTAGTAGATAGAGCACCAGCCCTGGATTCAGGAGGACCTGAGTTCAAATCCAGCCTCAGACACTTGACACTTCCTAGCTGTGTGACCTTGGACAAGTCACTTAACCCTCATTGCCCCACAAGAAAGAAAGAAAGAAGGAAAGAAGGAAAGAAGGAAAGAAAGAAAGAAGGAAAGAAGGAAAGAAGGAAAGAAGGAAAGAAGGAAAGAAGGAAAGAAGGAAAGAAGGAAAGAAGGAAAGAGAGAGAGAGAAAGAGAGAAAGAAAGAGAGAAAGAAAGAAAGAAAGAAAGAAAATTGATCTCAGACACTCACTGTGTGACTCTGGGTAAGTCAGGAATTGTAGGGGTGATATTTCTTGAGGAATAGTAAGCCTTTGGTTGCTATTATCTACTAGGACCTCATAAAGAATACAGGTCATCTATAAGAACCCTTAGGAATTATTTCAGGATGGTCTCATTAGCTTCTTTTGTGGAGAAGATCAATTGACTTCAGTGAGTGCTTCCTTGAAGGGGCCAACCAACATATAAAATATTATGTTAAATGCTAGGGAATATATAAGGATAAATGAAACAATTCCTGCCCCTATAGAACTCAGTCTAGTACACAAATACCTAAGATACACAATAAATAAGGACAATGACATGAGGGTCATGTGGTATGGTGGATAGTGTGATAGATGGTTAATTGGACCCCTAATTTATTGGACTTCCATTTTATTCCAATTGGTATTAATCAGTTTGATATGATTCCTTAGGGGTGGTGATTATAAGTTCTGATAATAGACCTCAGAACTGTGAATTGCAGTTTGTAAATTCACTTGTTTAATTATAGGAAGCTAACTAGAGGCCCTCCACCCTTGTTTTTCCTTGTTATGGTGACCAAACCCAGCGTGACAGAGGTGACTTAATTACATGGAAAGTCCCTCAGCTAATTTTGATGCCCCTCCATTCCTTGTCATCCCTCTATTGCCTAACATGAACATGAGCACATGGCCAACGAGTGACCCTGGTTGCCGGCCTGGGGTCTGCCTTTCTACCAGCTTAGGGCATGCTCATCAGCTTAGTGGGACCTCCTCAAAGGTCAAGATAGGTCAATTAAGGTGTGCTCACTAGCTGGTTTGTAAACCAGTGGGATTCTGTATTTTGTGTAGACCCTCCTAATGGGTCAAGGGCAAGGTCTATCAATGAATGAGATTCTATATTTTTGGTCTGCTCCACCTGTATTGTCCAGATATCAATCGCTATAAAACTAAGGCCCTGGAGAAAAGGGGCATCTCAGATTGTGAGGAAGATTTGAGGCACACTTCATTAGAGGGGACCATTGACTCAGAGCTTTGACTCAGTGTTTTTTTTTGTGTGTGTGAGTGTGTGTTTTTTCAGATTGGACAATTTTGAAAATTCCCACAATAGAGAATTCAAGTCCAATTAAACAATTAAACTTGAGTTGAAGTCATACGTCTGACACATTCAGACTGCATTACCCTCAGCAAGACTGACAGGTACCAATATGCATCGGTAGAGGGTGATTCATGATACACAATTCCCTACACCAATGAAATCACAGATTAAGTAAAACACACAGTTAACATGAAATGTGTAAACAAAAGTCTTTATATGGTCCAAAGGTGGGGGAAGATCATTTTGGTTTTGGCAGGTATCTTGGTGTAGTGTAAAGAAGGTGATCATAGAAGCTTAATGAAGGACAAAGCATTTTGTTTTGTTTTTGTTCTTCTTTTTTTCTTTATTGTGGGTCAATGGGGGTTAAGTAACTTCCCCAGGGTCACACAGCTAGTAAGTGTCAAGTGTCTGAGACCGGATTTGAACTCAGGTCCTCCTGAATCCAGGGCCAGGGCTTTATCTACTGTGTCACCTAGCTGCCCCCCCCCCCCCCCCGGGAGAAAGCATTTTAATTGGGTTTTGAAGATTGGGGAATATTTTAACAGGCAGAGATGGAAGATAGAAAGCTTTTTTAAGTATAGAGAAGAACGGCCAGATATGTATGTCACTCAAAAGGCTCAGAGTCTTTTAGTGGCTGTTGGCTATTTAGTAAAGGGGGAGGGGAATAAGCATTTATATATCACCTACTGTATGCCAGGCTCTGTGTTAAGTTCTTTACAATTATTAACTCTTTTGATCCTCGCAATAACCATGGAAGGCAGGTGCTATTGCTCCCATTTTACAGATGAGGAAATGGGGCAAAGAGAGGTGAAGGGACTTCCCCCCTGGCTCAACTACCTAGTAAGTGTCAGGATTTCTTGACTCCAATTTCAGGGCTCTACTACTGTGCTACCTAGATGTCCTGTAAAGTTAACATTCTTTATCCTGGTATTTAAGCATGTACCTTGTTTCACTGCACCAAACCTTTCTAGTTTTGCCATTTTGTTTTACTTCCCTCTAGCTTTTGGACAAACTTGACCCTGCATATGGTTGTATGTCTCAGCTCCGCACTATTGTAATGTGCCCCAAACACTCTGGCTCTCTTTCTTGACCTTCTGAATTTCTACCTAACTTTTCCATGCCACCTCCTCCAGCAAGTAGAGTGAATTGAAAAGTCACCGGATCCGGGTTCAAATCCCACTTCATTCAGTGTATCCTGAAGCAATCTTTCAATATGCTTGGACCTCAGTTTCTCCAGCTGTAAAATGACAGGGTTGAACTAAATGACCTCTGAGGTCTTGCATTGTATAGTGCATTGAATTTGGAGTTGAGAAGTTCTGAGTTTAAATCCTGCCTATGTCACTCTGGGCAAGACACTTAAACACTATCTCAGTTTCTTCACCTGTAAAATGGGGATAATAATAGCACCTACTTCCCAGTGTTGTTGTGAGGATAAAATGAAATAATATTTGCAAAATCCTTTGCCAACCTTAAAGTGCTATATAAGTGCTAGCTATTGTTATTGTTTTGATGGCCTTATGAAACTTTCCTTTATCCTCGACAGGTAACAATTATTTCAACTTGAGTCTTCGCAAAATATTTTGTTTTGTATGGCTATAATGATCAGATCACATATTACTTTGTGTTATAGTCATTCTCCTCTGTGCTGTATTCCTGTATGAGACTGTAAATTATTTCAATTTACGTTATACAATTTGTGTCTCTTCCAGTCCTGACTACATGACTTTATACACAGTAGGTACTTAATATATATTTTTTGAATTGTTAAATTCTCCACTTAGCCCAAGAAGAGCAGGATGAAAATGGGCTCTGGCCAGACTGGCTTTCTAATTTCAGGGTGGTGTCTAGCCAACACTTAACATCTATTTCTGTAACTGCTGCAAAATCCTGAACTTACCTTCCAAATGAATGCAAAGTAAATAGTCCTGGTAAATGCATAACTTCATTTAAAAATCCAAATGGATACCAGTGGTTAGAGTGAGGTTGATGACTTAAAACCCGGGGCCTCTTTACTTTGGTAAACATAAAAACTTCCTTGAAGTTTGCTAATGTTTTCCTTTTCTGTGACCCCCATGGCTAGCAGCCGAGATGGTATCTGAAATTAGACCTATCCGGTTCCCAGAAATGAGGCCTTCTATGTTTTCCCTGGCAAGCAGAGGTTATGGCTCACTTGGCCAAATGCTGGGAAGTGTCTCAAGATTGATTGACCCAAACATTTTCTTGGTTTCATAAAATGCAAATCAGGTTGGTCAGCGAAGTAAGGATTCCTGAGCCTGTGTCTAACCCTTTAGTTTAGGAAAGCATTTGAAAGGGGAAAAAAAAAAACCTGAAGTGAACAGTAAGAACAATATTTAATTACTACCAAATTAGACTGAGTTCAGCTGTGATGATAAAAGTTTGGTATTTCAAGTAGGTCACAGTTATGAAGAGGAAGCAAAGCATTGTAGTCAATGTGAAAGCCAGGGGACCAAAATGGGGAAAAGAGCCCTGGGTTAAGAGTGAAGGAACCTAGCCTTGAGTCCAGGCTCTGTCACCTACTAGCTATGTGTCAAGTGACTTGGCCACTGTCATATAGGAAATCCTCTTTGAGAATTCCTCCATGACTTGAATAGTGATACTTCTCTACCTTCACACACCTAAGGCCTCCAGCCCAGCTCCCAAACTCATCAACAGTTGGTCATTGTCTCTGCTGTCACACCTGGAGCCCCATGGCTCCTTGTTGCATCTGGATCCCTGAAGGATATAGTAGATGCTGCCAAGTTCTTATTAAGTACCCAAGCCCATATTTCTGAAAGGCCAGCTCCCCAGTGTTCACCTGTCTGTCTGTCTATCTCTCAATAGTATTTTATTTTTTCCAATTACATGTAAAGATAGTTTTCAACATTCAATTTTTATTAAATTTTGAATTTCAATTTTTTCTCCCCTCTCCCCTCTCCCCCTCCCCAAGACAGAAAGCATTCTGACACAGATTACACATGTGCAATCATGTAAACATATTTCCACATTAACAGGGAAAAGCCATGCAAAACAAAAAAGTGAAAATAGTACAATTCTATATGCATTCAGACTCCATAGTTCTTTTTCTGGATTTGGATAGCATATTCCATTATGAGTCCTTTGGAATTTTCTTGTATTGCTGAGAGGAGCTAAGTCTATCATAGTTGATCATCACACAATATTGCTGTTACTGTATACAATATTCTCTTGGTTTTGCTCAATTCACTCAGCATTAATTCATGTAAGTCTTTCTAGGTTTTTCTTAAATCCACTTGTTCACCATTTCCTATAGCATGATAATATTCTATTACATTCATATACCACAACTTGTTCAGGTAATTTCCCAATTGATGGGCATTCCCTTAATTTCCAATTCTTTGCCACCAAAAAAGAGCTGCAGTAAATGATATTGTACATGTAGGTCCTTTCCCCTTTTCTGTCTTTGGGATACAGACCTAATCATAGTTTTGCTAGATCATTGACCATTTATCAGTTGGAAAATTACTTGCTTTCTTATCAATTTGACTCAGTTCTCTATGAGAAATGAGGCCTTTATAAGAAACACTTGCTGTAAATTTTTCCTCGTCTTTCTACTTTCCTTCTAATCTTCATTGTGTTGGTTTTGTTTGCACAAAACCTTTTTCATTTAATGTAATCAAAATTATTCATTTTGTATTTCATAGTAATTCCTATCTCTTGTTTGATTGTAAATTCTTCTCTTCTCTATAGATATGACTGATAAATTATTCCTTCCTCTCCTAATTTGATATTACCCTTTATATTCCCCAATCTCCTTTTTAAAGGGAATCTGTTATTGTTACTTATGTGACTTCAGACAAATAACCTCTTGTATTGTTTCCTCTTAAATAAAATGAAGAAGTTGGGCCAGGTGTTTTCTAAGGTCTAATCTAGCTCTAAATGTATGACCCAATGGGGAAACAAGCCATATACATATAAAATATTTAGAGAAGAACTTATGAAAGTAAATAATCATTACCAGACAGTGTAAAACATTTCAGGGAGAGAGTTCTGGGATCACTCCGTGACCTTAAGGAACTTACATTCTAATAAGAAAGATAATATGTACAAGATATACACATAGGTGGCATAGCAGAAATAGTGCTGAGCCTGGAGTAAGGAAGACCTGAGTTCAAATCCAGCCTTAGACACTTACTAGCTGTGTGATCCTGGGAAAATCACTTTACTGTGTCCACCTCAGTACCCCTATCTCTAAAATAAGCTGGAGAAGGATATGGTAAACTATTCCAGTGTCTTTGCAAAGAAAACCCCAGATAGGGTAACAAAGTCAGACACGACTTAAAAATTACTAAACAATAACACATACATAAGTAAATACCAGATATATGCAAAGTACATGGAAGGTACCTTTAGAGAGGAAGGTACCATCATCTAGGGATGAAGGTGTGGGGGGGAATCCTCCTTCAAAAGTTGATGTTTAATCTGAGTCCTGAAGGATTCCAGAGAAGCAGAGGCAGAAGTGAGGGGAGCAATGAGTTATAGGTATGAGACACAGTCACTATATGGAGGGTGGTATGTGAGGAACAATAAGAAGACCAGTATGGCTGAATCATAGTTTGCGAAGGGCAGTAAAGAGGAAGATGAATGGAAAAGTTGGAAGGGGCCATGTTGTTAAGGGTTTTAAATATGAAAGAACTTTATATTTCATCCTGGAAGTGAAAGGGAGCCAATAGAGTCTATTGAGTGGGTGTGAGTATGTGTATGTTGGGGTGACATGGTCAGACTTGCACTTCAGGAAAATTACTTTGGTAGCTGAAGGCAGGAATACTCAGAATGGGGAGGGACTTAAGGCATGAATTTATGGTTCAGGGATGGAAAAACATCAAAAAGAGACCAATTTCAAAGTGGTCTGGCTTGCCTTAGAAAGGAGGTCATCCTTACACCTATTAGAGGTCTTCAAGGACAGGCAAGATCCCCTCTTCTTGGGGATGTTGGACAGGATGGAGATGTCCCAACTCAATGATACTGTGAATCCAGAAGAAGTCCAGAGAAAGCTGAGAACAGTGTAGACTGGAATAACCAGGGAAAGTTTTGTTAAAGAGTAAACATAAACTGGGTATTGGTGAATAAGTTACTTCTAGACAGGCAAGGAGAAGAGAGAACCTTATGGTGCATTTGTTGAGGGGGACACGGGTGGAATGATTGAGTGAAGCCACAACATGCTATTAGTATGTTGGGTTAACAGTGGGTAGACCTTTTGGGCTCGAGTGGCAGAACTACAAGGGGGAGTAGTTGGAGTTAAGATTGAGCCATATTAGGAATGTCAATAAAACAAGTTAGACTTGATCCTATCTGAAAGGGAACATTTTGTAGGAACTTCCTGCTTTTCTGTCTATTCTTTAGGGCAGCTAGGTGGTGCAGTAGATAGCCACATCTGGATTCAGGAAGATATAAGTTCAAATCTGGCCTCAGACACTAATTAGCTGTGTGACCTTGGGTGTCACTTCACCTCAGTTTTCTCATCTATAAAATGGGAGTAATAATAGAACCCACCTTGCAGGGTTGTTGTAAAAATCAAGCGAGATAATATTTGTAAAGTGTTTATCATGGTGTCTGGCACATTTAGGTGCTATATAAATGTTAGCTATTCTTATTCTATAATACCCAAGTGGTTAAAGAGTAAAAGGCAGAACAGTTATCCCTATGGTGTCTAAATACTTCATTTTTCTGGACTTATTTCATCTGTGTAGGGACCTTGAAATGAGGAAACTCCCTCCATCATTCAACTGGCAACTATTTGGTAACTTATATTCTTAGAAATGTGCCTTGGGCACTAATTTGCTTAGTGTACTGAGAATTTGAATGACTTGCCCAGCTTCACACAGAGACATGACTTGAATTCAGATCTTACTGCCTCCCAGGAAAGTTTTGTCCAGATGTGGTAAAACCCCACACTGTCCATGATACTTCCAGCAGTGCTGAAACCAATGTCCATGAAATTGCTCACTTCTTTTCCTTTAACCCTAAGATTCAAAGTCTTGCTTGGGTCTGAAGGTTTTGACTGGTGTAGGTGGCATCTTTCCCCACTTCTTTTGATGGGCTCTGTGATTCCCTTAGAGACAGCTGAGCTTCCAAATCACCCCAAACCTGGTGCTCCCCCCTCCATGAGGGAAATAGTGCAAACATTTGTATTGTACATTTATTTTGCATATTGAAAAAATGCCAAGTTTCAAAGGGGTTAGATGACTTGCCCAAGTTTACATACCTAGTAATAAGAAAGGATTCTGGGAGTGAAAGACAAATAAAGGATATTCATGATGGGAGAACACATTCCTTTAATATAGGCATATTCCAAAGAAACTAGAATATATTTCTAAAGAACTGTTAAAGGAAGTCCCCAGACAAAGCTCCAGAAATTGTAACCCAACCAGACAGGGGAATGGTGTCATTATATTTAGAGGAATTTTAAAATGTATTATAAGAAAAGGTATATCCTTGATCTGAATCATGGGAAGTAATTTTCTCATTGTATTCTGATGATCAGACTCCATTTGGAGTATTGTGTTCAGTCCTAAGCATCTCACTTTTAGAAGAGACAATGATGAACTAGTAAACAGGCAGAGGAAGGCAATCTGGGTGGCAAAGGGCCTGAAAATCATGTCATAAAAGTGATGGGTACAGGAACTGGGAATATTTATCTTGAAAAGATGAAGACAGTGTGGGGAACATAATGATTGTCTTTAAGTATTTTAAAAGGCTGTTAGGTTAGAAGATGGAATAAATTTGTTCTGCCTGGCCCTACAGGGCAGAACATTGGTGTCATGAATGGGAGTTGCCAATAGTTAAATTTCAGTTTGATGCAAGGAAAAACTTGCTAACAAGTACAGTTGTCCAAAAGTGGAATGGACTGTGTTGGATTGGATCTCCTTCAGGGGAAGTCTTCAAGCAAAAGCTAGGTAGCCATTTATCAAGGACATTGGAGAGGGCATTCTTGTTCAGGTATGGGCTGGATGAAATATCTTTTGAGGTCTCTTCTAATCACTGATATTCAGTGTGCATCATCTTTGTCTTTAAATACATAAATGGTTGACATATTGAAAAAGATAGACATTTTGTTGAAATGTTCTAGAAGGTAGAACTAAGACCAACAGGTCAAAGTTATAAGGAAGCATATTTGGGCCAGCCATCAGGAAGTTCTTTCAATCCATTAGAGATGTCCAACAATGAATATGCATATGAAATCTTGACTGCCCTGCCACTGGAGGTATTCAAGGAAAGGCTGGCCATGTCTGGCATTTTGAAAAAGGAACTCCTTCATTGGTGAGAATTTGGACTCAATCTCTCCAAGTTTTTAGGATGCTAAGGTTATAATTCTGACATTTAAAGTTTTAAACTATGATCTAATATTTTACAATAGACTCATACACTTCAAGTGCCTCTTTTTTTTGGCTAGGCAATTGGGGTTAAGTGACTTGCCCAGGGTCACATAGCTAGTAAGTGTTAAGTTGGATTTGAACTCAGGTCTTCCTGACTCCAGGGCCAGTGCTCTATCCACTGTGCCACCTAGCTGCCCCCATGACTCATACACTTCAGAGTTGTAAAGGATTTTAGTGGTGCCTTCCAACTAGTGGTCATGTGGATCAAGCCATACCTGGAACAGATTCACTACAAAATGCTGATAGTTATCCAGATTGAAGACCATCAGTAAAGGGGAACCCACTCTATCTTGAGACAACCCATTTTGCTTTCAGATAGTTTAAATTATTAGGAAGGTTTTTCCTGATATCAAAAATTAATTTGACTCTGAAGACCTTCTATCCTTTTCTTTTAGTTCTGCTTCCTGGCATCAAAGAAATCAAGTATAATATCTCTTCTATAGAACAACCCCTGCAGATACTTAAGGGCAACTAGTCATCTCCTTTCCAGAATAGTCATTTCCAGTTCCTTTTATCCATTTTCATGTTATGAACTTGAGGTCCTTCACTATCTTGGTTGATTTTCACTGGAGTTTCTCTAGCTTATTAATGTCCTTCCTAAAATGTGACACACAGAACTGAAGACAATACTCAACAATTCCTGATTTCTAGCATAACCAGGAATTTTACTGAATGAGCTAGTCATGATACCAAAGTCAATTTTTTTTTTGCCATTTTCTGATGTTGAATTCAAAAGTTTAATCCAACAATGGTCCAGCTACCTTCACTTAGAGTTTTTTTTTCTGAGATTTCTACTGTTGAAATAAAAAAACTAGCACCTCTGTTGTGGGGGCTTTCCAAGCCCCATTTAGGGCTGCTCTTCCAACTTTGATGTCTACCTTTCACCCAATTCTCACCTATGGCTCCAAGAAGATGTAGCATGCACAGTGGTCATACCCAGCAAAACCATCTCAGCAGATGGCCTAACCCAGGTTGAGGGTAACTGACAGGCCTCAAAACGATTGGTGAGTTAGGAGGATGTCTACCCCAAACATGTGAAGACTTCCCCTGGCAGAATGGGCAGATGAGAAAACTTGTTCCAATGACCATGAAAGTGGCTGAAGCAGGCACTGTGGCATACTGAGTGCTTGGTCAGATGTCAAAGATGCCAAGTCATTCACTGAATCCTGAGCCATCACCAGTCATCCTGACTTTTGCCTTGCCACTTGACTTTGATGACTCTGGGAGAAAGAATGAGACTGATGACTTTGTCAAACTCTGCCTCACTTAAATCCAATTCACTCACAAATCAGTACATTACCTCATAATGTCATTGGTCCTCTAAGACAATGGAAGATCAATAAGAACAACAACTGACCCTCTCTATCCATTTGAGAAAAATGCACATACTTGTCAAAGGGGAATGATGAAGAAAGGTCATTCATTAATGACTACTGGCAAAAACTGATCTTATACTGATGGTGAGTTACATAGATTATTTGCTCATCTTAGAACCACTAAAACACAGAAGGCTAAACCTGAAAGTCTTCACCAGAGCCATAAACCCATTATGTCATTTAGTGGGTATTTCATCATTGGAGATATTCAGGCCCCAAATGAAAGTCTCCACACCCTTTAGATTCTTGCCATTTTCTCTGCCCCTAATATTATGTGTGTATGGGGCTTTGATTAAAAAAATTAAAACAAACAAAACACATGTATATGTTCCTGATTTCCTAGGCAAGTAAAGCATATTTTGTAGCAGTCAGTGCAAATCGTGGGTCACACATCTCAGAAATGCCAATTTATTTATAGGAGTCAAGATATGTGCTTTCCCTTTTGACAGCAATAGTACGAATTTAAATGGAAAGAAAGTGTATTTATAGGTAACCCTTCAGAATCTCAGAAGCAAAATTTTCAAAGAATAGAGGAGAATTAGGAGGGACTCCCTTGAAAACTATTTGAAGTACAAATTTGTTGGTCAACACCAATCTTCTTTTTTTTTTGTTTTGGGTCAGGGCAATGAGGGTTAAGTGACTTGCACAGGTCACACAACTAGTAAGTGTAACACCAATCTTCTAAAGATGAATTACCTCCCTCTTTCCCTTGGGACCCCCTCCATGACTCCTTGGCTTATAAAAGCAACCAATGTCTGTCCTTTGAGAGAAAGAATGTGGGTGGGATGGTTCTTGGTCCTTTTTGCTATTCTGTTAATTGGGCTATTCATGGCATCATTTCCATGAGGAAGACTGAAAATAATCCACAATGGCTTTTGGAGATGTGTGTATATATATATATATATATATATATATATATATATATATATATATATATATATATACACTCATATATATACACATATACATATATATATGTATCAGTTTACATTTGTAATGAGAATATAATCTTTTCAGTGAGACATGCCACATTGCTAAGTCACGGAACATTACATAATAGTACAATAAGATGGGGGTGATGAGAGGCTGCTTTTGCTCTTGTAGGTTCAAAAATGGTAAGCACTCCTGAGCCTCTCACCTGAGAGAGAAGTATTTAGCTCATTTCTCTATCTTTTCAGCTGAGGCAATGTCATGAGTCTTTATATGCCAAGTGCTTCTGATAGTCCCATTGCTCCCTTTTTTAAGTTGGTGGAATAGGTACCTTTACTCTCTCTTCAGAGGGACCACATTGACAGGTCATTACTTTTTCAAGAGTTGGAGAGCTAATAAAGTTGAGCTCATGTACTCCCTCAGTGCTGATGCTCTTTTAAAGGTACCGATGAGTCAGAAGGGGGCCTGCTTAGGTGAAACAGCACATTATTCTTTAATATCTCATGCACTTAATTCTTGGGGGGGCGAGGAGGGTTGGAAGAGGTGATTGATGGATAGGAGTTTTCCAGGGGAGCTGGAAAGCTGTATAAGAATCAAGAGACAAAAATCACAGAGTTCCTGAGCTGGAAAGGATGGTTGAGATCACCTACTCCAAACCTTTCAGTATGGTAGAGATGGGGGGCAGAAGTCTCAATCAATCAATAAATAAATACCAACTATGTATCAGGCATTGAGAATACAAAAATAAAATTGAAAGAGTGCCTGGCTTTAAAGAGCTTAAGTACTATGGGGAAGATAATATGCAAATATGTAGGTATATGAAATACACATATAAAATAGACATAAGGTAATTAGGACGGGAGGGCAAACAGCACCTGGGGAAGTGTCATGAAAGCTTTGTGGTGAATATGGTGCCTGAACTGAGTCTTGGAGGAAATAAAGGATTCTAAGAGAGAATTGAAGGTGGGAATGCATTCTAGGCAGGGAACATGATCAATACAAAGGCACAAAGATAAGAGATAGATTGTCATTTATGTGGAAGAGAAAAAAGGCCAGATTGGATGGGCCATCAAGTGCTTGAAGGGGAGATATGTATAAAATGGCCAGAAGGTTTAGTTAGAGCTATATTATGAAGTTTTTTAAATGCCAAGCAGAGGATTCTGTATTTGTTCCTAAAGGTGATAGGAAACTACTGATGCAAAGTGAATAGGAGAGTGATTTGGTCAGAACTACAATTTAGAAAAAAAAATACTTAGGCAACTTTGTGGAGGATATATTAGATAAGGGGAGAGATTTGAGGCAGTGAGACCAAGGAGGAAGGTACTACAATAATCCAGGATAGAGCTGATAAGGGACCAAATTAGTATAGTAGGTGTGAGTAGAGAAAAAAGGGAAGGATGGGAGAGAGGCCATAGAGCTCTGGGAAATTTCTGCCCAAGGTAAAAGAGTGGTTCATAGCCAAGCTTGATTCATAGGATCATAGATTTGGAACAAGAAGTGGGCAACAGAAGTCATCCAATCATCTTAAAGATCTTATATATGAAGAATCTGTAGAACATGTAGAATGTTCATCTTACAAATGAAGAATCTAAGACTCAGAGAGATTAAGTAACTCTATTACCAAGGCCATATAGGTAGGGAAAGACAAAGGTAGGATTTGTAGCCATGTCTTATCACTAGATCTCTTGGTTTTCATTGCTTTGTACCCATGAGATATCAGTCCTAGATGTAAGTGGTTAAGACATAAAATGAATTGTCAAATTCGTGTCATAGGTCAATAATAAACTACCCAAGATATCCTCAAATGGGATGATTACCGTATTCTTCATGGTTCTGTGATCACTAGTTGAGGAGATGAAAAGGATCCTCCATGCTTTAGATGGATGACAATCTTGAGACTGAAACACACTCCAAATCCTTGGTACACATCTATCATCCAAATCATCACACTTCCAACTATCCATGCAGACTGCAAAATTTATTTTACTACAATGTGGGAAATCTCAGGGTACATACTAATTACAGAGAGGGTAATTACTCCCCTGTAGCTGCCTAACACCCTGAGTTATTTTCTTGCTTGCTTCTTTGCTTTTTTTGTATTCTGGTTCCTGAAATCTTTCAACAGATTTATTCACTTGGCCCCTTCCTTCCATTCCTCTCCTCTTTCCTATCCCCTATCCATTTGTATGTATTTTTCCTTCCTTCCTTTCTTCCTTTCTTCCTCCTTCCTTCCTTCCTTCCTTCCTCTTCTCTCCTCCCACCTTTCCTCCTGTCTTTCTCAAATTTATATAGGCATCTAGGTGGGATAGCAAATGTAATGCTGGCCTCAGATACTTTCTAGCTGTGATACTGAGTAAGTCATTTAAACCTCTCTCAATCTCTTTCCACATTTGTAAAATAGAGATAATAACTCCTATGCTATAGGGTGGTGGCGGGGATTGAATGAGATCCTACATGCAAAGCACTTTGCAAATTTTGAAGAGCTATAGAAATGTTGGCTAATGCTATTTACTTCATGCAAACCACTGTCAGGCTTATAAGGAAGGGTGAGCAATAGCTTTCCCTTCAAGGACCTTACAGTCTGGTTGTTCTCTCCTAGTAAGCTCATAGGCTCCCACAGTTTCAATGATGGCCTCTTCATAGATAACTATTTGGTCTTCATAACTAACCAAAATCGTTGGCAGAGATTTGAGAAGATCTGAGCTTGAGGTCAAATTCTGCTACTTAATGGAGAAGTGATCTTAATTAAGTCACTTCTCTTCCCCAGTGTCCAGCTACCTCATCATTAAAATAGAGTCTTGGTCTTTAAACTGATCTTTAGAGTCACAAGAGGAGTACCTCAGTTTCCTATGTGTAAAATGTGGAGATTGAGCCCTTTCTGATTTATGATTCTATCCTTTGAAAATTTCATAGGAGGTGATTTATCATAAAGAATGTTATGATATATTCAATAAATGAATATTTTGATAGGAGGTTATTTATCATAATGAACAAATATATTTTTTGCATTTTGAAGGAAGTAGGATTTTCCTCCTCAATTTAATTTCCTTCCCCCTCTGACCCCCCACTGCTTTTTGAATCCCAAGGAACATTCTTTTCCCTGAATAGGTCTTATTCCATGATAGGATGCCATGAACATCATAAACAGAGACCACAAAATACCAGGAAAACACAGGATTTTGACATTTTATTGAGTTCAACAATTGGATTTAATGAGAATCTTTTTCACTTTTCCCTTTGTAAATCTCATATTGCAGCCAGCATTGAGGCTGGGAGACCAGGGGAGACTCAATTCTTTGCTCATCTAAGTCTTGGTTGCATCTGTTCTTGGATTAAGCCTCATTGGCTTTCTTCGATCATATTTAATCCATTCATTCTTCCTATGCACATGTTAACAATTGAAGGGTGCCTCTGCTTATCATGTGCCTCTCATTAGCTGTTCAACTCATCCTGAGCTTGTAAAACAAAACAAAACAAATTAACAAGGATCAGTCAGAAATATGACTTTTGAATTTTTTTCTTCCCTAGTAGCTACCTTATCCCAAAGGAGTACTTAGATTCCTCTTTCCCTGGGCCTGAAGTTATGCAGAGATCCAACCAGAAAGAGAGCATGAGGGCAATCACAGATAGCAACTGCCAACCTGGATGGGTACACAAAGCAGAGTGATAAAAGGGTGTTTTGAGGAAAGCAATGGAAGGTCTACTGGTATAATTCAGTCATTTTTTTCCCCAGTCATTTTTTCAGTCCAACTTTTTATGACCCCATTTGGAGTTTTCTTGGCAAAGATAATGGAGTGGTTTGCCATTTCCTTCTCCAGCTCATCTGACAGATGAGGAAACTGAACAGGGTTAAGTGACTTGCCTAGAGTCACATAACTAGCAAGAGTCTGAGGCTGGATTTGAACTTGGTTTTGTGTCTCCAGGCCTGGCACTCTATCCACTGCACTGCCTAGCTACCCCTGCTGGTAAATGGAGGGCAGGGAAAAACAAATTTGGGCAGTGATTAGTCAAGCAGTTAATTAACCAAAAAGCATTTATTAAGTATTTATTTACTATGTGCTAGGCACTGGGGATAGAAGCACAATTAATAAAGCAATTCCTACTCACAAAGAACTTACCTTCTAATGCAGGTGACCACAAGGGCATGTCTAAGTCTAGACAGAATAATTATAAAGAGAATAAATACAAATTAATTAAAGTAGTTTGAGAGATGGGGGACCAGTACTTGAGAGGATCAGGAATGGTTTCATGTAGAAGGTGCTTTGGCCATGGAGAAGTTAGGGAGAAGAGGACTTGAGTGGCACACCAGTACACTACAATTTGTAAAGGTACCTGGCTCCATCTGATCCCAGATCCTTCTGGGAAAACAGATCCAAGAGGTTCCCTGGGAGTTTAGCTGACTTTTTCTTGGAAGAAGCCTAGTAGCTTGAGAATCTGTTTGTTTCTAATGGAATCGTTTGCTTAACAGTCCTTTTTTCCCCCTTCCCCTTTCACTTAGGTGGAAAATATGATTCTAATGAGCTCTGTAAAGAAGGCAGTGCAAATGTCAGGAATAGGTCATGTTAATAATACCAGTGTCCAGATGAGCCTGAATGATTTTGCTAAGTATGATCTAGAGTTCCAGCTCAGCTTCTTTCTTTCTTTCTTTCTTTCTTTCTTTCTTTCTTTCTTTCTTTCTTTCTTTCTTTCTTTCTTTCTTTCTTTCTTTCTTTCTTTCTTTCTTTCTTTCTTTCTTTCTTTCTTTCTTTCTTTCTCTCTCTCTCTCTCTCTCTCTCTCTCTCTCTCTCTCTCTCTCTCCTCCCTTCCTTCCTTCCTTCCTTCCTTCCTTCCTTCCTTCCTTCCTTCCTTCCTTCCTTCCTTCCTTCCTTCCTTCCTTCCTTCCTTGCTTTCTTGCTTTCTTGCTTTCTTGCTTTCTTGCTTTCTTGCTAGGTACCTAGTTGGAACAGAGGAAGGGTACTCTGAGGTTAACTGCTTGGCACAACACTTTTAATTCAGTCTTCGCTAATTATAGGATCATTACAATATAGAGTTCAAAGTGAAAGGGAATAGAGAGGCTATCTAGTCTAATGCCTTCATTTTACAGATTAGGAAATTGAGGCTTAGAAAGGATAAGAGGCCTGCCCATGGTCATATATAGCTATTAAGAATCTGAAACAGGATTCTTTCACTGCTGGCTCTCTAGAGATCCTTTGACAATATTATGTGGATCTACAGGGAAGGCCTCAGGATAGTCATATCCAGTGGGAAGGTGGGCCCAGAAAAGGAAAGTGAAGGGTTTGGGGAGGGGTAGGACAAGCAAGGGAGCCATCTGGTGAGACAGGCAGTATGTCCTTTGGGAGGAGGCAGGGAAGAAACTGCCCAAACCAGATGTTGATAAATAGGGCAAAGACCCAACTGACTTGTTCTGGGTCTTACTCAAGGGATGGTAATCCCTGTACTAACTATGTGCCTTTGAGAGTTCAGTGTGAGGATCAAATGAAAAAAAAGTGTGTAAAGCTGCTTATAAAAGGGAAAAAGGCTGACTGAATATCAGCTGTTTGCATGATGCTTTACATGTTGGCATTCTTGTTACACCATGATGAAAAAAACAACTCCAGAGATGTGGAGTAAAAAACATTATCCTATGTGAGTTCATGATAGATTTCTTGGAGATGATGTTAACAATATGATTAAGTGGAATTTTCCAAGTGTTCTGTGCACTGTATTCTCTCTTCAATTTGCTGTTCATTGGCCTTTTTCCTCCTAGGAAATCAGTGCTCTTTAGACCCTTTATCCTCCAATTTCTACCCTCCAAGATGTGCCCTTTAGGGACAGAATTCATTTTTTTCCCAAAGGAGACTTTGGAAACAGTTCTCCATAGAGAAGAGAGGGAGTACTCTCAGTGAATTGTCACAACTCCATGTTTTAAAAGGATAAAAATTTCTCAACCTCTCAGTATGCTATTCCTGGATGGATTGATATGATACAGTCATTTTTCTTAAACATATGAGTCCCAGGAAGATCTCACATTCTCTGTTGAAGATACTATGGCAATACCTCCTCTGGCAGATGATGTATTTTATATTTACTGAGGTATGCAAACAGAAGTATTGGGGCATTTTTTGTTTGTTTTAGTTAGTGCTAATTCTCACTAGATAATGGGGAATGGTGGATTGAGAGCTAGACAGCTGCAGAGTCAGAAAGACCCGTCTTCAAGTCCTGAGTCTGACACATACTGACTGTGTTACTGTGGTCAAATCACTTAACCTTTCTGTGCCCCAGACCAACTCTCTAAGACTAGAATTCAGGTGCCAATCTACATTGGGATAGGGGGTTTCCTTTCTGAGATATCTCTAGGTCTGGTCTTCTTCCCACCTCCAAAAAATTATCTTCCCCATGGCATATAGGTTACCCTGAGATATTTTAAAAAATGAATAATTAATTGATTATTTTAAACATTCATTTAAAAATGAGTTCCCTATTTTCTCCCTCCCTCCTGCCCCTTTCCTAGCCATTGAGAAAGCAAGCAATATGATATCAATTATACATGTAAAATCATATGAAACACTGGCTATGTTGCAACCCTCCTCCCAAATAAAAAAACTCCAAACAACAACAATAATAAAAAGCAAGTAACATAAAGAAAGTGAAAATAATCTGCCTCAATATGTACTCAGAGTTCATCGGATCTCTCTCTGGAGGTAGGTAGCATTTTTTCTCATTTGTCCCTGAGTTCTTGATGGATATATCAACAGAGAAAAACTCCATTAATTCCTATTAAGTCAGAAAAATTTCTAAAATGGGTCCCAAAGACAGACTGTATGACACCTATCCAACAAGTATCCCAGTGAAAGCCAGATGCTCATCACCAATGAATTGGTCACCCAGGATTCATTCATTCATTTGCTTATTTGTTGGCTGCTATAACTCACAATGGTCATCTAGGAAGTCATGTTATTTATAGATGGAAGAGCCTTTGTTGTTGTTCAGTCATTTGGTTCTCGAAGACTCTATGTGACCCCTTAGTAAAGATACCAGACTGGTTTGCCATTTCCTTTTCCAGCTTATTTTAAAGATGAGGAAACTGAGGCAAACAGGGTTATTCAGCTTGTTCAGGTTGACACAGCTAGTAAGTATCTGAGGCTGGATTTAAACTTCGATCTTCCTGGCTCCAGGCCTGGTGCTCTATCCATTGCACCACCTTGCTGCCCCAGTTGAGCCCTTCTTTATATTACAGAAGAGGAAATATAATCTCAGAAAACTTACCTGTCTTGCCTGAGGTCACAGAAGGAGATATAGGCAGACCCAATGCTACAATGAATTTCTCCCAACATACTTTCCAATGTTCTTTCTGCGCACTGTGCCAAAGGATCTTAGATTTAGAGCTGGTAGAGATCTTCAAGGTCATATGTTTCATCTCCTTCATTTTACGGACAGGAAAATGGAGGCCCAGTGGGCTTGAGTAACTTGTCCAAGGTCACATACAAAGTAAGTATGGCTGGAATCTGAATCAAGCTCATCCAAATCCAAGGTTAATGTCCCTAACACTGTGTTATGCTGGAATTATAGACTGAGAGCTGAAAGGAGACTTACAGACCATGTAGTGTATGCTTTCTCTAATAAACGAAGAAGAGAGGAGTGAGCTCTGCAGTCCAAACACTCTTCTGTTTCAAAATAAATTAAAAACTTAAATGGCAAGCCATTTGGTACTACATAGAAAAAAAGAAGATGACCTAAATTTTACACGTTTAGACCAATGGTTTTAGCACTGTGTAGATTGCCTTTGGAGTTCACCACAGATATAATTCCCTTGAAAAATAACCACAAATGGAAAGGAGAAGCAGAATATATTAATTTTCTCTTGGGGCTACTATTTTTTTAAGCACTCTCTCAATGGGAGTTATTTTTTTATTATTAACCCTGGACAAAACACCTCACATCTATTTCCATGAGTATTTTATCTGTTCCTTTTAATCACCAAGATTTAAAATATTCACTATAAATTGGTTTTCACCATGATATTAGCTACTTGACAAAGAGATTTTGAGTCTCCCACTCATCTATCAATAGTGACTTCTTAGTACTGGATAGAGTATGAGACTTAATAATAGATAATGATAATAGTAACAGTATTTGTATAGCACTTTAAGGTTTACAAAGTACTTCACAAATATTATCTCATTTTGTAATCATAATAACCCTAGGATGGAAGTGCCGTTGTTATCGTCACCTTACAAATGAGTAACATGAGGCAGAGCTTGAGCAATTTGCCCAGAGCCACATAGCCAATAAATATCCGAGACTGAATTTGAACTAATTTTCTTGACTTTAGGTTCAGCATTCTATTTATTGAATCACCTTATTGCCTCATGACATAAAGTCAAAATTTGGGTTCAAATACTTCCTCTGATGCTCACTCACTGTCAACTCTCTAAGACTTATCTACCAAATTGTAGGTTTTAATTTACCTTTAGTGGATAACATTCCAAGTAATGATCTACCAAGCTCCATGGCCCCCTGGTTGGTTACCCCAAATCCTCTGCCAAAATTCAAGACTCTCCACATTATGAACCCCCTCACTCTTTCTGCCCTTATTTATGATTCTTCTCACACTGGGATGTGGAATTCTAATTCAGGCAGTGTCTTTACAATAACATGACCATGCCAAGCCTAGGGAAGGACCTGGGAGCTTTCAGTCATACTGTTGTACTCACCTGACATGCCCTGCTTTCCCCCTCCTCCTTCTACAGTTCTACTTATCCTTCTAGTCCCATGGGCTTTACCAGATGGTCCAGGGGTCTACAACATAGCATTGCAAATATGACTCATAATTTCTGTCAATGTGTCCTCTCTTCACAGGTTGTGATCAATGAAATCAGCAGTTGGGCTTATAGACTTATTATACAGGCACACCTCATTTTATTGTGCTTTGCAGAGATTGTTTTATTTTTAATTTTCACAAATTGAAAGTATGTGGCAACCCTGCATCAAGCAGTTCTATTGGTGCAATTTTCCCAACAGCACATGCTCACATCATGTTTCCGTGTCACATTTTGATAATTATCACAATATTTAAATCTTTTTCATTATTATTATATCTTTGATGGTGACCTGTGATCAGGGATCAGTGAGCTTTAATGTTACGATTGTAATTGTATTGCAGCACCACAAACTGCCCATATCAGACAGAAAACTTATTCCAGAAATGTTGTGTGTGTTCTGAACTATTCCACTGACCAGCTGTTATCCCATCTCTCTCCCTCTCATTAGGCTTCCCCATTTCCTGAGGAAATTTTGTTGTTGTTGTTTAGCTGTTTTAGTCATGTCTGAGTCTTTGTGACCCCATTTGGGGTCACTTTCTTCGCAAAAGATACTGTAGTGGCTTGCCATTGCCTTCTCCAGCTCATTTATAGTTGAGAAAACTGAGGCAAATGAGTTACATGCCCAAGGTCACACAGCTAGTAAGTGTTTGAGACTGGATTTGAACACAGGTCTTTCTGACTCCAGGCCTAGAGCTTATTTTAAAGACCAAATGATCCTAATTTTGAAATTAGGCCAATTTAATAACCCTACTATGGCCTCTAAAGGTTCAATAAAAAGAAGAGTCAATTGGTGGGACAAAATTTATCGTTGTCTTATTTTCAGAAATTGCCACAGCACCCCAACCTTTAGCAACCACCAACCTGAGCAGTCAGCAGCTATTTACATAGAGGAAAGACCCTCCACCAGCAGAAGGATTATGACTCACTGAAGGCTCTGATGATGGCTAGCATATTTTTAGCAATAAAGCATTTTTTAAATTAAGGTATATACTTTACTGTTTTAGACAAATAGTGCTGTTGCACACTTAATAGGCTAATAGCATAAACATAACTTTTATGTTCAATGGAAAACCAAAAATTTTGTGTGACTCACTTTATTGTGATAGGGGCTTTATTGTGGTGGTCTGGGAACCAAGCCTGCAATATCTCTGAAATATTCCTGTATAATTGTTACTCTATCTAATGACCCAAAGGTGGGGGCTGCTAGGTGGTGCAGTGGATAGAGTACTGGCCCTGGAATCAGGAGGACCTGAGTTAAAATCTGGCCTCAGACACTTGACACTTACTAGCTGTGTGACCTTGGGCAAGACACTTAACCCTCACTGACCTTCAAAAAAAAGAATGCTTTGTAAGCCTAATGACCCCAAAGTGACCAACCAATGAGTCCCCCTTCCTAGCATCGATGAGAAACCAAGACCAGTTCTGAGATGCTAGACTTCTGCTGCCAGTGGAGGGCTCAGAGTTGCTGAGCACTGGGATGTCTTGGCTCTCCCTCTGTGGATGCTCCATCAGCAATTTAGATAAACAAAAGAAGGGGTTTGAATGCACATCCAGTTGCCATTCTTAGGCAAAGATGAACTGGCCTGGAAAGGGTTTATTTTCAATTTGAAACAATAGATCAGGGAGATTTGTTTGGAATCATTAATTTAAAGGTGGATGGGACTCTGGAGGCTGTCCAGTCCAACCCTTCTCCCCCTACTTTTTACAGTTGAGGAAACTGGGCCTCCAACCATTAAAATGGCTGATCCAAGGTCACCCAGGCAGAAGGTGACACAGGGTTTTCCAACTCCGAATTGGCCATCCTTTTCACTATACCACAATTCTTCCTACCTCCCAGCCACACATTTTACTCATAAAAGAAGAAAAGCAAAAGCCATTCTTTTTCTTTGACTATATTTTTCAGACCCTGGTGAAAACAAATGAAGAAATATACTTCTTCCATGGTCTAGTGGCAAGGGCACTGGATTTGATGTCAGGACCTGGGTTCAAATACCTGCTCTAGACTTTGGGGCAATCTATCAATCAAAGCCTTAGCATTTATGTCTCCCATGTGCCACTTCTGTGGCTGGTACAAAAACCAAGACTGAAACAGTGCTTACTCTTAAGGAGCTTATCCCCTAGCACCAGTCACTTAACTTCCATTGGTATCATGGATAGAAATTGAGGGTTTTAGACTACATGGCTTCTGAAGACCTTCCATCTCTGTCTCTCAAAGCTGATGATTCCTTCACTAGAGATGTGGGGGACTGTGGTGGATACAGAAGGTGGCAAATGCCTGCAGATATCATTTCTATGTTGGTCTTTTTGTTCAACTGTATTTCTTTGTTAGAAAAAAGAGTTATATGGGAAGTCTAGCAGAAAACAAATGTGGCATAAAAATAAAACGCAGCAAGAAAAATGTGTGTGTGTGTGTGTGTGTGTGTGTATATATATATATATGCAAAACACATATGTATATTTTTCTATATACATATGTATACATATACCTAAAGCTGAGTCTATATGAATGCAAGTACTGTCAATGTTTTGTTGATGTCTTTTTAATATTGCATTTGTTTCCTGATATGCCCTCTCCTAACCTATACAACTTTCCCTTCTAATGAGGACAGTTAAGGAAAACTGAGAGATGGTGAGAAAATGAGAGAGAGAGAGAGAGAGAGAGAGAGAGAGAGAGAGAGAGAGAGAGAGAGAGAGAGAGAGAGAGAGAGAAACAGAGACAGAGACAGAGACAGACAGGGAGACAGACAGACAGATAGAGACAGACAGACACAGAGAGAGATACAGAGAGGCAGAGACAGAGAGAAATGGACAGTCAGAGAGAGAGACGAGAGACAGAGACACAGAGAAGCAGACATAAAGAGAGAGACACAGACACAGACACACAGACAAATAGAGACAAAGAGACAAAGAGAGACAGGGAAAGAGACAGAGAGGGACACAGAGAGAGAGAGAGAGACAGACACACAGACAGAGAGGAATCATTTCCTGCCTGACTGGGCAAATTGCTTAACTTTTCAATGACCTATCCAGTTCTCTAAGTTGCAGAGCAGGGACCTATTTGCATTGGTAGACTTACAAGGGAAATTTCTTACATAAATGAAAACAAGTTTGGTCTGCTCCCCTCCCCACCATGTCTGTCTCTGTCTTTGTCTCTCCCTCCTTCCTTCTCTCTCTTTCTCTCTCTCTCTCTCTCTCTCTCTCTCTCTCTCTCTCTCTCTCTCTCTCTCTCTCTCTCTCTCTCTCTCCTCTTTCTCCTCTTTCTCCTATCTCTGTCCCTCCATTCTCCACCCACCCCAATGGCTCCAACCTTTTCAGGCAACCTGGTTACTCCGTTATTTCTGAAGGTCTAGAAAACAAGTTTCCTTATTTATTTAGTTGTTTTTTACATCAAATATTTTCTACCAAACTCTGCTGAGTTTGATTCTGTTCTATAGCCACTGTATAGTACATTTAGACCAAGATATGGATAGGCAGAGATTGTACCTCATTGGGGGAACTTGGGTTCTTATGAAAAATCAATGTGATTTCCTTGTATTACTCCAAAGCAGTGCAAAAGTTAATAGCTTCACATGGTGAAGAATTATTAAAAGCCTCTAGGAAACTCCCCTCCTCCTCCATAACCTGCCAAGTAAGAAAACCATCTCTGTACTTTGCAAAACAGAAAACCAATTTCTCCAGTTCCATTTTTTGAAATACAATATTTACCAATCCACTTATTACATTTATTCCCTTCTAAAGACATGTTTAATTAGAACCTATTATTACTGCCTGAAATAATCACATTTCATTTATTTAAGAATAAAATATTCAGTGCCTCTTGCAATGTTGGGGGACAGAGTCTCTGATTTTCCTGCTTAAGCCCCAGGCCAAATTCCATCCATTGCTAGACAGAAGTAACACCTCCTTCAGTCTGGCAATTAAGTATTATTATGAATCACAACATCTCAGTTAGAGGTAGCTTTGTGAACCAAGGATGTCAGCAGGTCTTGGAGTAAGGAAGACCTGGTATTCTATAGAGGGGAGAACAAAGGATTGTGAGTCAGGGGACTTGGGTGCCCAATGCACTTCTGGTCCATAGCATATATGCGACCTTGGGTGTCTCACTTCCCTGAGTCTCTGCGATGTTTTCCAGTTCTAGATATGATACCATCCTCCCCTGCCCCACCCTGTTCAGTAACAACTGTTATTTCACCTTAACTCAGTGTCTCTAATTCTCTTTTCCTGTTGGGAAGGGAGGGGGTAGGGAGTTGGGGAGACATCTTTCCCTGATAACATCCTGTCTCCTAAACCTATGTGCTTGTGTAATAGAAAATCAAGAAATAAAGAGGCTTCGTGAACTTTTAGGAGCAAACAATTTATTTGGAAACAGTTTGTTCTACAGCCTGGGTAAATAATGCATTAATCCATTAAGAATGAATAAAGTTTTCATTTTGAAAAAATGTTCTTGACATGTTAGTTAAAAAACGTTCTTCAAAATATATTAGTGGGATGGTTCCAATGGACAACATGAATCCACTTAGTGTGTGGAACTCCCCCTCGAGATTCAGCGCACCTGAATTCTGTTATAAGGCCAAACCAGTGGCTGGATTCTACCTTTAAAAGAAACTCATCCTGGGCTGGCCTATTTAATACCATTCTTGTTTAGATGATCTACCTTTTAGCAGAGTTTTGGGCACCTTCTGGCAAATCTTAAAACATCTTATCACATCTTGAGGGGAAACCTGCTGTTGTTTAAAAGATGGTAGGAACAATTCCCATCTGCAAATGGTTATTTATGACTTGGTTATTTTTAGATCTATTGGATGCATCTCTCCCAGTAGCCTCTGGGCACATTTGCAGGAGTTTAATAATTAGCATTCCCATTATAGCTTACAAACAACACAGAAGACAACATAAACACAGGATCCATTCACATGCATCTGTACATAACCAGAAACAGACAAATAAAGAGATGAGCTATTATACCTTCTGCCCAGAGGTGCTCATCAATCAAGGGAATGATTAATTAAAAGCTAAAGTTGTTGCCAGACCACCAGACACAGTACAAGTAGTTCTGACTTAGGGAGACTCAATTTATGAATGATTTAGGAAACCCACCAATTCAGGGAAGGTGGACCATAGTGGAGAATGCTCTTCCCAAAATGGGGAAACTATCTTTTGTTTCCCAAATCAGAACAAGGGGTGGAGAGGAGAGGGAAAGATGAACAATCAGGAGAGTTTCCACTTTTTTTTGCAGAGATGCTTTTTATACATATGTAGAGCTAATGAATTATTGGTACCAGAGCCTCTCTTTTGATAGTTTGACTTCTCAAAGGAGCCCCTGTCCTCTAAGTTCCCTATCTAATTTTTGGGGAACCAAGAATGGGAGGGGGGACTATATAAAGTATAGTTCAGGGTTTCTTAAACTGGTGTCTATGAATTTGTTTCAAAAATATATTGATAACGATATTTCAATATATTTGGCTTCCTTTGAATACATGTTATTTTATTTTATGCATCTGAAAATATTATTGTTAGAAGGGATCCCTAGTTTTCCAAATGGGTTCATGACCCAAAACAAAAAGGTTTAAGATCTTCTGGTAAGCAGAAAACACTTCCTATTTGGCATCAGAGGCATTGGGTAGAAATCCTGGCTTTATCACTTACTACTTGTGTGACCTTGAATTTTAGCACCCTTTTATGTAAAAGAAAAAAAAAAGGTGGGGTGGATGGGGATTATTAGTTCAGACGTATCAAAGAGCCATTGCAGTTGACGATGCCACCTGAAACAGATCAAAAGTAGAATTGGGGAATATTTAACAAAATAAATGAAAACACAACTAATCAGACAATGTTAATCTGTGGTTTTCCAAGTCAGTATGTGGCCATCAGGGATGCTTAGGTATGATTTAGGTTAGTGATCCTATTTGAGTCTGATACCACTGGACTAGATGACCTCCCAGGACTCTTCCTACTCTAAAATATATAATTTGATTAAATCCTAGAATAATAAAATAATTAGCATATGTGTATACACACACATATATATGTATATATATATACACACACACACACATACACACATACACTCACAAACACACATGTATATCTCAGCCCTGGGAAGTAGGTGCTGTTATTATCCCTGTTTTACAGATGAAGAAATTGAGGCACAGAATGGTGAAATCACACAGCTAATAAGTATGAAAGACATCAACTGAACTCTGGTCTTACTGCCTCCAACTCCAGTGCTCTATGCATGGGGACATCTAGTGGCTACTACCCTCATTATTGAGTCTGTCAGTCTGTCAGTCAGCAAGCACTTATCAATAACCCACTGCCAAGTGCTAAGGCATACAAAGAGAGGCAAAAACACTGCGCCTTCCCTTAAAGTCTTTCTGGCTAAAGAAACCTATGTTCTACTGCAATAGCCTCTGTTCGATCCATCAACAGTCATTTATTAAGTATCTGTCTTATGCCAGGCACTGTGATAGGTTCTGGGGATACCAAGAAAACAAAGAACAGCCCCTGCCTTCAAAGAGCTTACATTTTATCAGAAGGAATAATACAAATAGCACACTTATTTATAAGGCAGTAAAAATATAAAGAGAAGGTAAATATGAAGTAATTTCAGGGACAGGCACTTACCACCAGAAAGGTCTCAAGTAGGAGATAACATCAGCTAAGCTTTGGCAGTTATTCCTAGTATCTTAAATTGGAGCTCAAACTGCATTTCCCTGAAGGAACCATGTTATGGATGTTGACTAAGTGTAATTGAAATGGCAAAAATACTGCTATACTACTATAGTTCAAATGGATTATGGGATGAATAGACTTGAGTGAGTCAGACTGGGAACTCAATAGGAGGAACCTTTACCTAGAGGGGATCTAGATTTAATTCTGTTTCTCCCACTTAATAACCTGGGTAGCCTTCGAAAAGTCATGGTGGTGGTGGTGGTGGTGGTGGTGGTGATGATGATGATGGTGGTGGTGGTGATGACTGCTAGAATTTATATAGCACCTACTATGTGCTAGGCACTGTACTAGTTCTTTTACCTCTTTGGACCTCTGTTATTTCATTTGTAGATTCAGGAGGTTGGACTAAATGATCTAAATATAGATACTTTCCATATTTAAATCCTTTAATCCAATTTCCATGGGAAAATGCCAAGAACTAAACAAGGGATTTGCAAAATCTTTTAAAACATCACCAATTCTTAGTCTGGATCCTGTCTATAAAATATTTTAAAGATTGAAGCAAACATCATTGTCCCTGATACCTGCTAAGGTTGTCATCAATCTTATGGAATCAATGAACCAATCAGCAGATGTTTATCAAGTATATATCATGTGCCAGACACTGTGCGAGGCACTAGAAAAAGAGGTGCAATTTATGATATTTTGTGTGAGAATCCATGAGGTAAAGACCTCTCCTTAAAATTTCAAGTCTCCTTGGGATGGATTTTAGATAATCAAAACATATTCAGCATCTTCTATATCAAGGTGACCTGTAGTACAATGAAAAGAGGACTTCATATAGACTCAGACCACTTGGGTTCAAATCCCACTTCTGACTCTTATTCTCTGTGTGACCTTGACAGGTCAACTCTGGGTCTCAGTTTCTTCTGTAAAAGAAAAGAATTGGACTATTGGACTGGTTGACTTCTACAATCCATTAAACTTTGTGATCCATGGGTCCTACAGTTTTTGCTGCTATTGTCATTATTATTAATCATTATCATTTTGGTTTTGAGTAAGTCAAAAAATAGCTAGTAACTAGTAGGGGCAGGAATCGAACTTGGGCTTCTAAGTTCTGTGTTCTTTCTGTTTTACCATTCTGTCTCTCAATTTTTACTTATCCAAAGCTCCACTGTGGCATAGAGGTAATCTTGGGCTCTTAAAGACTCCTCCAGCTGAATTACAGTCAAGCAGTCAAGAAGCATTTATTAAAGATTTACAATATACCAGACGTTATTCTAAGAACTGAGAATGCAAATACAAGCAGAAATACAGTCCCTGTCCTCAAGAAGCTTAGATTCCAATAAAGGAAAGACACAACATAGAAGCACTTGTAAGGTTTAATAAACTGGGAAAATTTTGAGTACAAGCTTAGAGATAAACTGTATGGTTTTTTTGTCTAAAAACTTGTCTAGCTAAATTCAGAAATGATGATCACCTGAGGATAGTTATTCTTTTTGGCAAGACAGAGGTGAGAGAAACAAAGACCATCTACAAAGTCATAAAGGGGCTGTGTATGGAAGACATTAATTCAAAATGATTCTTAAGTATTTATTAAAGTAACTTCAAGAACTCCTCCTAGGCTATACTTTATTTACTCAATCCTGTACTTTTTGCCTACAGTCTTGGGAGGTTACCTGGGAAACACTGAGAGGTGGCTTTCAAGAGAAATAATAAAAGGATAAAAAAAATCATGTTAGTCTAGTATTTCCTAAAGCCATGCTTATAATGGCAGCTCACCTTTCTCTCAAACTTTGTGGTTGATAAAAGCCCTGTAGAAAAAAGGTGAGCTGACATCACAAGCATGGCAGAAGGAAGCACTTGGCTAACAGGAATTTTTTAGCCCCTTGTCTAGGATGATGTGTAAAGACAACGAGACTGAAAGCTCAGAGGCCCGAAGTCCATTTATCAGGTAGTGAGGTTTATGACACAGAGATGATTGGTGTATCTATCATCCAAGTTTGAAAATTTCTATGACCACATGGTTTTTTGTAGGGTGATAGGTTTTTTAAAGTCAGAAATCATGAAATAGTTGACTAAGGCATGAAATGGTTACAAACCAAGTTAGTGAAAGGGGGTACCCATCCTCAATGAAATCAGAGTAGTGCTTGAAGCCATCAAGTTGCCAAACTATTTCCAGATGAAGAAACTGAAGAACAAAATGGTTGCGTGACTTGCCCAGAGGCACACAGGGTATAAATGTCAGAGCTAGGATTAGAATGTGGATCTTTTCATTCCAAATGCAATTCTCTTATTCCTACATATATAAATATTCCTAGATATACTCCTAAATATGCAGGAAGCAAATTTAAAAGTGCAAAAGGGAAAACAAGCTTACTTGACATTTCTTAAATGTCCACTATAGGCCAGTCACTGTGTTAGGCATGGGGATAAAATAAAATGACCCTGGACTGCAAATACCTTTCATTGTGCTGGAGAAAAATGAGCCCAGATAAACCAATATAAAATATATACAAAATAAATACAATTTCCCCTCTGGGAATGGAAAACACCAATAGCTGGGGGGATCAGGAAAAACCTTGTGTAGGAGATTGCCCTTGACCCTTGAAGAAGAGCAAAGACTTTGAGGCAGAGTCGAGGAAGGAAAGCATTGCAGACATAGGGGGCAGAGGTAATGATCATGGAAGATGGACATAAAGATGGAGTGTTGTTTATGAAGAAGAGTAAGTTGGCTGATGTAGCTGTAACAGGTGAGGGGGATAAGGTATAACTATTCTGGAAAAGGAAAAAATAACTGGGAAGGACTGAATACCCAAGGAAAGAATTTGTAATCTATTTTAAAGGCAATAGGGAGCCATGTAAGCTGCTTGAGCAGTGGAGTAATATTGTCAGGTGTGTGGCTTAGGGATATCAGTTTGGCAGTTGCATGGAGGATGCACTGGAGAAAGAAGAGGCTAGACACAGGGAGACCATTTAGGAGACTATGGTAATAGTCCAGTTAAGAAGTTCCAAATGTCTGAATGAGGGGTGTGCTCATGGAGAGAAGAGGATGGTGTGAGATATGTTATGGTACCCATGTAAGCTCACTCAGGAGTTAATACCTCTGGGGCAAACTTTTTCTTACATCCCAAAGGAAACACTATGAACAATGACATGGTTTTCGTTGAAATATTAAAAAAAAAATTGACAGAGAAATTTTTTCCTCTGCCCTAAGATCTGAACAGTGTCTATCTGGGTAAGACAGGAGTGGGTAGTGGTGGTGAACAAGCTTTACAAATTGCACCTCCAAGAAAATAATAGGGGAATGATTCACATTTTACAAGGGATTGTGGGATGCTCAGCCCACCTGCAACAAAGAAAATAGGAATAAAAGGCATGGAATGAAAAGCTTTCCAGAGTTTCCTCACACCCACCCTGGTCCAAAGCTCTCAGAGCCAAGGGTTAGTGGGGAGGACCAATGTGGGTACTGTGGTTGGGGGGGAGGTCTTAATGTTAATAGCAAGCAGTGTGGGCATAGAAAAAAAACTGGACAAAGAGGAGAAGAAAGGGGATGAAAGTCATATATACTTTCCTGATCTTGCCCCTGATAGACGTTGTGGTTAGCAAATGACCCTTTTACGGTCCCATGATGATAGCGGTGATGACGATGATGATAGCAATTATCAGAGACTGTGTACACTTAAGACTAACCTGTATGCATTTGATGCTGAAGTCTGGATTTTTAGTCCTGGTCTCTCTACTGAGCTGCAGATATGCAACTCCAGCACCCCCATAAGACACCTCCATCTAGATTTCCAATTAGTATCTCCAATAATAATAATAATAATAATAATAATAATAATAATAATAATAATAATAATAATAATTAATATTTTTAGAGTGCTTTGAGGTTTGCAAACAATCTTGGTCAAATCCGACCTCATTTCTTTTCTTCTTAAACATACTGCTTTTGAGTTACCTTCTTTTGTTTGTGGCAGCATCCTTTACCTTCTCATTCAGGTGTAGAGAGTTGGAATTCCCTTTGCCCCTTTCCCTCACCTCTTATATCTAATCAGTTACTAAGTCTTGTTGTTTCCACATCTGCCACATCTCAACCAATTATTTCCACTCTCTGAGCCATCTCCCCAGTATAGGGCCCTCTTCATTACATATTTGACAGTACTAGGTAGTACATAGTGGATAGAACTCTGGACTTGGGGTCAAGAAGTACCAAGACAGCTGTCTGTGATCCCTAACAAATCATTTCACCTGATCAGTTCTCTTTGTAAAATAGGAATAATAATAGAACCTACCTCCCACACTTATTTTGATGATCAAATATGTAAAATGCTTTATAGTCCTTAAAGTGATCTTTAAATGCTAAGCTATAATCATTACTACTATCATATGCTTTCCCACTTCCAGGTACCCTCCATCCAAACTACCATTATACTATGCTAATACCAATATGTACTATACTAATAAGAGCTTACATTAATATAGTGTTTACTGTGTGCCAGGCTCTGTGCTCAGCTCTTTGTAGTTATTATTTATAATTATTATCTCATGATCCTTACAACAACTCTGGGAATTAGGTGCTATTATTGTATTATTCCCATTTCTTATAGATGAAGAAATTGAGGCAAATCAAGTTTAAGGGACTTGATCAGAGTCACACAACAAGTAAGTAAGTATCTGAGGCTGAATTTGAACTGAGGTCAACCTGACTCCAGGCACTCTGCTTTATACAGTGCATCATCACCTTGCTGTCTGGACCATCTCTGAATAATCTTTCTTAAGCATAAATTATACATTCTGAAGATCATAGTTTTTGAGTTGAAAGAGTCCTTTAGAGGTCATTGAGTCCAATTCTCTCATTTTACATGTGAGAAAATTGAGGTCCAAAGAGAAAATATTACTTTTATCAAGGTTATAGTTAACAAATGGTAGAAATAGCACTTAGACCCAGGTCTTTTGACTCTAAATTCATGGCTCATGCCACTGGGCATGGCATTTTTATGCTCAAAAATATTCAGTGGGTTCTTGAATTCTAGATAGTAAATTGCGATCTCTCTCTTCTCTCTGTGTCTCTTTCTGTTGTCTCTTTCTGTATCTCTGTCTCTGTCTCTCTTCCTATTCAAGGTCCTTTACAAGTGGGTTTCAGTTGGCTGACACTCCCTTGCTGCCATGTTGGACCACTCTACCTGTTCTCTGCCTTGGTTCAGATTGTCCCTTGGGCCTGAAAGGCTTGCTAGTTTTACCTGTCAAATTTCCTCCCCACCCTTTAGAGTCAGCCTAATGAAAATGCCATCCAAATCCAGCACTAGGAGAAATTCGTGGAAAGTACAAAGAGGTCAATTCATGTGGGATCTCAGGGACAATGTCCCATCCACTGGAAATTTCCCAAACTTCAATAGGCTGCCTCAGGAGGCCCTCCCTGTAGACTTTCAAGCAAAGACTGGAGGAGCATGTTTGAGGCACTCTGTTGATGAAATTCTGGTACGGGGACAGGGTTGAACAGGATGGACAGTGAGCTTTCTTTCAACTCTAAGCTTTGGTGGTCTCCCTGGAAACCTTGTTGGTTATGACTTCCCTGTCAGACCTCATGTATTTTCTAAGACAAAAGCTCTTAACACACAAGATTGAGTCTAATGTAGTTTAAGTGTGACAGTGTCCTTTTCCCTTACTAGACTGTAAGCTCCCTGAGAGCCCATCTTTTCTAAGCTTGGTATCTCATCTAACATCTAGCATAGTCCTTTTTACACTGTGGGTGCTTAATAAATGTTTGTAGTATTGTATAGAAGATCTCAGGATTAGAGGTAACTCTATGGTACAGTGGATACATAGCTCCTTGGACCTGTAGGCAGGAAGACCTCTATTCTGATAAGATGTCAGGCATGTCAAAGCTGGTGTGACCATGGGCAAATCACACAAGCTTTGTCTCCATCTGTAGAATGGGCATGGCAATAGCACCTATCATCCCATGGTTGTGGTGAGGATCAAATGAGATATTTGTAAAGGGTTATAGATATATTAACTGTAATCATTACAGGATCACAGATTTAGAGCTGAGAAGAAATTTAGGGATCCTTGTTCCAATCCCTTCATTTTATCCATGAGGAAAAGGAAACCTAGGATATTTAAATGGCTTGCCTGGGGTCATGCAGGGAATGGATTTGAACCCTGGTCCTCTAATGCCACAGTGGATAGAGTGTACGGCCTGAAGTCAGGAAGACTCATCTTCCTGAGCTCAAATCTGGCTGCAGAGACTTACTAGCTCTGGGACCCTGGGAAAGTCACTTAACCCTCTTTGCCTCAGTTTCCTCATCTGTCAAATGAGTTAGAGAAGGAAATGGCAAGCCACTCCAGTGTCTGTGAAGAAAACCCCAAATGGGGTCATGGAGAGTTAGACATGACTGAGATGACTGAACAGTAAAAGCAACCTCTACTGCCATATTCAGCACCATTTTTACTGGACCATGCTGCATCTTGTCAGGGAAGAAGACAAAAGAAGCAGGGGACTGACAGAGTTGCTACTTCTAGAGAAAAGTAAAATCTAATTGAAGAATCAAGGACTGCTATGAAATAGATAGTCAGCAATTAGACGACAATATGTAATCTCAATGCAAAGATATCAATTATTTATACAAATGCGGCTGGAATTCAAAACAAGGAGATGATGGGAGGAGGGTGGGTTTTCCAGGGAAGGCTTTTTTTTTTTTTTTGATGAAGTCTTGAGGAGCTAAGGAAAGAATTTAAGAATGAAGGAGAGGGGGGCAGCTAGATGGCACAGTGGATTAAAGCACCAGCCCTGGATTCAGGAGGACCTGAGTTCAAATCTGGCCTCAGACACTTGACACTTACTAGCTATGTGACCCTGGGCAAGTCACTTACCCTTGTTGCCTGCACCAAAAAATCAAAACAAAACACACACACATAAAAAATGATTACCCACATTAATAATTTGGGGCAGCTAGGTGGCACAGTGGATAAGACACCGGCCCTGGATTCAGGAGGACCTGAGTTCAAATCTGAATTCAGGCACTTGACACTTACTAGCTGTGTGACCCTGGCTGGGCAAGTCACTTAACCCTCATTGTCCACAGCAAAAAAAAAAAAAAAAGAAAGAAAGAAAGAAGGAGAGGACTCAGTTTAAGAAGACAGAGGACTGGTTTGAAGTCAGAAAGGTTTGAGTTCAGTCCTAAGTGGCTACTCATTGAATCTCTTGGAGCTCTTAGGCAATTCTCTGACTGTATAGTATGGTGACTTGCATTGGCATAGCGAGTCCCTTCCCTGGGAGTTCCTAATACTAATGCAATCATAGCTCCAGTCCCTAGTGCCACCCTTTCTTGTGCCTCTTGGATTAACATTTAAAGGGCAGGCTTTAGAGTCAAACTTCAAGGTCATAATCTGCCTCTAACATATATCAGCTGTGTAATGGTGGGCAGGTTATATAAACTCTTAGTGCTCCAGGTGCCTTAAATGACTTGGACAGTTCCCCATTCTGATGAAATATTAAGTCTGGACCAAAACCGAACAAACGATCACTTTTTTTCCTTTTTTTTTCTTTTTTGGCAATAGGGCTTAAGTGACTTGTCCAGAGTCACACAGCTAGTAAGTGTCTGAGGTCAGATTTGAACTCAGGTCCTGATTCCAGTGGCAATGCTCTACCCACCTAGCTGCCCCCAAACATCATTCTTTAAAAGGCCTCCGTGGGACCACAGATCATTGTTTTAGAGGAGGTAGGGAATTGTGAGGTCATTTAGCCCAATTTCCTCATTTATCAGAAGAGGAAACCCAAAGGGGCTAAGTGACTCACTCAGTGTCACAGACAGTGGCAGATTTGAAACTGGGTTTTCAATAAAGTTCAGGCCTTCCCAAGATTTCCTTATGTTTCATCAGTTCTCCTTTCCATATTCTTGTTACTTTAGAAACATGCTGTATATTTACAAAATCCTCCTGCATTTTAAATTATAAAAAACAAAACAAAACAAAAACAACCTGAGGCTGTGCACATGGTAGAGGCAAACAAAACATATTTAGAAGGATATTTAATACAGTCTTAACAAGTTGGAAGACAATGTCTTGCTTTTGATAAAGCTGCCATCTTGGGGACATCATTCAATCCCATTTTCCAAGCCACTGACAACACTGGGCTTCTGATTAATTTTATAAATTGCTTTGGAGCCAAGGACCCTGGATCCCTGTTGCCTTCTCTCCTCCTTCCTTCACACTCTAAGACATTTTCATTTTGATGAGACAATGGCTCTATATTATATTTGCTCCTATTCATGAGGAGAGTTGGAATAAATAGCATTTATGTAGTTCTTTCGGATTTGCAAAGTTCTTTACATATGCAATCTCATTTGAGCCTCGAAATAGTCCTGTGAAGCAAATGCTATCACTGTCCCCATATTATAGAAGGGGAAACTGAGGCAATTTGAGATTAAATGTTTTGCCCAGGGTCCACAGCCAGTAAGCACCAGGCAGGAGTCAAACTCAGAAATTCCTGATGCTTGAGTCAGACTCAGGCACTCATTCTCTCCACTAGGACACCAAATTGCCCTAGAAAAAGTTCTTTTTGCTTTTTTATCCTGGGCAAGGCTTGACAACTTCACCCCCGGCTTTCCAGTTCTTACTTCCTATCCACTGGAGGCTTTGAGCCCTCTCTACAGGACACTCAACTTGACTTGTAAAATACATTCTTAACTCCCAAGAGGATCAAATAAGATATTTGTAAATCACTTTGCAAACCTTAAAGCATCAGGTAAATGCTAATATTATGCTGCAGAATGTGGAATTTTCTGGTGTTAAAATAGGTGCATTCATAAAAAGCAGGATGAAAAATGTGGCTGAGACAGCCCATGTCATGACCTAGGTAAAACTGTCTACCTTGCTTCTTCCCAATCCCCCTTCTGGCCCAGTGCAAACATTCTTAAATATCTCACTTTTTTAAAAGACCAATCCCTGTCATTTACTGGATGAGCTGCTGAGAGAGACAGAAGAAGAGCCTGAGGTTAGAACACGCAGGTAAAGGAAAAGGTCTATTTCTCTTGCTTCTCTTGCCCTCAACCAGAGGCCACAAGTGACAACTTTCAGGTTTGATATCAGGTTTTAGTAGCATCGGTTATGGGAGCAGCTGGGTCCTCTCCCGGTTCTATTTTTTTAGCATCTTTATTCAATATATATATAAACAAGCCCATTGTTATTATTTCAAGCATCCTTTCCCCAGGCCTCTTTCTACCTGTCTGGAGTGGAGAAGTGTGTGGAGGCATATCTATAATTCAACTCCTGAATATTTCTGTCAATAATTAATGCATCGCCACAAAGGGAGAATGCCAACACAGTCTGTGAACAAAGCCACCCTTTAAGGGTTGGCAGCAGCCTCTGGGGAGAAGGCAAGCCTTGGGTTGCTCAGGTTTGTCCTCCCTTTGGTCAGATGGGGAGAGTAGGGAAAGAGGGAAGGTGGTTGAGTCAAAGATCTCAGGTGCTGGCTGGGGCAATTCTGACTGCTGAGGAAGGGGACAAATGTGTAATTGTGACCAGTCTTCCTCTCCTCTTCAACCCCTTTCGTTTCTCTTGTATAAAAGTGAGAAATCCAAGGAACGAACTTAGACCAAAAAACCTCTTGGGTTTTTTTTTTTTTCGTTTTCTTTTAAATGAACCCCAGGCTACATCCCTTTTAAGGGACCTATTAATGGCCAAGACTGTTGACAAGGAATCTGCCAAGGAAGGCAGATCCAAAAGGAACTCACGCGAAGGGTCACCTGCTGCCTGGATGCAGATTCCCCTGGCTGTCTGGACAAGTGTATATGTGTCTATGTGTGAGCCCGCTGCATAGGTGGGGATACGGGGGCCACAGTCACTCAAGAGCTTCACGGATCGGAAATCTTCCCCCAGCCAAAAAAAGAATTGGTTATTGTAATGTTTTTGTGTAGGAGGGCCTCTAGCCCTTCCCTAGAAAATGCACCCCCCCCCCCGAAAACGCAGGTCCAGGATGGTGGGAGAGTGGAACCCCAGACAGGCTAAGTACTTGGGAACTGTTGCATCTATCCTCCAAGACTTCCCATTAGGGAGGGGACGTGTATGTACGGGGAGGATGGCTTCATCCTTTTACCCCTTTCCAGCCCAGACGCCCCCAGCCCTTTCCCCGAAATCCCCTGGGGCAAAAAAAGGAGAAGGAGGAGAAAAAGGGGGAGGAGAAGGAGGGGCGGGAGAAGAGCATCCTCGCTCTGAGGGGAGGAAAGAGCGGAGGATGAAGAGAAACTCACCCCCACGCAGCTCAGGGACAGACGAAGCTAGGGGCTAGGGGGTGCGCTTAGAGCTTAGAGGGGAAGGTAGGATTGGAGGAAGGAGACCACGCGAGAAACAAAGGGAGAGCAAGGAGAGATGAATGCACGCTTACACACACACACACACACACACACACACACACACACACACACACACACACGCACTGGGAAGGGAGGAAAGGAAGAAATGGGTCGGGGATGACGAGATTCCAGCTGGGAAAACCAGAAAACCGAGGTTTCCGTAGCTCCAGGCCCCGCACCTTTGGGGTCCCCCGTGGGGTCCCCAAGCCCTGGTACCTCATCTCAGGTCCCCGGCTCCTGCTCTGGCCGTCGGGTTCTCCACCCTCCCACTTCCCAGGGCTCCTCCTCCTTCTCTTCCTTCTCTCTCCCGTCTCCCTCCTTCTCCCTCCCTCCCCCCCCTTCTTTGCATGGGGGGTGGTGGTGATGGGGTGCGCCAGAGAGGACCCTACGGAAGGGCCTCCAGAGTGGATGAACCAGAAGCAGCATCCCAGACAGCCCGCCTTCCCCAGGGGGTGGGGGGCGGCTGGGCCCCTGGGGAGGGGGTGGGTCGGGGGAGGGAATTGCGGCGTCGTGACTGCGCCCGCCCCCTGCGCCCTCCAGGGTAGGCGCCCCTGGCGACAGCCTTGATCGCCACACCCTCCGCCCGGCCCTGGCCCCGCCCCCGCCCGGGGAGGCGTGTGCTGCTGCTGCTGCTGCTTTGGGAGAGAGGGAGGAGAGAGAGAGAGAGAGAGAGAGAGAGAGAGAGAGAGAGAGAGAGAGAGAGAGAGAGAGAGAGCGCACGGGAGAGAGGGAGAGATGGATATTAGGGAAGGAATTCGGGCTTAACAAGTGAGCGCTGCTGTCTAGGATTTTTATCCCTTCCCTTGGCTCTCTCCCCCTCTTTTTTTTTTTTCTTCCTCCTCTCCCTATGTGTGGCCCTCCCGTCCCCTCCCAGTCCCCTCCAGGAACGCAGATCTCCGGAGGCAACTGGACGCCTGGGTCCTTCCCAGGGTAGCATCTTCCTCCCCCCAAGCCGTGCAGCAGCTGGGGCTCTTTGCCTCTTCCCTCCACCACCCTCACCCCCGCCCGATCTGAGAAGTCGCTGGCTGGGCTTATTTTGGCCTCTCCACCTGCCCCCCACCTGAGCGCTCCTCCCTTTTCTCCTGCATCCCTCTCCACCATTCATCCTTGGCTTGTGAAAACAGGGAGACCCCCCCCCCCATCCCCTGTCTGGGAACGGTAAGTATCCTTGAATTCTTCTTTTTCCCTCCTCTCCTTTCCCCCCGCCACGGAGGGGGGGGGCACAGAGTTTCTGTTTAAAAACAAGGCATGGATGCGGGGCGGGGGAGGGGGCTACCAGGATCTAACAGAAGGGCATGAATGGAAGGCGGTTAAAAATAACCCTGGGAGGTGGAAGAAGGGAGGTGCAGAGGATGCTATTTGCTCTCGTTGCCAACAGTTGTTATTTTCCCAATCCCGGGGAAGGGGCTTCACGTCCCGGGTTTCCTATGCTTAGGCATGAACCTGTATCCGGAGGCGACTGTTCCATTAAAGATGTCGTTTCCCCAGCGGAGGGGGTGGGGGGGGGGCGGGTGTTCGGTTTAGCAGAGGCTGCCTGCCTCATCCCTGAGTCTGGTCCGCTGTTCCTTTGGGGAACAGCTGGTGAGCGGGTTTCGTTTGCTTGCTTGCTTCTCCCAGCTCTGAATTTGCATGTATTTTTATCAGCATATGATGAGCACACACTTAGGGGCTATATAAATGGCGAGTGTGTGTTTGGTGTGCTCATTTCTCACAGTGTGTTGGCCTTTCAGATGTGCACACACACTCAAGAACAGAGGGAATGGGTCCAGGTACCACCCTGGATCTTTGGAGGAATTAGAAATAAGACGAATTATATCCTGAAGGTGGTGGTGGGTTGGAGGGTAAGAGAGTAGGAGGAGTCTAAAGGCTGTGTGTGTGTGGGGAGGGAGGGAGGAGGAATTGTGTATAATTCTATTAACCTAATGGCCTTAAGTCAACGAATCAGGCTACAAACATTTATTATACACCTACTGTTCACACTCAGTATCTATGGGAATTCAGAGATAAAAAGGGATAGCATAGGGGTTCCTTGGTTAGGTCCCTACTGAGAAGCCCTTGGGAGTAAATTTGAGTCAGCCTCGCTCACCCTGGGGAAGATTTGACCTAGTCAGGCTTGTTAGGTAGGAGGGAACTCTTTAAAGGCAAGGGACAGTGAGGTAACTGGTGACCAATGACAGGAAAGGGAGATGTTTGAACAGAAGGAGAGGGGAATGAAAGAGTGACACCCACTTCCCCCCCCACCCCCCACACCTCCTAAATCAGTTTGTGGAGTGGGAGTAAGGGGCAACTGGATATAAAGGAGACAGCCTAGCTTGTTGTCTGAGAGTCTGTGTGGGAGTTCCTGAGTCCTGAATGTCCAAGAGTCAGGAGAAAGAAGAGATTACACAGAGAAAGTTGTAGTTATGGACTTTATCTATATATACAGGTTTCAATTTACTGATATAGTTGAATGGGCATTGGGAAGTAGGGATAGAGCGATCTGAAATTGCAAAAACAAACCAACCACCTTGGGCTAATTTGGCCCGGACTTGATTCTAAGGAGTCTGGTTTTTGTTTGTTTGTTTGTTTATAAATTCTCTATTGTAAAAATGAACCCGAAGATGTATTACATTTAGAGACTAGGACTTCCCCTAGCATGCACAAATAATTTCTTAGGGACATGGGAAAAGACAATGTAAGGCACCTTGAAAGATGTAGTCTCCCAGTTCTGTTGCCTGGGAAACCTAGAAATGGGGACTTCCTTTCCATCCCAAGGAGAGGTCTTTTAATTGGGGAGAGGTATATGGTCCCCATTTGCCACAGCTGGGCTTGCATGTCCTTAATGCTTTCTAGGGCCTTCAGGGCTGACACACTTCAGTGAGGAGCAGCAGGTGGTCAAGAGACAGATTCTCTCAAGGATTCCCCAAATGCTTTTTCTTTTGGTCCCATGCAACTGGATGCATCTGGTAATAATAGGACTTGAAAATGCTATCAGAAATGGTCTGGTAGTTGCCCCTCGAATCATCCCTCAATTCCATGGCCCTAAAGTCACACCATAAAGTCTATTGCATCATATAAAGGAAAGAGGAAGGGAGATAGGAAATTTGGGGCATTAATGAGTGACCACATGGATTTGAGGAGCCAGGAGGGGGATGCAAGATAAAGAAAGCAGATTGGTGGTCCAGAGGGTAACTCAGTGACAGCAGAACCCAGACTAGGCTTCAGAGGAAGGTATATTCTTCAGTAAAGAGAAGGTTGGAAGGAAATGTGGATATTGAGAAAATCAGAGAGAGAAGACTTGAAAAGATGGGAAGCAGAGGGGAACTGGATGAGTGAACAACTAGTGAAGGTAAATCTTCTAGACTGCTAAGGGATATAAAGTGACCATATGGTGTAATGGTTAGAGTCCTGGACATAGAATTGACTCCCACCTTAAGCACAATCTAGAGTCCCCCAGCAAATCCTTTAACCTCTCTGCACCTAAATTTTCTCATTTGTAAAATGAGGGGGTTAGCTTTGATTAGTTCCAAAGTCCCTTCCAGTTCTAAATCTGTGATCCCATAAGCTCTCATACAGGAATTGTGCCAGGACTCTTGAAAACAAACTTGGAGGAAAGGAAGGGAGAGAGGTGGATTATTAGGAACTGGGATTAATTGCCCTACCTCATTTGGATACGGGAACTAATATGGAGTTTGGGGGCATGTTATCACACTCAAACAAAATATGGGAGAAAAGGTCCAGGGAATTGGGAATATCCATGCATAAACCAGCACTTGAGAGTATAGACCAGATTTCTTCTTTGCCCTCTCCTTCACCCAGCATGCTTATGGGGATTGTCAAATATGGCCAGGGACCAATGGATGGCAGAAACATAGTATAGTCGGACCACTCCTGGGATAAGATAACTTCAAATCCTTAAGATATGGAAGGATAGGAGTTGCAAGGAGGAACTTATTTAACACTTAAAATTATAAGAATGTTGTAAAAATGGTGAAAGAAATGGGGAAGGACAGAAACACCTATGAATAGTGTTAGAGGATCAATAATGAGAGTATCAGCAGTGGATAGATCATCAGAAAATCTGGGTTTTCCTCATAGCTTTTTCCCTACCTAGGCATATGACTTTGAACATGGACCATTCCCTTTGAGCCTCAGTTTCTGCATCTGTAAATAAAGCCTGGAATATCTCCGAGGACCCTCCTAGCTCTCACAGCCTATCATTCTGTGATTCTTTTATTTGGAAGAGGTGAAAGCAAAGGCTTGGGTCGAGAATCATGTGGAGATAGAGTAGAAGAAAGAACAGACTAAAAGGTGCAAAGAAAACAGACTGAGTAATGGGGTAATTGGGTCAGAAAACAGACTAAAGTGGGATCAAGAAAGAAAAAAAAAAGCAAGTGAGAAAGGAATGAGAACAGATTATAACGCACTTTTAGTAAATTCATGGCTTTTGACTGTTCATTTGAGGTCCTTTTCTTCTACTTAGGCCACTTAGGACGAGAGCTTGGGACCTTAGAGATCCAGTGAGCATCCAATAGAGAACCATTTAGGTATTCCCATGGAAGTCCAAGACAAGTTGGTAATATTTTTATTAGGAAAATGACAGTCTTTCCTCTTCTCCCCCTCCCCCACCCTACCCCATTTTTTTCTTCTTCTCTTCAGGTCAAGCACAACTTCTACATGGTCTTAGCCAAAGAGTGACTCATCTCCACCTCCGTGTCTTCTATGGAGACCTCAGAGTTGAGTCTGACATTGCAGTGGCCTCTTGTACCCTCTGTTGCTCCTAAAGTCTTTGCCTCTGCTCAACCTTTGCCCCTGGGCTTGAGACATTGTTGATGGACTGATGTGTAGGGGGCTTCAAAGTCCTCCTTGCTGAGCTTGAGAAGCAATGGCAGGACCTACATCACAACACCTGATGTGGGTTAAACCCTCACCCGAAGGCAGATGTTAAGACTAAAGACATCTGTTTTTTATTTGAGTTTGATAGATCAAGTTCTGGACAATTTCCATGGCAGGAGAAGAGAATGCATTTTCCTGGAGCCATTACTGGCTGGCTAATGCTTGCTCCTTCTGAACCTCAGGACATCCTTATAGACTGGCTCCCAAACCATTTTTGTGTTTGGAGTTCCCAGGCATAAAGGAATGCTTGAGAAATCCCATCTTTTCTGACCTAGATTTAAAACTGCTGCTGCTGAGTGCTACACAACCAAGGTCAGTGGTACAATGTGGAACCCATGGGAGGCAAGAGGTTAGGGAGCAGATAGGCTGGAAAATGCAAAACTGGACTGGAATGATCATTTTTCTTCCAAGAAATCCATCTCTAAGCATTCAGAGCTTCCCCTGATTTGGTGAGGACAGGAACCATCCATTTCCTTACCATCCTTCTGCTCCTAGGGCCAGCCCTTGCAACAAACCAGCGCCATGGAGGTTGCAATGGTAAGTGCGGAGAGTTCGGGCTGCAACAGTCACATGCCGTATGGATATGCAGCCCAGGCCCGGGCAAGGGAGAGAGAGCGGCTAGCGCACTCCAGGGCGGCTGCAGCAGCCGCGGTGGCAGCGGCCACGGCCGCGGTGGAAGGCAGCGGGGGTTCAGGAGGAGGTAGCGGCTCTCATCACCACCATCAGACCCGGGGGGCTTGCTCTTCCCATGATCCCCAGAGCAGCCGGAGCAGCAGAAGACGAAGGCGACAGCAGCGGGCAACAGAAAAGAAAAAGATCCATCACCGGCAGAGCAGCTTCCCTCATTGCTCGGATCTCATGCCTAGTGGCTCCGAAGAAAAAATCCTGAGGGAGCTGAGTGAGGAAGAGGAGGAGGAAGAGGAGGAGGAGGAAGAGGAAGAAGATGGGAGGTTTTATTATAGCGAGGATGACCACGGGGATGAATGTTCTTACACGGACCTGCTGCCTCAGGATGATGGGGGTGGGGGTGGCTACAGTTCGGTCCGCTACAGTGACTGCTGCGAGAGGGTGGTCATCAATGTGTCAGGCCTACGCTTTGAGACCCAGATGAAAACCCTTGCTCAGTTTCCAGAAACCCTCCTGGGGGATCCCGAGAAAAGGACTCAGTATTTTGACCCTTTACGCAATGAATATTTTTTTGACCGGAACCGGCCCAGTTTTGATGCCATCTTATATTATTACCAGTCAGGGGGCCGGCTGAAGAGGCCGGTCAATGTCCCTTTCGACATCTTCACCGAGGAGGTGAAGTTCTACCAGTTGGGAGAGGAGGCGCTCCTCAAATTTCGGGAAGATGAGGGTTTTGTGAGGGAGGAAGAAGACAAGGCTTTGCCCGAAAACGAGTTCAAGAAACAGATCTGGCTGCTCTTTGAATACCCAGAAAGCTCCAGCCCGGCGCGGGGCATTGCCATCGTCTCTGTCCTGGTCATCTTAATCTCCATTGTCATCTTTTGCCTGGAGACTCTGCCGGAGTTCCGGGATGACAAGGAGTTGATTATGGCCCCGAGTGCCGGAGGGCGGGGCCAGATGCTTAATGACACCACTTCTCCACACCTGGAGAACTCTGGACACACTATCTTTAATGACCCCTTTTTCATCGTGGAGACAGTCTGCATCATCTGGTTCTCCTTCGAGTTTGTGGTCCGCTGCTTTGCCTGCCCGAGCCAAGCCCTTTTCTTCAAGAACATCATGAACATCATTGACATAGTTTCCATTTTGCCTTACTTCATCACCCTGGGCACCGACCTGGCCCAGCAGCAAGGGGGTGGCAACGGTCAACAGCAGCAGGCCATGTCCTTTGCCATCCTGAGGATCATTCGCCTGGTCCGGGTTTTCCGGATCTTCAAGCTCTCCAGACACTCCAAGGGCCTTCAGATCCTGGGCCACACCCTCAGGGCCAGCATGCGGGAACTGGGCCTTCTGATCTTTTTCCTCTTCATCGGGGTCATCCTGTTCTCCAGTGCTGTGTACTTTGCCGAAGCGGATGAGCCTACTACGCATTTCCAAAGCATCCCGGATGCCTTTTGGTGGGCTGTGGTGACCATGACAACTGTGGGCTATGGGGATATGAAGCCCATCACGGTGGGGGGCAAGATAGTGGGGTCCCTGTGTGCCATTGCAGGCGTGTTAACCATTGCTTTGCCAGTGCCAGTGATTGTTTCCAACTTTAATTATTTCTACCATAGAGAGACTGAGAATGAGGAGCAGACGCAGCTGACCCAGAATGCAGTCAGCTGCCCGTATCTCCCCTCTAACTTGCTGAAGAAATTCCGGAGTTCAACTTCTTCTTCCCTTGGGGACAAGTCTGAGTATCTGGAGATGGAAGAAGGAGTTAAGGAATCTCTTTGTGCAAAAGAGGAAAAATGTCAGGGGAAGGGGGACGACAGTGAAACGGATAAAAAAAACTGCACCAATGCCAAGACTGTGGAGACTGACGTGTGATACTCTCCCCCTTCCAAAGTTTCCAAATCTATTTATGCATAGAGAGTGCAGTGAAGAAATGGAAATATGCAAACGAGTCTAATGCATACAGTAGTACACCATTTATTGGTTAAACGAGACCTAATTATAACTAAACTTGTATTACATATCAAGCAGATGATATACCTTGTAAAGGGGGTTGGGGCTAAATGAAAGCAAATCAATCTTTATATTTTTATTAGAATGCAAGAGTTTTGCACATCGGTTGGAAGATATGATAAAAAGCCAAGATCATTTGACAAGGAGTGTGTGTGTATGTGTGTGTGCGTGCATGTGTGCGTGCCTGTGTGTGTGACGTCAACATTGCTAGTGATTAATGGTAGAAAAAAAGTTGGCATTGGAAGTATTTACTATGTAAGAATGAATACAGTCAAATGATCACTTACCAATGCTTTCATAGAATCTCTCAGAAATCATTGGATTCCATAGTGGTTGTTTTTCCAAAAATTTGTATGAACTGCTGTGTAGACTTAAGGGAGTAAATTGTCTAACAGAATAGAGGCCATGGTTTTATCCTGGATTTATCAGAGTTTATTTTTAACTGGAAATTAAATTTAAAAAAAAAACAGGCTGTATGGGCCCACAGAAATCAATTATTTTTATTATTAATTTTGGAAAGGCATCAGTAGCAGGTGTTGACAAAAATCCCAGAGGACATGAATTTGGAGGAAATGTACCAAGGTTGGGACCATATGATAAAGGGACTGGAATGCTTTTTTTTTTTTTTTTTGCACTACTTTTATGCTGGAGATCGATTGAACGAGACTTCAAACTGTGAATGTTTACTAATGTTACAATTCAATGACAATCATTGGAAGAATGATTTCTGGGTCTGATTTGATTGTTCTCCGTTTTTCTTTGTGTGAGACTGTTAGCCACACAGATAACAGCATATTGATTCCATCCTCTTTTAAAAGTATAAATAACTGTGATCTGGAAAAGGAATTGTCAAGTAAAAACTCGCAATCAAGCCTTTTGAAATCGGTCTGTTACAGTGATGCTTCTGAAAACTAGACTCTTTTAAACATGCTTCTTTAAAAAAAATTAAGCTTAGTATAATCTAACTAAAGTTAATAATTCCCTGCTAAAGTTCTTAAATGGGTGAAAGGCCCAACAACTGCAGTTGATGGGTCTTAAGACCTGTCTAGGAAGTGGGGTACTTAAATATTGCATTTCTTCCCTAAGTACAGAGAGAAAGCTACATAATGCAGTGGAAAGATTGTGGGATTTGGCTTTGGGGGAGATGGATTTGAATCCTGGCCTGTCACTTCTCTTTGTGACCAGGGGGCAAATCTTTTCTTTCCCTGGGCCTTAGTTTTCTAAAATGAGGGGGTTGGATGAGAAGACCAACCTCTATTTCCTTTTCTAGCTTTGTGACTGTCAATGCAGGCCACAATGACATTCCTTTCATTCATTCATTGAAGGGATTTATGACCATGGAATTTATTCTCATCCAGTCACTTTGGTAGCCTCTCACCTTCTTTTCCTGCTGCAAGGGAAGATTCTTTACATTGCTTTGAGAATTTTGCATCCCAGTAAAACTAAAATGATCAAACAGAGATATTGCTAGGCCACTCTGTGTTGTAATAGCATCATGCCCAGCATCGTAATGAATTTATTCCCTGCCTATCTTCACATGACTAGGTGCTGTTGAGATAGAATGGTTAGAGGCAGGAAGACTTGAGTTTGAATCTTGCCTCAGATACTCACTATCTGTGTGTCCTTGGGCAAATTACATATCTTTTCTCATTCTCAAGTTTTTTTCATCTGTGAAATGGAGATAATAATAACACCTACCTCACAGGGTTGTTGTGAGGATCAAATGAAATAATGTAGGTTAAGTATCTGAAAAACCTTAAAGTGCTATATAAATATTTATTATTATTATTGTTGTTCTTAATAATAACATTATTAAGAGTGAGCTGACCAATACCATCCTACCTTGAAGTTTAAGGATTGTTGAAGTATAAATCAGAAAACTTAGTAGAAATAATAAGAGACATGAGGAATTCTTTATTCTCCTTTAAACCTTCACCCCCTTTTTGCATATAGAGATAGTCAGCCTTGGAGAGGCACTATGTAGACTGTGCCTTCATGGGGTAATCTACCAAATGCGAATTTTAAGAACATAGGTAATTTGGCATGCAGCCAGATGGAAATTCATTTTAAATGCTGTTGGACACTGTTAAAAATGGGCATCTCAAAGGTTCCAGCTGGACAGTAAAGGATCAAGTCAGTAGAGAAGCCTAATTGATCTGGTAGACCATGGGACTGAATTTCCATCGTTTCCTCTTGCAATGTTGCTGAGTGGTGTTAGGCAAGAGACAAGGAACCAGGATTTGTGGGAGACCAGTCTGACAATAGGTAGCTGTGTGACTGGGCAAATCACTAAACACTGTTCCCTTCAGTTCATTCCTCAGTAAAATGAGGTTATCTGCCCTACTTGCCTCACTGGGTTGATGTGAGGATCTTGTGAGAATGTGCTTTACAAAGCATTGAATGCCACCCAGAATGCCAAGCATTATCCTGCTTAGCCTTTCTCATCCCAGGCATCTCAAAGTGGCTGTGGTGATCAATAACCCCTTGGCCACCTCTGGCTTTGTGAAATGCCCAGGTAATTTCTCTAGACATTCTTGTTCCTTAAAGAAAGTTGGCTATATACAAACACTAGCTATTTTTACTGGTGAATTGTCACTAGGATTTTTCCTAGGGAGAGTTGCAAGAGTGTCATAGAATATGAAAAGAGGTCCCTGAAGACACCATCCTTTCTAAGGTGACACCAGGCTGGGTCAGATTGTCTCCAAATATTTTCCTGGTTCTCCCACATAAGGTACTTCCTGAGCATTCTGTCCTGGCACTGACTCATTTACCCAGTTTGGAATGGCAAACAATAGCCCAGAGCTCCTCTTGTTTCTTTTCACCTATGTGTTTTATTGAGAGGGCAAGAGAGTCAATTCTGGGCCTCTGAGTTGACTGTCTTTAGGTAGCACTAAATTAAAAATGGTCTGGGTTATTAGGTACATCCCCTTGAGTCTTGTGACTGACATATTCTAGGTACTTAATGTGTACATGTTGTTAGATTGGTTGCAAAAGGGGCAAGAAAGAATTCCACTGTGGATAGCATTTTAGAGTAGCCCCATCTAATAATCCCTGTTGAGGCTGCTGTTATGTAGAAAGTACTAGGCTTGCAATCCAAAGATCTGGGGTCAAACTATGACCTAGGCACTAGCTGTATACTTGTGACCAAGACACAGCCCCTCTGAGAATCAGTTTTCTTATCTATAAAACAGGAATAAAGGAATTTGTATTGAACAAAGCCCAAGATAAGAAATAATATCTCACACTTCTAGGTGGCTTTAAGATTTGCAAAACACTTTGCATAATAGTAGCTTACATTTATTTAGCACTTTAAGGTTGACTGAACCCTTTACATCATTATCTTATTTGTTCCTTACCACAAATCCTAATGAGGTAGGTTCTAGTATTATCTTATGTAATAAATGAGAAAACCAAGGTTCATAGAAGTCAGGTGACTGACAAGAGTCATATACCAAGCAAGTGTCAGAGGTACGCTTTGAACTCTGGTTTTCCTAATTCCAAATCCTGTGCACAAACCCATGACATTACGTACTCTTGTATGTGGACATACTATCTTTGCCAGTGTATGTACATATATGTATGTGGGAGACCCATTTTTATGGAAAACTATAGTTCACTTGGTGTGATCTAAGTCTGTTTAGCTTCATAACATTCACTGAATCTCAGAGATAGAAGGGAGGTATATTAGAGGTCATCTGACTTAAAACTTTCCTAGAACATAATTCCATGATGATAAGATCAATCTCTGTTATCTGTTATTAAGTTAGGACAATATGGAACACCTTATGAGTTTCCTAGAAGGGTGACAGGGAAACAAATCCATTTTCACAGACTTGGGTTTTGGTGTTTTGAGATTCTCTTAGTTGGTTTCAAAACTCTTTGATAATGAATAGAGTTAATAACCTGGATTCCTTGATAGGAAGAGATTGGGTCTGTGATTTCACTGGTATATTGAACTTCCAAGTGAGGAAATCCCTCCACGAATTCAGGTTGACACTTTCTCTATAATGGGTAGCTTAAGAGATTTGCCAGAGGAGACATTAAATGATCTACCGAAGGTCACTCAAACTACATGTGACATGGGTGGGACTTGAGCCTTGGTCTTCTAGGTTCCAAGGACATCTCTCTATCCACTGTGCTACTCAATCACTCAATTCCTTGAAGGTCATGATAACGGTCATAATAGCTGATGTTTATATAACATTTTAAGGTTTGCAAAATGCTCTCTGTATATTCTCTTATTTGATCCTCACAATAACCATATGTGGTACTATTATCTCATTTTACAGATGAGGAAGTTGAGAGCTTGAGTGATTGACCCAGGGTCACACACGTATACCTGGAGACATGCTGTGGCTGATACATTGCCCTTTCTTATCACTAAAAAAAGAAGCAGCCATACTTAGTAATTGGGTCAGGGGAGGCAGGGATTAAAATATTCTTTTTGGTCATTGTAGAAATCACTACAAAAGAAAGGCATCTTTGTGTAGTGAAAAGATCACTACACCAGGGAGTCAGGAGATCAGTTCCAGCCAGGGCTAAGTCATTTATTAGCTGTGTGACCTTGGACAAATCACACCCCTTCTCTGGGCCTTATGTGTTAATTGATGGGATTGGATCAGATTGCTAAAGTTCCTTCTAGCCCAGCACCTTGCACAGATTAGGCTCTTAGAAGATGGATGTTTGTTAGTAAATACATGTTGGCAGTTTTTTTTTCCATTTGGATTTCAGTCCTCCCTTAATACCCATGAAATCAAATATAAAGTTTCATGTATGAAGAAACTAAAATCCAGCTACTGCACAGCAAACCAGGACTCAAGGATGGGTCTTTTCACCTCCCAAACCTTAGCACCCTGTCATTGATGAATAGCCATTCATTGCAGTCAATCCCAATGAGCTATCTATTAAGCTGGTCATGGAAAGGGAGTGGGATAAGTCATAGCCCTGGAGCTGGAAGAAATCTTGGCACTCACTTAGTCCAACTACTTCATTTTACAGATGGAGAAACTGAGGCCCAGGGGAAGGGCCTGAGTAGAGAGTATTGGGATGTTTTCAAAATTCCCCAAAGTGGGAATATCAGAATTTGGATTTGGTAGCTGGCCAATTGCAGCACCACCAACAATAACTTTTCATGATAATAACATGACTCATTTCTATACTTCGAGATTTTCCAAGCACTTTCCTCACCATAACCCTGGGATATGGGAAGTACAAATATCCTTATCCTAGTAAGAATGTAAGCTTCCTGAGGGATGGGACTATTGTGGGAATGGGTGGAATTATGGATTGTCTTTATATCAACATAAAGCCTTATGTAAGGAGACCTGTTGGATTCAATTGGATTCCACCTCCACTTTTGAAATGAGAAAACTAAAACTGAATTAGTTAAGATGTACCCAGCAGGGGGGCAGCTAGGTGGCGCAGTAGATAGAGCACTGGCCCTGGATTCAGGAGGACCTGAGTTCAAAGCCAGCCTCAGACACTTAACACTTACTAGCTGTGTGACCCTGGGCAAGTCACTTAACCCTCATTGCCCCACCGAATATATTAAAGAAAAAAAGATGTACCCAGATGATAGTCTCCCAGTTAACAGATGTTTGATATGGGATTAAAATGGAGGTCCAGTAACTCCCGGGTCATCTCTTTTTACTCTACCAGCCTGTTGCTTTGTAACGGTGACCTTTTATATCTTGCTGTTATCCAAGGATCATAGATCTAGGGCTGGAAGGGACTTCAGAGGCCATCAAGACCCACCCAACCATTTTACAGACAAGGAAGAGGAAGGAAACCAAGGCCCAGGGAGGTAAAGTCAATTTAGCCAAATCATTTAGGGAGTAAATATTAGAAGCAGAATTTGAACCCAGGTTTTTGGATCTCAGTATCACAGTTCTTAAATGTAAGGGAGTGAAAGAACCAATTCAATTGTGGATTCAAATGTTGGTTCATATGAAGTTGATTTTGGCCTACTAGGTATGAGCATGTTTCTCTGGCCAATGGATGATCGGTAGACCTTCTGAGAAGAGAATGCAGTTAATACACTTCCATATTTTTACTTTTGTTTTACAGAAATGCTGAGAACTGGTAAGTCAACCTGAAGATTTCTTTTCTCCATGTGGTGTAGAGATACCACCTTCTCAACTCTTTTTAATGTCTAGATACTAGCATCATTTTGGCAAAATGCTTTCAACCTCCTTATTGGAGCCCTTGAAACAGAAATGCCAAATGCCATGCCCAAGACTTTTCCTTAAGCTTATATTGGTGGAGACATCAGAACCCAAAAAAAGGAGAGCTGAGAAAAATATGTTAAAAGGAGGGAGCCTTAGAGTCTTCTTTCAATTGCCTTTTTGTTGGAGGGAAACTTTTCGGTTGAGGAAGTCCTTTTTAAAAATATTACCCTGGATTTATCAATAGCAGCTCATCCTCTACTGGAATCTGAAACGTTTGCATAGCATTTGTGTTCTTTTAGGGCCTAGAGGGCTGGCTCTTTCCTCTGTGGAGTGGGAGCTGCCTTTCTCACTTCCATTTACATTTTTACAAGAGAGCGTATGGTTTGTGTGTTCTATGCCCATTGTAGAGTGTAATCTTCCTCTTTTATATTTTTTTTTATATTGATACAGTTTGTAATGAATACAGGGGGCCATTCAGGGCCAGAGGGCCTGCAACAGGGGATTTGCCAGACACAAATGCCCTTCTGAGTAAAGAATACTTCAAGGGACACTTGATGGAAACAAAAGGTACCTCTTAGTTTTCCTGCCAAAAGAGAAACGTCTGTTTGCATTAGAAGGGAGGGTTTGTTTTCTGCACCCCTTTAACCTTAGCAGGTTAAATGACAAATCCTGTCTTCTGGTTCAGGGTCCAATAAAAATGAGAGAGGGCCAGTTGGATAGAGACTGTATTGTGTTAGAGATGAAAGGAAATCATCCCTATCAATGGGAATACTTATTTCTTATTGTGAACTGAGGATAAGGGCAGTGAATGTTATTCCCTTAAAGGCAATGGCCGTATTTCTAAATAAATATAGTAGGCCCTATGGGAAAGACAGCATCATATATTCGAAATTGTGTGGCATAGGGTTTAGATCCTGAGCAGTTTGTTTCAAATCCTGGCTCTTCCATCTATTACTTGCATGATCTTAGGCCAATTATTTCCTTTTTCCTAGTCTCAATAATGAAGTGAGGGAATTGGACTGAAAGACCTCACATGTCTCTTGCATCTCTTAATATATGATCCTAAATCTCTCTGGATTTTGTTAGGTACCACAGAGGGGCTGAGCTTGGAGGACATAGAGCAAATTGAGGCTATGAACCTGCAGGAGGCAATGGTTTTCCAAAAATTCCAATCTTAATACTCATAAAGTGAAACTTGGCCCAAAGTATTCACGTATCACCAAGATTTTGTATCTTTTTAGAAAGCTTTTTATCTGGGTATAAAGTTTACCATGACAATTAATTAAATAGATCTGAGTTTTTGTTTTCATAGGTTTATTTCAGAATGACTATTGGAACCCTGATAAAGTAACTCCCAGCCCAACTTTTTTTTTTTTTTACTAACCAGTCTATAGATAGTCAATTCTCACTTATACATGTATAGATCTTGTGTTTTCTGAACTATAGTCATATTTTAATTCCAGACTGTCTTCCTTTTTTTCTTGTGCCTCTCTTACCCTCCATGAATGCCCCATCTTCCTAGCCCACTTTTGCATCATTTCTTCTCATTGCATAGTCAGTTTAGATAGTGAAAATTAATTTTAAAATTCTGCCTCCAACTCAAGAACTTCTCTAAAACATGCCTTCTTGATATAAGATCCAAAGATAGAGTATGTAGGGGGCATTAATGTCATGGTTTCTTTCTATGAACTTGGATGATTGAGTTGATTGTAAGACCAAAGGAGGAAAAAAGCAAGAACATTTAAAAAAGAAAATAAGAATTTACATTTTCTGTGAAAATGTTTGAAATGGAACACCACTTAGGAGAGTGGTTTTAATAGTAATTATATGGGTGCCTGATAAATATTAAAATTTATTTCTGCTAATGGAATTAAAAAAAAATTTGTATCTGGAGTCTGGTGAGCATGCATCCATATCATTATTATATTTTCTGATTCTGAAGTCCACTGTGCATTCAGGCTGGGTTTATGTGTACAAACATCTCATCTTAACTGAGTGAACTAAATGGTCCTTATTAACAAATGACAGTGGAGTATGGTTGAAAATACACTGAGTTTGGGGTCAGAGGAGCTGTGTTTGAATCTAGATCTGCTGCTTGGTAGCTGAGTTTTACTTTCTTCTGCACATTCTAAATACCTTCTTGGTCTCAATTTTCTATGCCCTAAGGCCATTTACAGTGAAAATGTTCCACGTTCTCAGATTCTTCTCAGTTTTGACATTTTATGTTCTCAAGTCCCTTGGAACTTTAAAACCCGAGCTCTAAGTACCCTTCCATCTCTAACATTCTATTCTATGGTCCCTTTCTGCTCTATCATTGTACTGTATAGTTTAAGATTCCTTTTAGCTCTAATATTCTGTATTCTCAGGTTCCTTTCTGTTCTAATATTCCAACTCCCCTTCTAGGTTTGACATTGTTTCCATATTCTATATTTCTATAAGGTCTTTTCTAACCCTAATATTTTATATTCTATGGTCTAAGATATCTTTTAGTTCTAACATTTGTGATTTTAGATGAATGACTGTTCAATTGTGTTCAAATGGTCAAAGTAGTTTTATAGATAGGTAGACACAGATACAAAATGGTGGTCATTCTGCTTGTTATTTCATGCCCCCTTTTTCTCCCTCTTACTCCAATATCTTCCTTCCTCATCTACTGCAAGATAGCACTTGCTCTCAAAATTAATCTGCCAGTAGTCGCATCATGTATGTAATGCATATTCTGGTCTTGAATATTATTTACCTTCTGCCTCTCATAGCAGCTCTTTTTTTCCTCTTTTTTAAATTTATTTTTTTCAATGAGCAAATATCTATTTTCTCTCCCTGCTCTTCCCCCTCCCCCCCTAAAAAAAGAAAAAGAAAACTCTTGTTACAAATATACATAGTCAGGCAAAACAAATTCTTGCACTGGTCTTATCTAAAAATATGTTTTCATCTGTATCTTGAGACCAACACTTCTCTTTAAGGAGGTGGGCAGGTAGCATGTTTCATCATCAGTCCTCTGGAATCATGGTCCTTGGTTACATTGTTCAGAGTGCTTAAGTTTTTTGTCTTTACTGTGTTGTTATTGTGTAAACTGCTCTCCTTCCTGGTTCTGTTCCCTTCCCTTTGCATCAGTTTGTACAAATCTTAAGAAGTTTCTCTGAAACCTTCACCTTTATGATGATTTTTTTTAGCAGAATAGGATACCATTTGATTCATTTCCATCTTTTGCTCAGATTCTTTGCAAATCTTTAACATTTTAACTTCGTATTTATAGTCTTTAACATTCCTTTCTTTTTAAATTTTGAGTTTCAAATTCTCTCCCCTCATAATACCCCTTCTCACACCCACTAAGAAGGCAAATGATATATCAATTATACATGTGAAATCATGCAAAACATATGTCCCTATTAGCCATATTTCTTTGAAAAGCAAGAAAATTAAAGAAGAGAGGAAATTATACCTCAATTTGCATTCAGAGTTCATAATTTCTTTCTCTGGAAGTAGATAGCATTTTTTTTCATCATGAATCCTTTGGAACATTGTATTGATCAGAGTAGCCAAGTTGATCATCATTACAACGTTGCTGTTACTGTGCATAAGTACCTCCCAGTTTTTTTTTTTGCTTCACTTTGCATAAGTTCATATAGGTCATGTCATGTCTTTCTCAAACCATTCTCCCTTGTCATTTCTTATAGCACAATAGTACTCCATCACAATCATATACCACAACTTGTCCAGCCATTCTCTAATTAATGAGCATCCCCTTGATTTCCAATACTTTGAACCAAAAAAGAGATGCTATAAATATTTTGGGTCCTTTTCCTTTTTCTTGGATCTCTTTGAGATACAGACCTAGTAGTGGTATTACTGTGTCAAAGGGTATGCACAGTTTTATTTGCTCTTTGGCATAGTTCCAAATTGTTTTCCATACCAGTTCACTACTGTATCAGTAGGACATTAATGTATCTATTTTTCCCTCATCCCCTCCAGCATTTGTCATTTCCAATAGGTGGTACCTCAGAGTTGTTTTAATTTTCCTTTCTCTAATCAATACTTATTTAGAGTATTTTTTCATATGGCTATAGATAATGTTGATTGCTTCTTTTGAAAAATGCCTGTTTGTATCCTTTGACTGTTTATCAATTGGGAAATGGCTCTTATTTTTATAAATTACTTAGTTCTATAACCAGTATATATTTGATAAATGAGGCTTTTATCAGAGAAACACTGTAAATTTAAAAAATATTATTTCATGTCTATGATACCTTTTAGCATAATGTAGTTTCCCTGATTATCTCTTTTAATTAGGTCTATCTTTGCTTTTGCTTTGTCTGAGATCATGGTTGCTTACCCCTGCCTTTTTTACTTCAGCTGAAGCATATTAGATTTTGTTCCAGCCCTTTATTTTAACTCTGTGTATCTTTCTGTTTCAAGTGTGTCTCTTGTAAACAACATATTATTGGATTTTGGTTTATAATGCATTCTGCTATCTGCCTTCATTTTATGGGTGATCTCATCCCATTAACATGCACAGTTTATGGTTACTGTGTATTCCCCTCCATCACATTTTTCTCCTGTTTCTTCCTGTTTCTTTTTTTTAATCCTGTCCCTCCTTAAAAGTCTATTTAGTTTCCAATCACTGCCTCCCTTAATCTGCCCTCCCTTTTTTTATCATGCCCCACCCACCCTTTTTCTGTTATCTGCTTCCCCTCTTATTTGCCTTTTGGGTAAGTTACATTTCTTCTATACACAACTGAGTATGAGAAAGTGGATGAGCAACATGTTGGAATAGAAATGTGTTGACTCTGAAGCACTTAGACACTTTCAGCATTAGGGTTAAGTTTCATGTATGGTTTTCTTGCATAGTGGGGAAATTTTGAGACCAAAAGATTGAAAAAAACTCCCATTCATTTATTCATTCATTCTGGCCTAAGTAACTTTGGCAAGGTTTGTATTCGGCTCTTTAAAATTCCTCTACAATTGCTATATGAAAAGCCACATTACCAAGGTGAGTTGATTTTTATACCTGATAGGGAGGGAAGAATGCTAATTTCATTTACTTATGTATTTATGTATTATTTACTTACCATATATGTTCCCCCCCCCCCTGGTATACATGAGACTGTTAGAAAGCATTATTTGGGCTGCTAAATGTTTTTTAGACTTTATTTCAAATTGGATCTGACTGATAAGTATAATTCTCTTGGATATAGTATAGATTGTGTGACATAGTGACTAGGTTATAGAGACCAAAATATCTATTTTAAACTTACTAGAAATAGATTTGCCTGAAAACGCAATATTTCTGCACAACAACAGCCCTGTTGGTTTCTTGCTGTGACTTCCTCATTGTTTTAGGTTTTCTTATGGCATGCATGAACTCTCTCATTCTGGCTATTTTTGATCTGTCTAATATCTCATATTTTTCAGTCAACTTAGAAATTAAACAGTGATGGGAATGTTGAGCAACCCCAAATGCCTTCACATTTTCAGCCAGTCTCATTTCAGTAGCTTCAGTGATGGGGAATTCTGTAAGTTATCATCCCTCTTCTCTCCCTTCTTTCCTTGTTAAATGGATCCTGCTCAAGACCTGCCCATCCAGGTGATTTTGTTTTGTGCCAGTTAAATTTTTATTCTCTTTCTATATAACTGGTCATGTTGATAACACCAAGAACAAGACTATTTTTCCTTCTGTCAAGTGGTGGGTATTGTGATCCAAAAGAGAATTTCATTTGCCACTGGGAAAAGTAGGAAATAATTAATGGTGCTCCCATTGGACTGAAATCTATAATGGGGAAGAGGGGTGGCATCTTCTGGGAGTTCAGTAGGCTTTACTAATTGGTGTCACTCCTGAGAGTGCTGTTGAAGGCAGTGTTGCTGGTGAGCATGGTGTAGTCAGCTATGCCATTGATGGGAAATTAATGAATCAACTACAAGTTATAAATTCTCTTGTGAGCTGTAGGGTTTCATCCACTTATTCTCTAAAGATTAAAAACATAGTTTTGTGAGAAGGCATTGTAATGGTGGTGACAAGAACATTGAATTTAGAGTCAGATGACTGGGGGTTCAAATGCTAGCTCTGTTATTTAATACATACATTATTTGGAGTGTTATTTATTTTTCTTTCTGTGCCTCTCATTCTCTTCACATGAAAAATGAAAAGGTTGTGTTAGATGACCTCTGAAGTCCATTCCAGCCCTAAATCTGTGATTGAAATATTAATATGGAGCTATTTATTTGGAATGTATTCACTCTCAAAAATAGTTATCAAAGCCTTATAGTTTCATGAAAGAGAGATGGAATTATTTCTCTTTTTCTGGTATTTGTAAACAAAAATTTTCACTTCTAAAAATTCAAGCAAAAGGCTTGGTGAATAAGTAGTCTTACTTTGTCAATGATAGCTAAGGTTACTCTACTGAATAGGAGACGTATATGGCAAATAGAGATTAGTTTTAAGATTAACCAGCAGTAATATATATATATATATACATACATACATATATATACATATATATATGTGTGTGTGTGTGTGTATGTGTGTGTATATGTATATATATGTATGTGTGTATATATGTATATATGTGTGCGTATGTGTGTATATATGTCTATATATATGTGTGTGTATATATATGTTTATACACACACACACACACACACACACACACACACTTTTGTCAGCTCTTGATATAGACTAGAATTGTTACCAGTTAGGGTCTTTCTCTGGGGTCCCAAAGGTATCATGGTATAACTAGGTTTGATTAATCTTCCTAAATCTATTACTTTTAGTGAGGAGTAACTAGCTCACTTTCCAGTGGTTGATCAGCCAGTACTAGGGTTAGAAAGTATCATTAATTCCACCAGCCAATAAGTATTTATTAAGCCTTTCTATGTCTTAGGCAGGGTAGCTAGGTGGTACAGTGGATAGAGTGCTGGGTCTGGAGTTAGGAAGAGCTATCTTCATGAGTTCAAATCTGGCCTCAGACACATACTAGCTGTGTGACCCTGACTGAGCAAGTCATTTAACTTCCTCATCTGTAAAATGAGCTGGAGAAGGAAATGGCAAAGCACTCTAGCATCTTTGCCAAGAAAACCCCAAATGGGTCACAAAGAGGTGGACATGAGTGAAGAACCACATGTCCTAAGCACTATGCTAGACACCCTGGGTATATACAAAGACTTGGAGGTCTGATGAAGGAAGATCTCTTTAGGAATTACCATTTTCTAATTGACCTTCTTCAAGAAAGGGAACATGCGTGTGCAAGGAGACCTAATGGATCATTTTCACTGAAATTGACAAGCCAGTTCACAGTTGATTTTTCTCTAAAGAACTGATCAATCCTTGGTCTGAAAATGAATTTTAGGAACAAAGAGTTAGCATTAAAAGGGACCTTAGAGGTCACTGAGCCCAACAGCCTTATTTTAAAGATGTGGAAACTGAGGTAGAGAGACATTAAGGGAACTTTTTGTTTGCAAGTCTTAGTTTGCAAATGTCAAAAATTCTAACCATTGTAAAAAAAAGTTTAGCTTCATAGGTAATGCAGAGGATAAGAAGCACCTTTGGCATGCATAAGAAGCACTTTTAGCAACAGATAAAGGAATTCTTTCAACTCAGGAAAGTCTTATTTCTGAGGGCTGACCATTTCTGCCCAGTGTAATATGGTACTTTGCAGCTTTGAGCACAGGAAAGCCATGAGAGATTTGCAAACTGCAGGGAAGGCCAGCAACTGAGCACCCTGGCAGTGCTGAATGATGTGTTTCTGCTCAGTATCAGTGGCATGCAATTCTTAGAGGAACAGAGAATAGAACAAAATCCCAGAAACATAATTAGAACGGTGTGTTGATGTCATCTGCTCCTTGCTGATTTGGCTGAAGCTTGGGCTTGCTCCTCTCCCTTGCTGAGAAGAGGTGTCATTACAGTAAAGCATCTCTATATTTTAGCAGGTTCAGAGGCAGTGTGAACTGCAGCTGAGAAGGGATCAGCTTGGATTGATAAGAATGAAACAATACAGTCTAAGGTGTGAAGCACCTTTTGACACTTGGCTATTTTTACACATTCGGAAAATTGTATGTAAACTTTTGGGTGGAGGACAGTCTCTTCAGGAATTACCACTTTCTAAATCAGTCCTTCTCTTCCCTCCAAAGAGGGATGGGCTCTATTATTTTCCATTATAGCATCAGGGTTTGACCTTGTGTTGGGGTAATAAAATTCTCTGCATCTATCAAGCTGGTATGTTCGAAGTATATTTACTTATTCCTGTTAATCTCGTGTGTGCATCTGTCCTTATCTAGCCCACATTCTCAAATATGGACAGTCCATTTCTTGTCTTGGTATCCCCCAGTGCCTAGCTCAGGGCCTAGAATAAAGTAGCTACATAACAAGTGCTTCTTGAATTGAATCAAATGGAAAGGCCAACAGCAAGTAGAAAAATGACCTTTTGTGAGTAATTTCTCCTCTATTTTAGTTACAAAATAGTGTAGTTTGGACGAGCTATTTGCCAGATGGGGATTTGAAAGGCTTTTGTGTAAAAGGAACAAAAAAAAAGTCATTTCACCTTTACTAAGGTTTTGGGTAGAAACATCAGAGTGGTGAATTCTAGCATTAGATTAGATCCAAAATGAGGAGTTACAGTATTGATGCCTCAGTTTTAATGTCTTTCCCCCTTTATAATGGAGAGTCTGACTAATGCAACTCTACCCTCTGGGGCTCTAATGTGCTTTGGGAATTAGCCAAGTGGCCTCAGAGGGAGCCCTACAACTTTTTCATTGTTCTCCCTTGTCTCCTAAGAAGTCTAGGGAGGAAGATGCATTTTTCTTTGCCTCTCCCCTTCCCCAGAATTCACTATTTATTATCTCTCATTATTTGTCATTTGTCATTTTGGTCTTCACCCTTAGCTAATCCTGAAGTAGGCATCCATCTTTAAAATATAAATAAAATCCACATTATTTTTTCATAGTAGTTTTATCATTATGTACTTTTAATCCTTATGTAATGCCTAATTAGAAGACACTATTTCATCTTATATTACAATTACCAGAGGGAGAAGAGAAGTTAACATATAATTTTCCCCTTCCTTTCCTAACCTTTCCGAAGAGAGATGAAGCTGACATTTGAATCGAAATTTTTCATTTTTCATATATCCTCTTACAAATAGGGTATTCTTATCATATATCAATAGCTCAGTGAGGTGATATCATTTTTGGCAAGGAGGTTAACAATTGAGACCAAAGGCCCAGGAGGGAGACTGACTTGTAATTTCCAAAATCACTTGAGAATTGCACATAGATTTGGAGGGTCTCCTCACTTCAATCAGAAAGAACACGCGAAGTGTTTTTTAAAATTTAAAATTATATTTTATTGACATATTTTTACATTGCTTACCTTTCCCTCTGAATATTTTTCCTTTCCCCATGTTTTTTGCTTTTTTAAGATGTAAAGTTTTTTTTTAAACAACAGAGTCACGCCTTATAACAAAATTTCTTTTTTTTAATGAGGAAGAAGCAAAAAAAAAGTCAGAACCATTTAACACATCAAAAAAACTGGAAGTTATATGCAATGTTTTACACTCATGGACCCCTACCCAGAATTTCTTTTAACAGACAATTATCAGCAGTGTCTGATAAACTGGTTTTATATTCTTATTGTACTGTAGAAGAAGAAAGTCAAGAAAAGTACCTTAGGTTCATTATCTTGTTGGTGGTGGTGGTGGTGGGGTCTGTCATCTATGGCTTAGGAAAGTTTCTGTCTCATCTTTTGATTCATATGTTATCTCAGGTAAATATTTGCCAAGTAGATCAGCTGCTTCATGGAGTACTCTTGTGTTTCATTGGTGGCTCCCATGCCAGGGAGTACTTTAGATAGATGGGCAGTGACTAGTGTGGGAGGAAGCAAAGGCAGGGAATGAACAGGATCCTGGTAGGCTGCTTTGGACCTGGCAGAAGTAGTAGCAATCAAAGTTATTACCCATATTATTTTTGATTCCATTTATCCATTGGTCATAGGAATGGGAGACCAGAATGGAAATACATGATTTATAGTTCAGCCTCTTCTTAAATAACATTTTTAAAGCTTGATGACAGAATCATAGCCTCTTAGAGTGACAATGAACCTTGGAGTCACATAATTTTTTTTTAAATGGTGAGGCAATTGGGGTTAGGTGACTTGCCCAGGGTCACACAGCTACTAAGTGTTAAGTGTCTGAGGCTGGATATGAAGGAGTCACATAATCTTACTTTTCCTTAGTCATGAATCCCCTCAGAAACAACGTATGCTAATTGGTGTCATTCCTGGGATGGCTGATGTAGTCAGCCATTGTGTCAGTTATTCTCTTGATGGGAAATTAATGTATCAACTAAAAATTCTAAACAAGGGATTCTTAAACCTGTGTGTGTGTGTGTGTGTGTGTGTGTGTGTGTGTGTGACATAGATTCCTTGGGAAGTCTGACAAAGCCTATGGACTTTTTGCTAAAATAATATTTTTAGATGCAGAAAATAGGATTACAAAGGAAACCAAAGATTAGTGAAATCAAAATGTCATTATTTTTTCTTCATCCAAGTTCAGGAACTTTATAAAATTTATCCATTATATTTTTCTATGGATGTTAGGGCGTTCTAAGCTTCTTTGTGAATTGTGTCATCTATCTACTACTATGCTTGCATGGTCAAAGATAGCTTTATCTTCTCCTGAAGACAGCATGATCTGGTGCCAAGAGCATTGGAGGTGGAGTCAAAGGATCTGAATTGGAGTCTCAGACCTTCAACTACCTTGGGCAAGTTATTTTAAATTTGTAAATCTTAGTTTCATCATCTGTAAAGTCAGAGGGTTAGATGGTCTTTCTTAGCTATGATGTTATGGTCTTGTCTCCATTTGGCCAAACAGGTGTGGGTAATCAATCAGGTCTGTGTAATCAAACTTTGAGAGCCAAAGCTCAATCTTTTTGGATTGTGAGGTTTTGTAAGATTAGAGGAGTTGAAAACATAGCCCACATTTCCATAGATTTAAAATTCATCCTTGCAATCTTTAGAAGGTGACTTAGATAATCTCCAGAAATGTTTGCATATATTTTTTTCTTTTCTTTCTTTTTTTTTTTTTGTGTGTGTGAGGCAATTGAGGTTAAGTGACTTGCCCAGGGTCACAAGCTAGTAAGTATCAAGTGTTTGAGGTCAGATTTGAACTCAGGACCTCCTGAATCCAGGGCCAATGCTCTATCCACTGTGCCACCTAGCTGCCCCTTGTATATTTGGTTTCGCACCCAATTTTTCACTCTTATTTCATCGGCACAGGGAGGGCATCCAAAAATCCCATTCTATTTGCAAGTTTGTGATTTTTTTTTCTTAGTACTTCTTGTGCCATGCCTTGGAAAACTCTAACTTGGAATACAGTATTGGCTCTTACCAGTTTATAAATCAAGTCATATCAGCTAAGGAGTCATATACAATGAAGGACAGGAATTTGTTCTGCTCCATCGTCTCATTCACAATTGGTCAGTGTACTGTTGAGCATCTGGTCACTTGGAAACATCTGGATGGTTGGGCCAGATTTTCCAGTTTGTTTCCAGATTGTTTTTTCTTTTTTGGTAATTGTATAGATGCAATATCATGGAACAAGATGGAACTTTAGTAGGAGTCTGGCACAGGCACAAACATAACAGATGCTAAAATGCCCCTTTGCAATGAATTATCAGAGATATTCATTGAACGCTATGCTAATTTGTTTTACAAAAGCGGAGAATGGCAGATAGCTTGTTGGACATCAAGTCAGGAAGTGCCAGGTCCAAATTTTACCACTGGCATTAAATAGTAGAGACCCTGGTCAAATCATCTAACCTTTCCAGACCTAAATTTCCTCTTCTATAAAATGGTGACAGTATAAGATTCATAGTACTTACCTCAAAAAGTTGTTGTTGAAGTCATATGAGTAGCAGTGTTATACAATGCAAAGAAAAATGGATTTGAAGGCAGAGGACCTGAGGGCAAGCCCTAGGTCTGTCATTTACTACCTTCATGACCTTGGGCAAGTCATCTAACATCTATGGGCCTCAGTTTCCACATCTGTAAAATGAGAGGATTAGACTAGATGATCTCTAAGGTCCATGCCAGTTCTAAATTTAAGATAATTTAAACTGAAATATCATATTTACAGATTTATAAAACACTTTTTAATCTTTAAAGTGCTATATGAAGGTCAGTTATTATGATTATGATACATGTAAGGTTCTTTATAGTCCTTAAAATACTACATAAATGTCACTTGTTATTATTAGATACAACATGACAACACTTGAGCTTTCTTTCCATTTGCTGCTAGCCAAAGAGACTGATAACGCTATAGTCTTCTCACTCACCAACAAATCTATATTTAGTTTGTTCTTTTGTAACTTCAACCCTGAGTATAGGAGGGTTGAAATTCAAGGTCAGTAAGACTTCTTTTTTAAATGGCAATTTAGCGTGTTTATAGATCTCTCCCTGTAATATGTAGGATCCAATTCCATTGGGGTCCCGCTTATAAGTAAGCAACCTAAGGTCAACGTCAGAATAAAATGGGTGGATGGGACCTTTGGGCTGCATTAATCAAATACTTAACAAGTCTTTACTTAGCACTTGCCATGTGGCCAATACAGTGTCCAGGAAGCCCAGTTTATTACTAAATATTGATGCATCTTCTATGTGCTAGGGACCATGCAGGGTGAAAGATATACAAAGACAAAAATGAAGCAGTCCCTACCCTCAAGAAGATTACATTCTACTGGGGGAAAACAAGATATTCACACATAAGTAAATATAATAATCTTTATATAAAATAAAGTAACTTGAAACTATATCCATATGATCTCTATCTCTCTCTGTGTCTTTCTCTCAACTTCCATGTTTAAAAATCTCTCCATGTAGATGTATGTGTGTATGCATACAAACATAATATTCATATACTCAAAAGCCCTTCCATATAGAACATATGCATACTATATATATATATATACACACACACATATATACATATAATATCTTATGTATATGCACAAAAGCCTCTCCATACAAGATATATGGATATATCCATATATCCTATATGGAAAGGCTTTGAGCATGGAAGTTACAGTTTGCAAGAATATTATTGATTCTTCTTATTTTTGGAAATATAATGCTCAGTGGAATGATCACTCTGAAAAATGTCCGTGTGATTTCAGCTTCTATTTGGAGAGGCCACATTTTTATGTTATTGACATTTTGAGGAATACCCCAAAGATTATCTGTGGGGAATTCCCTCCACTAGCTCAGAGGATATGAACATGTCTGTGATTTAAAAGATAAGTCTTTGGCAGTTGCCTGAGGCATGCAGAGGTTTAATCAATAAATCGACAAGTATTAAATGGTTACTGTGCACAGAATGGTGTGCTTGACTTTGAGGATACAATGACAGAGAATGGAGTTTTCCCTTGTCTCTGACATTCTCTAAAAATTCACACAGCTAGTAAGTGTCAGAGGCACAATTAGAACCCAGATTTCCCATCCTCTGAGTTTTGGATTCTTTCCACTATGCTATGCTGACTGTCTTACTGGCATTGAGTTTTTGTAAATACTATCTTGTGGTCCATAATGTACTCCACTCTGTGTCATGGATATTGTACAAACTGTATAGTAAGTGGGACCAAATTGCCAGATTGTTTCTGATCCCTGAATATGAAATAATAGTCACAAAAATAGTGGGGGCCTCATAGACCCTAGAGTTGATTAAGAATGCCATTTGTGGTAACACACACACACACACACACACAAACACACATACACAAACAATGGACTATTTATGTTTCTACATTTTCATGGCATGCCAGTGAATTATAATGAATGATAAATAAAGATAGAGATGAAGCAGATTGCTTTTTAGTTGGACACATCTTGCTGTTTGGAGTTGGAGTAATAATTATACACTAGCCCTGTTAAGGCTGATGCCTAGTAAATTTGCTTCGATGGAGTGAAAATGTTGACTTACCCCTATGCCATGTGTCCAGGTGAATTTCATCTGTGAAGGAATAAGTTAAGGAAATATTTATATTGCATTGCAAACCATCTATTTTGCCTGAAGACATCTTCTCTGAAAGTTCCTTAGGGTCATGGTTTCATGTAAAATTTTTTTGTTTCTTGATTTACTTTTTTCTCTCCTGAATATAAACATGAATGGTTATGAGTGGTAGAGTTTGGAATTCAGTATTTATGAAAGTTTTCTTAGACATGTTATTTTTGGATATTGGGGTCTAGCATTGGAAGGGAATTTGAAGATCATCTAATCTACTAATAACCTCCTAATTTTGGATGAGAAAAGAAAGAAATGAAATTACTTTTCCAAGGTGACATGGGCTAAATAAGTTGCAGAACTATGATTCAAATTCAGACCCTCTAATTCCAAATTGAAAGATCTTTTCATTACCCTACATGGATCCTTATTTGAGACAACAGCTTATAGAAGATCACCCTAATATTAAGATGACAGGCAGTATTGTATAGTGGTTGATGTGCTGGACTTGCTGTCAGGGAAGACCTGGATTCAGTTTGTTTTTGTTACACTTTGCAACTTGGTGTGACTATGGGCAAACTGAATCTCAGTTTCCTGATATGCAAAATGGACAAATAGCACTATTTTCCTTGCAGAGTTGCTATGAGGATGAGATTAATGTGTGTAAAGCTGTTTGTAAAGCTTAAAATTCAATGTAAATGTTGACGATAACAGTGACAGTGATTACGAGGAAGACACATATGCTTTAACTTATTCTACTCTTATTTATTATATTACTATATCTGAATTATTATATCTCCATGTTGTCAAAACAACTGGCTAATCCAGTGAGAACACCTGCCAGGCTTATTTCTTAGCATCACCCAGAGAATAGCCTGAATGACTGACTGACTTAAGTATTTTTTTATTTTTCAAAAGATACTTTTTGGGTGGCCACAGATAATCTACCTCACTTGTGTGGGTCCAATCACCATGAGTTAATCTGAATGTGGTGTTAGGTTGAGTACATGAGGGGAAAGACTTGTCTTTCTGAGTTAATAGAACTCAGAATAACCATGTAAGGTTGTTTTGGGAAATCACTGATATGCCCTAACTTTATGCTAGAAGCATTTGCCCTTGGCAGTCTGTCACTGGGGTTTCAATATCTTCCTGCTGTCTTACACAATTACTGGTATCATAGAGCATTATTTGACCAGAGTGCCACCTTGTATGTATAGGATTCAAATGGAAATGTGATCTCAGTATAGTCATGTGGTTATGTAGCAGTCTAACTCATCCATGTATATCTACATACTATGGATATGCATGTTTGTATGTTATATGTTTTGGAATGGTTTTGAGGAAAGCAGGCTTGGGAATCTTGAGGAGGGCAGGGTTGTGTAATGGACAGAGCTCTCAGGACCTGAGTTTGAATCCCAGCCCTACCACCTACTTGCCAATTTTATGAGTTTGAGCAAGTCTCTAAGCCCCTGTTTTCTCATCTGCTAATTCATTAAAGGACATTTTATTAAAGGACACTTCCAGCTCTAGATATTATTCCTTGGAACTTTGTGTTAATGAATCCCAAGTTGAGTTCTAAGGTCACTTTTAGTTCTGGCTCTATTGTTTGGTGAACTTTGTTTTTTCCTTTTCTGAATCATACATCAGGTTCTAAGGTCCTTTCTATCTGCAGCTCTATTATATGCTGAACATTTGCTTCTGTTAATGAATCATACATTGAGTTTTAAGGTCCCTTTTTGTTCTGGGTCTAGCTCTCTTGTCCAGTGAACCTTTGTTTCTGTTACTGATTCATACATTGAATCTAAATATATTTGAGGAATGGTTTGGTTTCACTCTAAAGCATCTTCCTTGCTGGTACTTGAGGCAGAGTGTTGCCCCTGGATGGATACAGCTTTCAAATGATTATGTATATCCATCTGTCTAGAGGAAGCATGTAAGCTTCCTTCTAGCAGATGGTACTCTACAGATTTAATGAAGATGTGGTTTCTCTGTGACCATCTCTAAGCTGTCAAAGCCAAATGAAGTTGGGGGCAATTATGTGGGTAATTCTGACCATGCAAGAAAAGACATTTGAGGAAAAAGCCAGGCATGTGGGCAATGGGGGTTGTGGGTATGAGGGATTGAATCCTCCAGATGGATTGAATCGGTCCAATTAAATAGAAGCTTTTGTAAAAGTGCCTCAATTTCTCCCTGCAAAGAGAATGTTTTTCATATTTGAAATACAGGTTGAATATTTGTAAAGCTTTGCACCATCTCTTATTGACCTCATCCTCTGTAAATTTTGTTGGGGGGTGGGGAAATAAGTAGAACAGAGAAGAACTAGGGCATCTCTTAGAGAAAGTTAAATGTTTGCTTTTTTTTACCTTTCATGTTTCATCTTGGATAGTTCAGCACCAACCTTTTAGCTCTCCTGGAAGTCATCCTCCCATCATCTGTAATAGAGGCTGTATCAACAAAGGGCCAAGATCACTAGTGGATTCAGTGGGAAAACCCCCCCAACAAAACTTGTCAGACTGACTGCTGGGCAACCTGAAGCCCTAGCTCAAATTTTGCCTCCATGAGTACTCTATGATTAAATCCTTCCTGAATCATCTTCCTAATGTTTTGGGTTTCCAATTGCTTTGTAGCCTTTTAGGAAAATCCCCTTAATTGTGAGACCATTATTTCATGAAATTTTCAATTTTCATTTTTAGCCACCTGGAACTATTCATTATGTTTACAAAATGTGACATTTTATCCATTCCGTGCAAAGGAAACCATTATTTATCTGATTTATGAACCCAAGATATCATTTTTTCTCTCTATAATTTTTCAGCAAAGTTATTTGCAAACTTTCAAGATGTATAATTTAGCCTAAATTTAGCTGGAATTACATTACTACTACCTAGTTAAAAATTGACTTTAGGTAAAACGCTGAATCATTCATTATCACAGTATGGAAGGAAGAAGGAAGGATTTAGAATGAATGCTCTAGCCTTTTATCCTGAGTGCAAATTAGAGATGGAAGGACAAGTAGTTATTTACCATCATCAATTTTGAAGGATATTGAAAAGGTTCTGTGTCAGCAACATTCAGCGGCAGCATTCAGGACTCTCAGTTAATGGAAACCAAGTGCATTTTTTTACTCTAATAGAATTTACTCTAGAGCTAACAAAAGAAGTATATAATGTCAGAAAATAGAAAATAGAAAATTACATTGCATAGATCTAGTTTCTTTGATTGTTAACATATTCAAATTGTATAAATTATTTTCCCTCTCTTGGTTACTATATTATACAATAGAGCCGAGTATGCCATATGTGAATTTCTCCAGAATAGAGTCTGACATTTTCAGTCTATCTAAATGATACAGAATTGGGTGTAAATGGTTACACAATAATAGGTCCTTTCACTTGAATATATTTCATTTGACCTCAATATAATTTGGCTTTGGTGTTTAGGTGTTTTTTAACCAAATGGATGACTTTTCTGGCAATGAGCAGTAATTAATTGCTTCAATTGACATTAAGTGCAGTCAATTAAATTCTTACATTTAAAGTAGGATTTTTTTTTTTTAGAAAGAGGGGGTTTAGAACTGTGATTTCATTGGTGTAGGGACCTTCCAGTGTGTGAATTCCCTGTATGCAATGCAGATTGGTAGTTTATCTGTCACTTATTATTATAGAAGATGACAATGTACAGTGGAAAGAGGACTAGATTAAGAGTCAGAGTATCTAACTTCAAATCCTGGACCTGCTTCTACCAACCACTGGTGTGACCTAGAACAAATCATTTTAGCTTTTCAGGGACCAAATTCCTAATCTGCAAAATGATGGACTAGGTGTTCTCTAAGATTCCTTTTAGTTCTAAATCTAGAAAAAGATAGAGACATAGAGTACATGATGTAGAGAAAGCTGGCTTCAGAATCAGGAAGATTGGGGTTCAAGCCCTACATCTAACATATACTTGCTATGTGATCTTAGATAAGACATTTAAACTATTACTGTCCAAGGAGACTCTCCACATCTATACCTTGCAGAGAAGCTATAAATCTGGGTCAACAGAAGACACACACACATGCATGCATGTACACATGATGTCCCTAAAGTCTTAGCACAGTTTTAATAAGTTTAATTACTTAAATTTCATTTACACCTGTGTATTTTTTGTGACTTTGAATAATACATTTTAAATTTGAATTTAATTTTCTGGATGACACTTTTTCAGAATAATGGATCAATAGCAGATATTCTTTTGCTTGGCCACTTCCGTCACCTGATCTATCTCCATGTGACTTTTTCTTGTATAGGGGGTCACATCAAAACTATAGTATATGAATCAAAACTTCATCCTTTGGATGATCTTTTTTTTTTTTTTAAGTGAGGCAATTGGGGTTAAGTGACTTGCCCAGGGTCACACAGCTAGTAAGTGTTAAGTGTCTGAGGCTGGATTTGAACTCAGGTACTCCTGACTCCAGGGCCAGTGTTCTATCCACTGCACCACTAGCTGCCATCTTTGGATGATCTTAATGCTGGGATTATAGATTTGATCCTTTTAGGGACTGAGCAGCAGTCAATGAATATTTTTACAAATTTCAAAAGTCAACTAGAGTAATGTATAGCACAAGATAAATAAATTTTCAATGTAGTCGAAATTTAATAAGAAAAAAATCAATACATTAAAATGTTAAATAATTAACCTTCTTGAGGTATCTTTTTAAAAGTTTTTGGTGGGGGCAGCCAGGTGGCACAGTGGATAAAACACTGGCCTTGGATTCAGGAGGACCTGAGTTCAAATCCAGCCTCAGACACTTGACACTAGCTGTGTGACTCTGGGAAAGTCACTTAACCCTCATTGCCCTGCAGAACACACACACGCACACACACACACACACACACACAAGTTTGTGGCATTTATACCTTTGAAGATATTAAAACTTAATACTGTACACTAAGACTTTTGGGATTGACTGCATATTTATATTAATATTTAAATATATTCCTATGTTATATATCATATATAAGTATAAATATGTTTATACATGTGTATATATTCACATACACCCATATTGTTCCATATTCAGATGTGTATTTTTTCAAATTTATTGTAGCCTGGTAGTGTAATATAGACCCAGAAGATCATTATAAACCTACTTGCTAGAGTGAAGTTAGTTTAGTTCAACCCCATACAAAGTGGTGAGCTGATTAATTGCTATAGTAATTCAAAGATCTTTGTTATAAGTTTTGCTTCTAAGCAGGGGGAGTATACATGGCATGGGTCTCCAGGACTGCATTTTAGCATTAGAGCAAATCTTCTTAAACTGTGGGTTGTGATCCCATATGGGGTCATGGAACTGAATGTGGGAGTCATGAAAAATTTGGCAGCGGTAAAAGGTTATGCATGCCTATTTTATATACCTATATACCATGGGTCACATACAAATTTCTTGGGTGAAAAGAGGTTGCAAGTGGAAAAAGTTTAAGAAGCTCTCCTTTAGAGTACAGGTAGCCTTCATGTGATTCAGTTCTGTGTAGACACTTATTCAGGGTCTCATCAATTGTATCTTTGCTTTCAGTCATTCTGAAATCATTCAGTTGCTAAACACACAATTGACAAAATTGGGATCATGGGATAGGGATTCTCCCCGCCACTATCCTGCACCCCCACCCCCACCCTAGCCTCATCTCTCCTCAAGTTAGAATACATCTTAGATTAGCCCACTAGACTTTTAGGTTATAGTAGTAGACAAGGTAGACCAGATGGGCAATTAGAGGACCTGGGGTAAGATGCTAGCTCTGTCATTTATTCTCTTTGTGATGCCTGGCAAGTCACTTAACCTCATGGAGACTCATTTTCCTTCTCTGCAAATTGGGAAAACTGGACTTGATGAAGGATCCCTCTAAGCTCTATATCCAATCATGGCCTGATCTGATCAGCCACAGTCAGATACACTGTACCTTGACCCCAACATAGTGATATCATTCTGGTAAGAATGAAGGACAGCAATCAATGAACCATGGACCTATGGTGTACCATAAGTCAATTGCCACCAGAAAATCAAGTTAGCACTGTATTGATTTACAAATTCAGTGCCTCTCTCTCATAATGTTAGCAGAAACACATTCAAGTTCCAATTGCCATGTACAATAGGATATTTATCCCAGTCATTTGGGAGTGCCTCTGCCAAGAAAACCCCAAATGGGGTCAAGGGGAGCCTTACAGGATTGAAAAAAACACAACCCAACAACAACAACAAACTACTAAATAACCACCACCACTACCACAGTATTACTCTCTAGACAAAGCTCTGTTTGGCTTAGCATATGATATCAGGACAGTTGACATATTAAAGTAATTGGTCCATTGGACTGGAGGTCAATCACGCAATCAACAACCATTTATTAAACACCTAATATATTCTTGTCACTCAGACAGGCCTTGGAGATAGGATAGGACATATAATATTCAAAGGGGATTCTTAGTCTGAGATAGTCTAATCATATAATTAACAGATATATATATATATATATATATATATATTTGGGGGGCTATATCCAATTCAAGTCAATGACTATATTTTGCTAGATCTGTGACTTCTTGTGTGCCTGGTACTATTTACTCTTTTACTTTCTAGATTGCTAGCTTGTTGTGAAGTTTTGGTTTAAGAAAATTTTCATTAAGATTCACACTACATAATGGAAGAACATGCCATTTGGAACTTCTCTGTATGGTTTGTAATATTTAAAGATATTTAAAGACCAAAATTTAATTAAATATTAATGAAATATATCTGAGACATCCAGGGGCACTTTGGTCTAGTGGAGAGAAGAACTAGACTTTGAGTCAGGAGCCCCAAGTTCAGTCCTTTCCACTGCTATTTCCCTAGTGTGTAACTAGCCATGGTCAAGTCACTTAAACTTTATGAGCCTTGATTTCTTCATTTGTAAGATAGGGATGGTAATACTTGTGATATTTACCTCACAGGGTTATTGTGGGGAAAGTGTTTTGTAAATCACAGATATATTATTATATGTGTGATTTTGATGTCTTTATTGTTGCTATAAAGAAATATTCCCAGGGGAAAGGTGAGCTTCATTTATTTTGGCATATGCTATATAGTGGTAAGGGTTCGGAGTCATTGGACCTGGGTTTGATTTCTAAATCTAGTTTTTTTAAACTTTCTGACCATTGAGAAAGCAGGACTTTATTTTACTATCTCTTCATCTGTAAAATGGGGCTAATGATAAGTAGAGTTTCTATCACACAGAAGTGTTATAGAAAGCCATTGAGATAATGTAATGTATCTATGCATATACATATATACATACACATATGTATGTGTGTATATGTATACACACATATGTGTGTATGTGTGCATATATGTATATATGAATGGACATATACACATCTTAAAACTCTTATAAATGTCAGTTCTCATTAGGAGTTTGTAAAATCTTTGTAAGCTTATTGTGCCTTTGTAATTCCAAATTGGACCAAAATGTCCACTCACTGCTTTAATGTTTCCATGTGGGCACCATTTTTAAGTGTCTATTTCATTAGCATTTTGAAATGTATTTTCCTGTTGATGATATAAATAGAAAAAAATGAGAATAAATATTAATTGTAGTAGGATAAGTGGAGTGTTGTCTTGGAGGCAGCTAGGGAGCTCAATAGATCTCTGAGCCTGGAGTCAGGAAGACCTGATTTCAAATCTGACCTCAGACATTTAATAGTTGTGTGACCTTGGGCAAGTCACTTAACCTCCATTTGCTTTAATCCACTGGAGAAGGAAATGGCAGACCACTGTGGTATCTTTGCCAAGAAAATCCCATGGACAGTATTGAACTGTTATAGTGTGGGGGGTAATGAAGAGCTGGACATGATTGAATAATTGAACAACGAACAAAAGTGGAATGATATGTTGGTTACTGTAGCTCTGGCTAAAGGTTTGTTTGTTTCTTTAAATCAAGGAATTTAAAAAATAGCATCCTTTAGTATTAGAATATGCAGGGGGCGGCTAGGGGGCACAATGGATAAAGCACTGGCCCAAGATTCAGGAGGACCTGAGTTCAAATCCAGCCTCAGACATATGACACTTACTAGCTGTGTGACAGTGGGTAAGTCACAACCCCCATTGCCCCACAAAAAAAAAAAAGAAAAAAAAGGGAATATGCATTTTTCATAATGATTTAGTGGGAAGAGAAACATGTTTGCAACAATTTGCTGTTCTGTATTGACTAGTAATCATTAGCCATCTTTAGCTATATTAATAATTTAGGACATCTGTAATGGTATCAATTTTGTCAATGAAGAGCACAAGCAATTCCAAAAGAGAATGGAGACTTAGGTGACCCCAGAGATTGGTTTCTTCCAGTTCTGATGTTCTGTGATTTTCTTCTAGTTTTATGTTACCAAAATCATTTATAAGGTCACATTGAGAAATTAGGATGAGGTCAAACTTTCCATTTTTTTCTAGACATAGGGATCATCACTGTGAGTTCTTCTGCCAGTTGGAATTTGTAGCAGTAAACCAGTTCTGTTCTCCTCCCTTTGCCTGAAATCTAGTATGAGATAAATCATGGTAATAGTGAAGAGAGTGACAGACTTGGAGTGTCCTGGATTCAAAACTGACCCATGATTGTCATTTGCTGTGTGACCCTTGGACTTATCACTTAACTTCTCTGAACAGTTTTTTTTAATGGGATTTATAATGTCTCAAGTATCTACTTTATGAGATCTTTGTGAGGCTTAAATTAGATATTTAATAGAAAGTGCTTTGCAATATTTAAAGTGTTATACAGAATGTCCCAGAAGTCTTAGTGAAGTTTTAAGTTATGAAAGCTTAATACTTTAAAATTTTGGGATACTCTGTACAAATTTCAGGTATTTTTGATATTATTCTATTCCTCCTTCTGTGCTTAAACTTGTCTATACCACCCCAGTCCCCTCCCCTTTTTTACCATGAAGACAACCTAGCCAGCATTTCAGTTTCAGGGTATCATAATACAGATGTCCAAATTTTTACTATTTTTATTTGGAATGAGTACAGTTAAAGAACAATGGGAATCAATGAGATAATTTCTTGGTCCACTCCCCTCCCTCTTTTTTCTTTTCTGTTTCTTTTTCCTTTCCTTTCCTTTCCTTTCCTTTCCTTTCCTTTCCTTTCCTTTCCTTTCCTTTCCTTTCCTTTCCTTTCCTTTCCTTTCCTTTCCTTTCCTTTCCTTTCCTTTCCTTTCCTTTCCTTTCCTTTCCTTTCCTTTCCTTTCCTTTCCTTTCCTTTCCTTTCCTTTCCTTTCCTTTCCTTTCCTTTCCTTTCCTTTCCTTTCCTTTCCTTTCCTTTCCTTTCCTTTCCTTTCCTTTCCTTTCCTTTCCTTTCCTTTCCTTTCCTTGGGATCTAAGTGAGGAGGCTCCATGACACCAACTAGCTTGTCAAACTGATTTTTTCAACATCTAATTGGTTATTTTAAGCACCAAAAATAGGCATTGAAATAGAGAAAAAAATCTCTGCATTTCTTATTTCCCAGCTCTGTAGAACTCATGAGTATATGTAAATGGGCTATGAGGGGAATCCACCTTCCAGCAGTGCTTTCAAGGACATGATATGAATTTCTTCAATCCCATCTAGACTTCTGTGTTGTCATAGTGGTTGTTGTTGTGGTAGTGGTGGTAGTGGTGTGTGTGTGTGTGTGTGTGTGTGTGTGTGTGTGTGTGTGTTAATAGTCTGAGTTCTGGCTAGAGAATGGAACTAAGTAGATTAGTGAGTTTATAATGGTAGGTTTTTATAATAGTTGTTTTTTTTTTTTTACTGGAAATAACACATTATTCCTTGGAGTGCCTACTCCTGCTCTTGAGAAGCAATCTATATGGAACTAACATCCAGGATGAGTCATTCATGGATTTTACATTTTAAAGAAAATAGGGGAAAATAATGATATTTTTTAAAAATCCTCTTCCTTCCCTTATCTCTTCCCCACCCCAGCAACTCAGAGCATATTTCATGCCTCTTCCTCCTAATACAATGAAAAAAAATTCTGGTTGTAAGGTGTTTCTTCTCCAGATCTTCTTTTGGTAAGCTCTGGTCTTGTAGCATCTTAAGACATAATATTTGCTGATCTTTCTTTAGGATGCTGACTTTTGAAATCTGTTCTTGCATTGACTTGAATCACAGAGATGTCCATTTGCTCAGGGGGAAGAATGTTTTAGAGTTTTCTATTGTGAAGATTTGATGCTCATGCCATGACCATTTGGAGGGTTTGTCTTCTTTTCTTTTTCCTTGAGCCCCTTTATTGCTTTGGTGAGGTTTCTGTGTAGTGTCTGTGAAGTCTATGAATTCTTCAACCAAATGGAGGCCTGATATAGCTAGGAGCCCCTTAATTGTTTCTAAGAATTACATTATTACCAGCTACATTTGACTTAGTCATATTCAATATATGCTACTTTTGCATGCATGTTTGTTATTTAGAAATCTGATTTAGGTACAGTTGTGTCAAGGAATCTAGTCATTCAGCATAATCATTAGGTTATCCTTCATTATCCTGTTTCAAACTCTTGCAGTGACTTGATGTAAAGATCTCATAGAGCTCTCTAACTTTTCTGTGCCTCACTCAGTGTACCCATCTGCTGCTTGGGTCTAATCAAACCTACCTCGCTTGAATGTTGGAGATCCTTGTCCATCAATAGATGTAAAATACCTTAAAGGGTATTATGTATATGTTGCTTTATTCCTTAGTATATTACCCAATGTCCTAGGGTTCAGACAGCCTCTGTTCTCTCCCACATCTACTCCTATCCAATCCAAAGATAGATACTAAAATGCTTTATAGAAGTTTGCATCTATATATAGAGGAAAAACCTAGATGGTTAAGGAGAAAGTATTTTATTTTTAGATTGACATAAAAACAGGGCTTTTTTGATTATTGTAGAGCTGAGTCCATTTGTATACTTGGTCAAATGCATATGTGTATATACATATATACACACATACTATATATATACATACATACGTATATATGTATATATGTATATGTGTATACTTTTCATGATAAGATTTTTAAAAAAGTGTTTTAAAGTTGCTTCAGGTATGCTTCATTTGCCTCATTTGCCTTGATGTGCCCATAGCATGGGACATTGGGTCTTCTATTATATTACTCTAGCATCTGTAAACCATTGTCTCTTGTTTGGTGTTGGCTGACTTGGCTATAGACAAACCAGCTGTTTAGTAATATTTGTCTTAGGAAATGCCAGTGTTGTTATTGTGTGTGTGTGTGTGTGTGTGTGTGTGTGTGTGTGTGTACTTTTTTGTGCTGTTGAGTCCCATGGTGTGTGGCTCTTTGAAATCTGAAAGAGGAGGGAGAAAGCCTATTGGCAAGTGCAAATTGATTATTTGTTCCTGGGAGTATGAGGAAAAAACATTGCTTTCTATAGGAAGCATGGAATGCACTCCCAAGAGATGTGATCAGAAACTGTTTATTCAGTCCTTCACAAACACAACAGGAATTCCATTAGCCAAGAAGAGCCAATCCACACTCAGCTCGGTGACCATGCCAATGGAACATCAACATCATGAATGGGCCTGCCAATGCTGACAAATCTGTTAGAGGACAAACCTGGGTCTCTCAGAGAAGCTGTGTGGATAATTGTTATTGTATCTGTGTTACCTGTGAGAATTAAAAACAGTCCAGTTCTTGAAACTAATCAATGTGTAGCCTTCTGCCATTTTTGTATATTCTCCTTGGTATTGTTTCCTCTGAACACTTCTTCACTGTCTATATGTTGCAGACTATTCAAACTTACCATGCACGTCTCCATTGGTCTTTGTGTGACCTTCAACTTTAATTCTTCTGATTGATTGAATTATAATTAAATTTAATGTTGATACTTGAGAGTTATGACAGTTTTTGTTATTCACATTTCAGTTGGAGGTATTATCAAATACATTGGATGGTCATATCAACCCAGGGAAAAAGAAATAGATTATTATATAGATCTCTGGAAGAAGAGGAATAAACCTTTATTTTTCTCTTAAAAAATCCCTTCCCCCCAATTATGTGTCATCATTGCTTATCCACACCCAATAGCAGTTTAACTCTCTCCTTTGCTCTAACTAGGTAGATGGCATCTTTTTTGTGTGTTTTACTGTTTTTATTTAGACTTCCATGTTTTCCCCCATATATGTATGCATGTATAAAAAATTCTGAGCATTTCATTTGCTGCTTTTATTTTTCCTACCTGAGAATTGGCTTTTAATTTTCAGAGAATAATTAGTTTGCAGAGTCAGTATTTTGTGTCTGGTCAAAGTTCTTTAATAAATAAAAGAGAAAATCCTTTTTCTATGTATATCTTCGTTAATTAAATTTCTTACAAAGCTACTTCTGAAATCATATAAAGCCCTCATGGTTCTCTTAGGGTTCAATGACATAATACAGATTAAATCTAAAATTGGTATACACCCATTTTTCATAAAATCTCTAAAATCAATTTTCCAAGTAACAGGAAGGGCATTAAATAATATTTATAGATTTTGAGACTTTACTAGGGAAGAAATTTGGGGCATGATGGAAATCAAGATGGGGCACGTGGGGAACAAAGAGTGGGCTTCACATGTTACTATTTCCTTCATAGACTTATTTTTTCTCACCATTTTCTTGTTTTCCATGGATAACTTTCATGTGCACTGTCTATAGGCTAAACCTTAGTTGATTCTCATAACCCTTTACTAGACTGTAAGCTCCTGGAGGGCAGGAATTGTTTTCCTTTTAATTTTTCCCCTGAATCTGAGCAAAATCCTTTTGCCTATTAGATATCTAATAGATGTTTGATGAATTAGTCTACATTAGCCACTAACGTAGAGCTGTGTCAGGATGACATGAATCAAGGAGGGGAACAAAGGTAACTTAAGTATGATAAATTTGGGTGAGACCAAGGAGTTTTTGCTAGATAGAATTTTTAATGCTCCTGGATACCAATTTTCTAGGCTGTGACTCTTCTTCGAATCTCTTAATTTAATTTTCTTGACTTTTAGACAGGTTATTTCTCATCTTTGTGAAATGTGAATAGATTGTAAATCAGATGAGTTTTAGCTGGATCCTGAGTCAACTATTTGTTACTCATGTGGTCTTGGATAAATTGCTTAAAATCTATCTGTACCTCAATTTCCTAATGTGAAAAATGTGAAGTTTGAACCAGATGTTCTGTGTGGTTCCCTTCATATCTAAATCTGTAATTCTCTCCTACTGTACATCAAGGAGGAATATAGATACAAGTGCTAAAGAGTTGGTCATTTCACTGGGCAGCCCACTGAGCCCTTTTCCTGCAACATCACCAGCCCTCGAACTCACACCTCATCAGTATCCTCTATCTCTCTGGGTCCCTACCTAGGACTGATACCTCTCCTACTAGAATTTCCATTTAAAGGGGACACTGAGGTCAGCTATCTTTTCATTTCTTACCCAATGCACTACTGTCCTTATTTATCAGGCCCCCAAACTGAGTACCTTTTCCTTCCATCCTCTTTTTTTGTTTCCTTTTGTATATTATCTTTCCTTATTAGATTGTAAACTCCTTGAGGGCAGGGGCCCTGTTTTGCCTTTCTTTGTTTTTCCAGGGCTTAGCACAGTGCCTGGAACATAGTGAGACAATAAATGTTTATTAACAGACATAAAATCCACTCCAGCAAGTATTTGCTGTCATGAGTGAGTTGTTCAGTTCTGAAGTTGTCCCATGTATAAGGTAGGGATCATATCTCTGTCTTGCCTGTGACAGGAGGGTAATTGTCGTCAGAATACAAGAACCATGTAAAGTCCTTCTATCATTCTGATATGATTATTTGGTATTTCATCTGCTGAACTACTCCCAAAACTGATCTAAATGAATCTATATTCTTACCTATATAATCTTGGGTAAATGACTTAGATTCTCTCTCTTCTTAGGTTTAGATTGATGCATTTATACAGTTTGCTTTTACTACCATTCCACACAGCACTGCGAGGCCATAAACAGAAGAGGGGATCCTTCTGGATCCTTTTGATTCAGAGGACACCCCCACCCTTACAACTCTGATTCATGACCTATGTGTCCATGGTTAAGTTTCAACCTCTCTCGGCTTCAGTTTCCTCATTTTTAAAATAAGGGGATGGGACTAGATGACCTCTAATGTCCCTTGGTCCTCAAAATTTGTCATAACAAGTAATATCTGCATGGAGACTATACTTTCATCTTTGGGGAACTTTCCCTCACACTGGACAGTAATGATGATGAAGATTTCTATAGATATTCATGCTGACTCACCGCTAGAACAGCACTCTGTTGACAAAGTCTCTCTCTCTCTCTACGTATAGTTTATATATAGTTTGAATATATAAACATATATAAATATACATTTATATATAGTTTACATATTTACATACATACACACATATATATGCTGGTTGAAAAAATATATATTCAACAAGCATGTTAAATTTAAAGGGGTCACAATTCTGAAAGTGAGGAATCTAAGTTTGATCTTACTAAGTTTGCTAAATTGATATTTCATCCCTCCTTTATAGGTTTTCATTAACCTTTTTGGGAAGATTTATTTATTTAGAATTTTTCACAAGTTACATGTAAAAATACGTTTATTCACATTGATTTTTAAAAACTTTGTGTTCCAAATTCTTTTCCTCCCTCCCTCCCCACCCTAAGAAATCAAACAATTCAATATAATTTATACATGTGCAGTCATGCAAAATGTCTCCACATTAGTCAGGTTGTGAAAGATAACAGACAAAATAACTTTAGAAAGAGGAACTAACAAAAAATGCTTCAATCTGTATTCAGATACCACTAAGTTCTTTCTTTGTAGATGGACTGAATTTTTCATAAGTCCTTCTGATAGCATCCTGCTCATCATTTCTTTCACCATTACTTTTGTTAACTGTATTGCCCTTCATCCTATTCCCTCCCCTTGATATTTACTCTATTTTCTATCTTGTTTCACCCTATCCCTCCTCAAAAGTGTTTTGCTTTTTACTGCCCCCTCCTACAGTCTGCCCTCCCTTCCTTCATCTCTACCCCTTTATCCTCTTCCCCTCCCACTTTCCCACAGGGCAAGATATAGTATTATATACACTTGAGTGTGTATGTTATTCCCTCTTTGAGCCAATTCTGATGAGAGTAAGATTCACTCACCTGCTCCTTCCCCATCTTCCCCTCCACAAGCTATTTCTTGTTTCTTTTATGTGAGCTACTTTACCCATTCCAACTCTCCCTTTCCCTTTCTTCCAGTGTATTCCTCTTACCCCTTAATTTTATTTTAAAGATGTCATCATGGGGCAGCTAGGTGACACAGTGGACAAAGCACCAGCCCTGGACCTAGGAGACCTGGAGTCCAAATCTGGCCCAAGACATATGCCACCCCACCCTGCCTGCCCCACAAAAAGGATAAACATAAAGTAAATGCTTTACAGATATCATCCCTTCATATGCAATTCACACCTGTTCTCTCTGCCTAAGTATATTCTTTTCAGCTGCCATAATACTGAGAAAGTTCTTATGAGTTAGAAGTGTTGTCTTCCCATGTAGGGATGTAAACAGTTTAACTTTTTAATATCCCTCATGATTTCTTTTGCCTATTTACCTTTTTATGCTTCTCTAGAGTCTTGTATTTGAAAATCAAATTTTCTATTCAGTTCAGGCCTTTTCATCACAAATATCTGAAAGTCCTATTTTTCATTGAAGTCCCATTTTTCCCCTTGAAAGATTATGCTGGGCAAATCCCAGCTTGTAATTCCAGTTCCTTTGCCATCTGGAATATCATATTCCATGCCCTCCAATCCTTTAATGTAGAAACTGCTAGATCTTGGGTTATCCTGACTGTAGCTCCACAGTACTTGAATTATTTATTTTTAGCTGCTTGCAATATTTTCTCCTTGACCTTGGATCTCTGGAATTTGGCTGTAATATTCCTGGAAGTTTTCATTATGAGATCTCTTTCAGGAGGTGATCAGTGAATTCTTTCAATTTCTATTTTACCTTCTGCTTCTAGAATACCAGGGCAATTTCCCCAGACAATTTCTCGGGAGATGATGTCTAAGTTCTTTTTTTTTTGGTCATGATTTTCAGGTAATCCAATCATTTTCACATTATCTCTCCTGCCTCTATTTTCCAGGCCAGCTCTTTTTCCAAGGAGATATTTCACATTGCTTCTATTTGCTCTATCCTAATTCTTAAGCAATGATTTTATTCAGAGAGCTTTTGCACCTCCTTTTCCATTTGGCCAATTTGACTTTTCAAGCTGTTGACTTTTTTCATGACCCTCCTGCATCACTCTCATTTCTCTTTCCATTTTTCCCTCTACCTCTCTTACTTTTCCCTCTACCTTTCTTACTTTGTCTTCAAAGTCCTTTTTGAGTGCTTCCATGGCCTGAGACCAATTCATATTTTTCTTGCAAGCTTTGACTTTGTTATTATCTTCTTCTGAGGGTGTATTTTGATCTACCTTGCCACCAAAGAATCTTTTGATGGTCTGCTGCTTTCTCTGCCTGCTCATCTTGTCCACCTATATCTTAGCTTTTAACTCCTTCTTAAAGCGAAGCACTGCTTCCAGGATGCACTGGCCCAAGCTTCAGGGGGTCCTAGGTGATATGATTTAAGGAGAGGCTCATTATTAGCCTTCCTGTCCTGTAACTACAAGCCTGCTTGCTCTTTAACCCAGAAGCAGAAATGTGATTGAAATCTGATTATCTGTGAACTGCAAGCTGTGCTGCCTGTTCCCCCTCCCCCACTGGGCCTCTGCCACTCAAGTCTGCATCTTGGGCAACATGCCTCTCCTCTGCTCCTGCAGAGACACCCACTATTTCCCCTTGGGCAACTGCTGGACCCCATCACAGGTCTCTGAACTTAGATTAAGAAGAAGCTTCTGATAATGAAGATTCTGAGGCTCTGGAGGGGCTGGATTAGTGCCATCCTCTGAGCTCCTCTCTCACCGTGGTATAACAGACCACTCCTGCCAAACTTCTAAGCTGTCTTTGACTGGAGAACAATCTCACTCTGTTCTTTTGTGGGTTCTGCTGCTCCAGGAGTTGTCTTATGGCATTTCTTTGAGGTATGTGGATGGATCTGTTGGGAGCTATGAGAGTCACAGCCTTTCCTCCTCCATGTTGGCCTCCATTAACCTTTCCAAATAGCAACTACCTGAATTGGAAGTTACATTAATTGTTTGATCCATGGTTCAGTTATTGAATTCATCTTTTGAGTCAAATTCCACCCTTCAAAAATCCGAGCAAGAAGTGATGAACTAGTCTAGTGATAGCTAGTCTAGTGATAGCTTCACCAATTTTCTTGAAAATTAAAGAACTATGTCTGACAGGTTCCATCTTTTTTTTTAATTATAAAAGTATTATATTATTTTCCATTTACATGTAGAGATAGTTTTCAACATTTGTTTTTATGAGATTTATAAGATTTCTAGTTTCAAATTTTTTCCCTCCCTCCCCTCCCTCCCCCCCTCCCCCATCCCCAAGACAGCAAGTAATCTGATATAGGTTATAGATGTACAATAACATTAAACACATTTCTGCATTACTCATGTTATAAGAGAAGAATCAGAGCAAAAAGGAAAAGCTTCAAAAAAGAAACAACAGCACCCAAATCAAAAGAAATAGTATGGTTCAATCTGCATCCATATGCCACAGTTCTTTTTTTCTGGATTTGGAGAGCCTTTTCCATCATGAGTCCTTTGGACTCATCTTGTATTTCTGAGAAGAATCAAGTTGATAGGTTTCATCTTGATGCCTGGGCACATCTTTAACCAGAAAGTCATATTTTCTATCTTTTCTCCTCCCATCTTTTCCTCTCTCTACTTAGTTTTTCTTCTCTTCTATCCTAAAGATCCTCTAGGAAGGGAGTTTTAACACCAAGAGAACAATTCTCCTCCTAGATCTGCTTGGCTAATCTTGCCTCTGAAATCTTGATTCTCTTTGCCCACACAGAAATCTCAATGATGTTCCTGGAGCCAGTTCTGTGTATTACACTTTGGCAGATCTCCTGGAATTGGACCCAATGGGATTTCTGTTTTACATCCTTCCCTAAGATCTCTGGCTGTATCATTTAGGTTGCTTTTCCTAAAAGAATTAGACCCTAAGCTCCTCCCCTTAGAAACTTATTTTGCCCAAATAGTTTGCCCAAACAGTATATCAAATGTGGATCAATGTGTAGTATACAACAACATACATACACACACACACACACACACACAAATGGAGGAACTGAAGGTCTTGATTTGAAAAGTCTTTTTGTGGGCAAAGGCAATTTCAATTGAGCACAAGTAAGAAGAACCCAGGAAGATGAGAAAGGGGAAAAGGGGGAAAAAGAAGGGGAACAACTTTTTTGATCATCAGAGAAGCCATTTTTAAAAACTGAGGTTTTTTTTTCCTATGAGCATTCCAAGGATAGTTTGAAATACAGCAAAGGATGCATTTGAAATTACAGTTTTCATTTTAATTTTTTAAAACTGAAAGTTATCACTGAGAAGGAGAAAGATTGTATGTTGTAGCTAAAGAGACATCAGTGGCACGTGATTTCTTTTTCTTTTTCTTTTTTTTTGCGGGGCAATGGGGGTTAAGTGACTTGCCCAGGGTCACACAGCTAGTAAGTGTCAAGTGTCTGAGGCTGGATTTGAACTCAGGTACTCCTGAATCCAGGGCCAATGCTTTATCCACTGCGCCACCTAGCCGCCCCCAAGTGATTTCAACTAAATGAAAGGATGGACTATTCTTCTAAATTGTGACACTGGCACTTGTGGGAGCAGGGTGAAATCATTTCTTTCTCCATTCTTCTCATTTCCACTGTAGCATTTAATCATTATCTGATTATGAATCTGCTCCTGGAGGTATAGTTTCTGTCATTTCCCACTGTCTACCTTTTGCTCAGGGATTCCTTTACAAGACCATAGGCTTTCAAATTGGATCTTATAGTCAATCTAGTTTAATGCATTTTCTAATGAGAATTATGATGCCCAGGGAAGTTAAATCAGTTCGCTTAAATTAGTACTGGTGGCATGTAACAAAACTTGGATTTCTGATCTGGTGGTCTTGGTTTCAAATAATTACAATAGCTGGCATTTATCTGTTTTTTGTTTTTGTTTTTGTTTTGTGCAGGGTGGTGAGGGTTAAGTGACTTGCCCAGGGTTACACAGCTAGTAAGTGTCAAGTGTCTGAGGCTGGATTTGAACTCAGGTCCTCCTGAATCCAGGGCCAGTGCTTTATCCACTGTGACACCCAGCTGCCCCAATAGCTAGCAATTATACTGGGCAAAGATTCTTAACCTTTTATCTGTCATGGTTCCATTTGACACTCTGGAGAAACCTATGGACCACAATCATAATAATGCTCTTAAATAACTGAAGGAATTGCCGAATTTCAGTTGGAGGTTGTTGAAAATAGCAGTGGAACTTTTTTCTAATCCAAGTTCACAAACCTTCTGAACTCTACATACTAGTTAAGAACCCCCAATATAACATTTAAAAATATATTTTGTGTATTTCATTAAATATTTCCAAATTACATGCAATTTTTTTCATGTCATTTAGAATTTTATTTTTTCCCAAATTACATGTAAAACAAATTTTAACATGAATTTTTAAAACTTTATGTTCCAAATTCTCTTCCTTCCTCCCTTTCCACCCCCCTCTTAAGAACTCAAGCCATTCAATAGAAGTTATACATGTGTAGTTATGCAAAACATTTCCACATTAGTCAGGTTGTGAAAGAAAACAGACAAAATAACTTTAGAAAAAGGATCTGACCAAAAAAATATACTTCATTCTGTATTCAGATACCATCAGTTCTTTCTCTGTAGATGGATTGCATTTTTTATAAGTCTTTCAGAGTTGTCTTGTATCATTGTATTGCTAAAAATAACTAAGTCATTCATAGGGTATCATCTTACAATATTGCTGTTGTTTTGTATATAGTACATTTCACTTTGTATCAGCCCATGTCAATCTTTCCAGGTTTTTCTGATAGTATCCTGCTCATCATTCATTTTTTATTGTAAACTACATTTATGTAGTACTTTAAAGATAGATTTCCTTACAATAAACCCATGATGTTGATTATTGCAGCAACAATAATAGATAACATTTATATAGTACCTTATACCTGATGAAGAATTTTCTTCACAATAGCCCAGCAAAGTAAATACCATATGTTTTATCATCCTCATCCTCTTCCTCCTCCTCATCATATTACATTACTCTTGCCTCTGCTTCAAAGTTTTTTGGTTACTATTGCTGTGTTTCCCTCCATCCTATTCCCTCCCCATAATATTTGCTCTATTTTCTATCTTCTTTTACCCCCTCTCTCCTCAAAAGTGTTTTGCTTCTGACTGTCCCCTCCCGCGATATGCCCTCTCTTCTTTCAATGTCCCCCCCTTCCCCTTCTACTTTACTGCAGGGTAAAATAGATTACTATACCCAGTTGAGTGTATAATTTACATGTAATTTTTAACATTCATTTTTTTTTTTAGTGAGGCAATTGGGGTTAAGTGACTTGCCCAGGGTCACACAGCTAGTAAGTGTTAAGTGTCTGAGGCCAGATTTGAACTCAGGTACTCCTGACTCCAGGGCTGGTGCTCTATCCACTGCACCATCTAGCCGCCCCTTAACATTCACTTTTTAAAAATGTTGAGCTCCTAAATATTTTCCTCTCTTACTCCCCTCCCCCCTCTTTGATAAGGCAAGTAATTTGATATGGATTATATTTTTGAAGTCATGAAAAACATATTTTCAATTAGCCATGATGCAAAAGAAAACACAGACCTAAAAACCTGCAAGCAATATAAAGAATATAAAAAAGTATGCTTCCATCTGCATTCAGAGTTCATCAGTTCTGTCTCTTGAAGTGACTAACATTTTTCATCAGGGGTCTTTGGAATCATCTTGAATCATCATCTTGAATCATCATCTTGAATCATCATCTTGATCAAAGTAGCCAAGTCTTTCACAGCTGATCATCCTTACAATATTATTGCAACTGTGTATAATATTCTCCTGGTTCTGCTCATTTTACTTTACATGAGTTCATATAAGACTTTTCAGGTTTGTCTGAAACTTATCATGCTTATCATTTCTTAGAGAACAATAGTATTCCATTATAATCATACATCACAACTTGTTCAACTATTCCCCACTTAATAGACTTCCTCTCGATTTCCAATTCTTTGCCACCACAAAAGGAGTTACTATAAATACTTTTGTGCGAACAGTTCTTTCCCCCTTTACTTGATCTTTTATTTTTTTTTGGAATACAGACATAGTAGTGGTATTGCTGAATCAAAGAGTATGCACAGGTTTTATAGCCTTTGGATGTAGTTCCAAATTGTTCTCCAGAATAGTTGCACTAGTTCACAACTCCACCAATAGTGCATTAGTGTCCCTATTACTCCACATCCCCTGCAGCATCTGTAATTTTCTTTTTCTGTCATATAGACAACCTGATAGGAGTGAGATGGTACTTCAGAGTTGTTTTAATTTGCATTTTTCTAAACAATAGTGATTTAAAGCATTTTATGTGACTATTGATGGCTTTGATTTCTTCATCTGAAAACTGACTGTTCTTATCCTTTGTTCATTTATCAATTGAGGGAATGACCATTATTTTTATAAATTTAGCTTGGTTCCCTATATATTTGAAAGGGCTTTTATCAGAGAAACTTGTAACCACCCCTGTCCCCACCCAGTTTTCTCTTTTCCTTCTAGTTTTGGCTGTATTAGTTATTGAATATAACTTCAATAACTAATGCAGCCAAAACTAGAAAAATATCCATTTTACTTCCCAATATCCTCTCTATCTCTTGTTTGGTCATAAATTTTTCCCTTATCCATAGATCTGATGGGCAAATTTTTCTATACCACCCTTAATTTACTTTTATTACTCTTTATGTCTGCCAATTATTAATTTTGATTTTATCTTGGTATATGGTGAGATAGTAGTCTATACCTAGTTTCTTCCAAATTGCTTTCCAGTTTTCCCAGAAGATCTCTATTTCTAACTTCCTAGGTTGTCTTGAACTGGAAGGCTGTCCCACTCTGACCTTTTGATGGTTCTTCCACTCCAGAATTTGATTTGAATCATTATTTTAAAGTAAAGTAGGTGAATGTTGGAAAAGCTTGAATGAATGCTTCCTCTCCTCCACCATCTTGGCTTCTTTTCTCCTGGAAGTCCATAATATAGCAATTAAAAGATTTTGAAGTGCTTTATATAAGTAATCTTATTTGATCCTTTAACACTCATATGAGACACCCATTTTACAGATGAGCAAACTGAGACTGAGAGACTTTAATGTATTTGTTCTGGATCACACTATGTGTCTGAGTCAGAATTTGAAATTCAGAAACTTCCTGCTATAACTCACAGGAATGCTCATCACCCAGAATTTCTAATGTATGAAGTCTCATCAAGGGAGTTCCTAGATTTATGGGGTGACCATATAGTATGTCCAATATTTGTTTTAGATTTTTGAAATCATCTCCCTAAGGCAGGTGTGCCCATTCCCATTGGCACCTTGTTATAAAGAATAAAGATGATTTCATTAAGTCTTTTTTTTTTTTTTAGTGAGGCAACTGGGGTTAAGTGACTTGCCCAGGGTCACACAGCTAGTAAGTGTTAAGGGTCTGAGGCTGGATTTGAACCCAGGTACTCCTGATTCCAGGGCCGGGGCTCTATCCACTGCGCCACCTAGCTGCCCCAATTTCATTCAGTTTTAGTGATGATTGCCTTAATCTAAATTAAGCCTGCTTTTTATCAATCCTTGGAAACTGAAATTTCCCTTTCTGGATGAAAATACCATTTGGCTTTAGTTTGCCTTTTTTTTTTTCTGTGTCCCGATTTTAATTTGCTTCACACTTGAATTTCTCCCACAGGTTGAAAAGGAATTGATATTCAAAGATTTCAAAAAGCAATCAGTTTAACCACAATCATTTATCAAGTTCATATTATGTACCAGGGACTGTGGTAAGTGTTAGAGATACAGAGACAAAAATAAAACAGTTCTTACCCTCAGGGAACTTACTTTCTTTTGAGCAGACAAAAGGGTCTTTTCTAGACTATTGACTGATGAAGGAAGAATAAATACTATGCTTCCTAGTTTCAATTGTTCCTTACTTAGAACAGAAGTTCCAGAGCACATTATGGAAGGGGAAAGAGCTGTTTTGGTAATGCCCATTGGGTACCTCTGGCAACAGAATCCCCCCCTTTTGCCACTAGAATAATAATGATATCCAAGTTGGTTTTGTAGTGGGGGAAGAATGAGAAGTTGGCCCCTCCACTCAGCTTTCAATTCTCTCAGTAGTAGAGGCTCAGGGGTGCCATCTTACCCTTCCTTTCTGGTAGCATTGACCTAGGGACAAAAAAGTACCCTCATGTATAGAAATCAACTTTCATTGTTATTCCTGGCTTGCTAAACATTTGAAAAGGTAATGACAGATGAACAAAGAGTCAGTGGAATTAATGCTCTCAGAAATTTGAAATTATCTGCATTTATCTGAAGTGCCTAAGATTAGGTCTGGCTAAATGATTCAGGCATTTCTACTACTTCCTGTAGTTTTCATAACAGTTTTCATCCATTTTAAGACAATACATGTCAATACATGTAAGAAAAAAGTCAGACTTAAAAGCAAAACCAAAAAGCTACCAATTTCCCATCCCCCTTGCCAAATTCCCCAGCAATTCCTGTTTGTTAACATATGAGTACAAATAGGAATAGTTAGTATTTATTAAGAGTTTTAAGGTTTACCAAGAGTTTTATACTTGTGACCTTATTTGAGCCTTACAACCATGAGAAGTAGGTGCTACTATTATCCCATTTTTTAATTAAAAATTTTTTTTTTTTAGTGAGGCAATTGGGGTTAAGTGACTTGCCCAGGGCCACACAGCTAGTAGGTGTTAAGTGTCTGAGGCCGGATTTCAACTCAGGCATTCCTGACTTTAGGGCTGGTGCTCTATCCACTGTGCCACCTAGCTGCCCCTACCCCATTTTTAGATGAGGAAAGAAGGACTTGCTCAAGGTCACACAATTGGTGAGGGTCTGAAGCAGAATTTGAAATCAAGACTTCCTGAATTCAATCCTAGTGCTCTACCTCCTCCCCTCCAAGTTCTGCCTCATTCTGCATCAGTACATGGAAGTCTTCCTATTCTTTTTCTTATATTATCTTACATTATATTATAATATTACATTCATCTTTACTTACAGGGCAGTAATATTTGATTACTTTCATGTAAGTCAGTTGATCAGCATTTATTGAGTGCTTTCTGTGTGCCAATCATGATGCAATTATGTAGAGAGGCAAAGACAATCACTGCTCAAGAAACTCAATTCCTAGTTAGTGTGACAAAACTGTACATAAAAAAGATATATAGAGTGTAAGTAGAAGGGAGTCTCAGAGAGAAGACACTTGCTCTGTGGGGAGTGGTGGGGTTGGGAAGAGGTAGGAACAGCTACTGATGTAGAAGGTGGAATTTGAGCTCAGTCTTGAAGGAAGCCAGGGGAGTCAGAAGGGAGGAAGGAGAGCATTCACTCTAGTACTAGTCCCTTCTGTTGTTCAATTATTTCTAGTCACATCTGAATCTTTGTGACCCCATGTTCAGTCTTCTTGGCAAAGATACTGAAGTAGTTTGCCATTTCCTCTTCCAGCTCATTTTACAGGTAAGGAAACTGAGGCAAGCATGGTCAAGTGACTTGCCCAGGGTCACACAGCTAGTGAGTGTCTGAGGCCAGATTTGAATTCAGAATGAGTCGTCTTCCTGACTCTAGGCCCAATGCTCTATCCACTGTGACACCTAGTTGCCCTGAACAGTTTCTTTAAGTATTTCTTAATTGATGGACATCTATTTTTTTTTACTTCTTTGCTACTATAAAGAGTGCTTCTTTTTCTAGTATTTTGTTGTCTTTCTTCTTATCTTGGACTTCCTTGGGGAATATGCCAAGCAGTGGAATCACAAAGATAATTTTTTTTGCGTGTAAAATATACAAGAATAATTTTGTACTGAGCCAGTGGCCTGATCTACAGTCATGGAATCTGTCTGCCATCTTAGTATCCCTTTTTTAAAACACATCAACAGTATTGGGGAAGGGCTGAATGGCTTTGCAATGATGTTTATCTAAACAAACAAGAAACCTTCAATAAAAAGGACCAAGGTTCTTCTAACAATCCTGCATCATTTGAAATTGTGTCAGCAAGCAATTTGAGGAAAAAATAGATTCTCTCATCAGGACCCTTGTATTCACACAGGCAGAAGATGAGTAAGAAAGTTCTACTTCTGATGGTAGTGATGATACTTTTGTATGAGTAGCATCAAAGCTTATACTGCCACTGTATTGAGACTGTTTTTGAATAGGTGATGGGACTACAGGTCATGGGACCATTTGATTTTGTTGGTTTCATAATCCCTTTTGGAACAGAGCAGCACCATAGCGAATTAGAATGTCCTCTTCTTATCTATGTTATATGTGGTTTTGATGGCGTTCCCTGAAGGAGAAATTAGAAACCGGCTCACTGCCTTCTTCCTTCTTCCACATTGCTTGCTTTTGATGCTTACAGTTCTTCTGGTAGAGGGGGAGGGACGTGGTAATTTCCTACTGGTTTTTACTTTTCTTGACTGGAAAATATCCTGAAACTTAGAGGCCAATCAGGCTTTATTTTATTTTTTCATTTAATTTTTTTGGTGGGGGGGGGGATTAATGAGTCAACTAGGTATACAAGCAGGATGTGATTTATATCAATTGGTCTTTTCATTTCCACTTTTTAATTTAAAAAATTAATCCTGAGGATTCATGTGATTCTTCACCAAGTGGAGCAGGCTCCCATCATTCCTGACTTGGTAATCAATACTGCTAAAAAAATACAACATGCCGGGGACATCTAGGTGGCACAGTGGGTAATGCAGCAGCCCTGGATTCAGGAGGACCTGAATTCAAATCTGGCCTCAGACACTTGACACTAGCTGTGTGATCCTGGGCAAGTTGCTTAACCCTCATTGTCCCCCCCAAAAAAACATTACAACATGTTTTTTATCCCCAGACTCAGTCTCTGCTAGACTTTTGTGTTTCTATATGGTGTTGGTACAGTTAGGTTAATTTCTCCTCCAGACTTAAGCCAATTTTTTTGCCTTATCACTCCAAAATTTACCGTGCTTGTATTTTGTATACATATATACACACATATATGTATACATATGCACATATGTATATATGTGTGTATATGCATGTATGTATATACACATACACATCTCTATACATACATACTGTCTTCCTCATTAGAATGTAGAGTCCTTGAGGACAGTGACTTTCCTTTTTGTCTTGGTAACCTTGCCTTGGATGGTCATTATAGGCACTTGCTAAATTCTTTTTCATTGGTTGTTTAAATCAAATGCAAAAAACCCCAAAACATTTTATTAAGTAACTACTATGAGCTGGGCACTGTGCTAGGTACAAGGCATACCACAACAAAAATGAAACAATCCCTACCCTCATGCAGCATACAGTTTCCTGGTGGAATAAAATAAGATAAATAAATATATAACAATTCAAGTTGTGTTTCCTGGTGGTGTTGGTTCCATAAATAGCTTCAGCCTTTAAAAATGAGCAGATCCACGTCTGATTTCTGGAATTATTTCTTCTGATAGTGAATGGGGACAATTAGAATAATCCTGTATGGTGTGCTTGCTGAATCTATGGTGGGAAGTTTTAGAAAGAAAGTATCCAGAACTGAGAGATTCTTTTGGAGAAAAATTTAAACGGCTGCCTCATTTTTTCTTAGATCTCATTATGCTCACAGGCTACACCGAATAGACCCTTTGAAGCCCTTGTCTGCAGTGTTTGCCCACACATCTGAACCCACCCTTGTGGTGGGGTGGGAGTTAGTGGATGGGATGGTTGGCAAGGCCCAGTGTGACTTTTTCATTCTAGCGTCAGACTGACCATTAGCAGTCAGTAGCCACCTACGAGTTGTTCTTGTGCTGAAGCAGGCAGCTCGCTGAGACCCTGATTTAGATAACTAACTCATTTTACACAGGCTACTGAGCAGCCATTAGGAGGTAATGCCTTCAAGTGACTTTCAGCATGGACTAGATTGAAAGCAGAAATGTTGCATTTCATCTTATTCTGCAGGGACAGAATGAAAGCTTTTTAAAGCTCTCATCTCCCTTTTCTCCTTGTCCCCTTTCAGGATCAGTCCTACATTGCTACCAATTCCTTCCTTCCTTCCTTCCTTCCTTCCTTCCTTCCTTCCTTCCTTCCTTCCTTCCTTCCTTCCTTCCTTCCTTCCTTCCTTCCTTCCTTCCTTCCTTCCTTCTTTCCTCTTTCTTCCTTCATCCTTTATCTGACTCAGTCTTTTTCTCTTTCCCTCCTTTTTATATCTTCTTTTTCTATATCTCTAATTCTTTCTCTCTTCCACCTCTCTGCTCCCTCCAGTTCCTTCCCCCTTCCTTCCTCTCTCTCCCTCATTCTTTTTCTTTAGTGCCAGTCCAGAAAATTTGGTGCTGACAATTTTTATCAGCTCTTTCCCAAATGATTAAGAAGAATGTAGGATGTAGAAGACTGCCATCTCATATAACAAGTGCATCTCTCTTTATATATTTGTCTTAGGCAAATGTGTTTAGGCAGGGGTCACTATTCATTATGGTCATTATTGATATTTCCCAGCCTTCTTGTCTCACCTAATCTTCCCCATCCCAGCTTGGTGAAAACCAATCCTTTCTCCCCTTGTAAAGGACCTCAAAGCTAAGTCTATAGCTTGAGAAGAATTGACCCTCCTCTCCACTCAGGAATGCAGCACCAAGGTAAAAACCCTGCACTCTAGTTTGGGTTCTGCCACTGAGTAGCTAGCCCCTTTGGTCCTCTGAATCTGGGTTTCCTTATTTGCAACATAAGGGAATACTTAGGTGACACCAGGTCCCTCCTAGCTCTAGTATTCTAGGAACAATTGCTTTGCCTCAGAGGGCATTCCAGAAGCTCAGTACCTTTATTTCATTGTTACCACTATGTGCTATATCCATCCAGGGGGTGAGCCACAGGAGAGGACATTCTACCAAAAAACCATGAATCTCATCTGCCTATCTTAGACAATTGTGGTGTAGCACTGGACTTGGACTCAGGCAAACACTGGGTTTCCATTCTACCATTATGACTTATAAGCTTTTGGACCATGTCTTACTCAATTTCTCTAAGCCTCAGCTTTTTTTTTTTAAATGGGGTGAGAATACCTATAGGACATTTGTTATAGGGCAGTTATGAGGATCAAATGGAATCAAAGTGCTTTATAATTCTTAAAAGCAATACATAGACTCTCCTCCTCCTCCATCTCCATCTCTTTCTTGACCTTCTCATTGACCTTCTCATTGACCTCCTCATTGACCTCCTCTTTATCCTCCTCCTCCTTCTTTTTCCTTCTTCCTTGTTTTATTTCATTCCTTCCTGAGAGAGGAGAGAGAGAGAGAGAGAGAGAGAGAGATAGATGGCTTTGGAGTCAACAAGATCGGGTTAAAATCCTGTCTGCCAAGAATAGTTGTCATTCAGTTCTTAATCAAATAATATTGCTTTCTCTGTGCACAATGTTCTCCTGGTTCTGCTCATTTCACTATACATCAGTTCATAGAAGTGTTTCCAGGCAGCAATATAATTATCCAAGATGATCCCAAAAGACCATTGATGAAACATACTATCTACTTCCAAAGAAAGAACTGATATTGATTGAACTCAGACTGAAGCATGCTATTTTTCACTTTCATTTTTTTCTTTTATTCAAGCCTTTTTTTTGTACAAAATGACTAATATGGTAATGTTTTAAGTAATTGCACATGTATAACCCATATCTGATTGCTTACTGCCTCAGAGAGGGGCTAAGGGAGTGAGGGAAGGAGGGATAACAATTGGAACTAAAATATATAAATAAAAATGTTTATTTAAAAAAAATAAAAGATGTTTTTAATCTTAAAAGTATTTCATTATTTTCTAGTTACATGTAAAGATAGTTTTCAACATTTGTTTTCATAAGATTTTTTTTTTGTGAGGTAATTGGGGTTAAGTGACTTGCCCAGGGTCACACAGCCAGTAAGTGTTAAGTGTCTGAGGCCGGATTTGAACTCAGGTACTCCTGACTCCAGGGTCGGTGCTCTATCCACTGTGCCATCTAGCTGCCCCTCATAAGATTTTTAGTTCCAAATTTTTCTCCCTCCCTCACTCCCTCCTTCCCCCCTCCCCCCTCCCCAAGACAGAAAACAATCTGATATAGGTTATATATGTACAATCACATTAAACATATTTCTGCATTAGTCATGTTGTGAAAGAAGAATCAGAAGAAAAGGGAAAAACCTCAAAAAACAAAAACAAAAACAACCAAAAGAAAATATTAATTAACAAAAAGTCCTGTGTGCCTAGGCAAGCAACAAAGTGTCTAAGTGCTCTAGGTAACTTTTAAAAAAATTAATAAACATTTTATTTACTGACCAACAGAGTAGTTCTAAAACCATAGCTTCTGGAAGAACCACTTGTTTTTGCATGTCTTGTACCTCTCTTCAAACTTGACCTTATTGTCTTACGTTTTAGTGCATGGTCACAGAACACATCCTTGTTGACAACTGTTTTGTCCAATGGGATATCTACAGAGTGTCTGGTGGACATGAGGTGGTTGTAGTTATAAACTTTCACAAAGGACTTGATTTTTGATCACTTGGCAATCTTTTTGCCCATTGCTGCAGTCACCTTTCTAGGGTAGAGGTCGATGCCTGTCACCAAGGCATGGCTGTAGGGCCTGTCGGATGTCCCATCATCATTGTTCTTGACAATGACGGCTTTGTGCTGAGAGTACCGCCTGGCCAGGACCAGTGCCACCTTCCCAGGTTTCATGAACTTGCCCATTTCAACAGGAAGGGGGATGCCCCTACAGCCAAAAGCTAGGTAACTTTCTAAAACTATGTTCAGATCAGCTATCTATTTCAGGTCTGAATAAATGTGTGCATATACATACATACACACATATACACATAATGCATATGCCTTAGCCTATACATATTCATATATATATATATATATATATATATATATATACATTTATACATATGTATATAGGTATAGGGATTGGACCTCTGAGTTCATTGATATTGAGAATGCCCAAATGAAGACAATTCCTCTACCAATGTTGATTGGCACCTTATTTGAAATGAAATTATCACAGAGAATTGAATATATACATTCATCCATATATGCACCCATAATCCACCTATGTGTACATACATACACATGACATATGCACATCTACAAAGAAAATCTGCCTCCTTTGGAATACTAAGCCTTCATCTTTCCCCCAGAGATCATCTAGTAACCTCTGTTAAAAAAACTTGAAGTTTTTCTTTAGCAACCAATTTCTTTTTTTCTTTAGTTTTTATTTTCCCCAATTACATATAAAAATATTTTTAGATTCATTTAAAATAAAAACCTTGAGTTCCAAATTCTCTCCCTTCTTCCCCTCCTCCCTCTGAGAAGGCAAGCAATTAGATTATGTATAGGTTATACATGTGTAGTCATGTAAAATATTCCCATATCAGTCATGATTAGCAACCAATTTCAAGAAAAAAAGTAGAAATGTAAATTTTTTAGAACTTATTTGTTTTATACTTTGAAATGAGAACTAATAGGAAAAATAAGTACAGAGAGTTTAAAATGAGCCGAGGAATATGAGACACTAAAAGAGCTGAGACATTATGGCATCATGAAAGGAATGGGAGACCTGACTCCTTGTCTTGGCTTCTCTTCCACTAACAGGATGACCTTGAGCAAGTCATGTCTCCTCTTTGGGCATCAGTTTCCTCATCCATAAAATGAGTGGATTGGACTAAGTAGTTTTTAAGACAGCTTCCAGTCCTCACATTCTACATTTTAAAAATTTTCTTTGCCATCATCCTTTTTAACCTCTCATTCATTGATAACTCCATCTAAAGTTCTAGATTTTATTTTTTCTAATAACTAGTATTTCTTTTTTTAGAAAAATGTGGATTCTGGAACATAATAAGTGAATTTTGTTGGTTGTGCTAGTCTCTCATTTGTATGAGGAATCAGTAAATCAGTGTTGTGGGTATCCATGAATTACCTAACCAAATTGTGTCATATCTGTTTTGCTGATTTCTTTGACTATTTTGTTTAGGATTTTTTGTTTGTTTGTGGGGCAATGAGGGTTAAGTGACTTGCCCAGGGTCACACAGCTAGTAAGAGTCAAGTGTCTGAGGCTGGATTTGAACTCAGGAACTCCTGAATCCAAGGCCAGTGCTTTATCCACTGAGTCACCTAGCTGCCCCTTTTGTTTAGGATTTGTAAAAGCATGACTAGGTGGGTAGATGATGCAGTGAATAGAGCACTGGGCTTGGAGTCAAGAAGATCTGAGACAACATCCCATTTCAGATGTTTACTACCTTGTGTGATCCTGAGCAAGTTATTTTCCACTCTCTGCCTTAGTTTCCTCATCCGTTAAATTGGGATAACAGTATCACCTAACTCCCAGGGGTATGGTGTACATCAAAATAAATAACATCTATAAAGCATTTTGCAAACCTAAAAACTCTATATAGATGTCCTCACCATTCTATTTCCATACTAGTTATTATCATTATCCCTATTTTGAGTATGGACCAAAGAAGGACTTCATAAACAAACAAACAAAAAAAGAGTTTGAATTGACTTCCCATTTATAGTTACAAATCACTTTGATTATTCAACTATTTCTTTGAGTTCCTGAAGCTACGTTATGGGTCTGTCAAGAACATCAAAGTTGCTTTCTATGATCCTTTCAAGAAGTCTTTATGCATGTTCACCATCAGTAAAGGAATTTTGAATGAAAATAGACCATACGATAGAACACATATCAATTTTGTACTTCAGCAATCTAATTCATGAGGGTACCCATTGCTGGTGCAATCAGAAATCATTCATACCTCTTCCTCTTCATCTAATCTTCCCTCTCCTATGTAAATTTTCTGTAAATCCTCTAGAAAGGATCTATCCAACATTTTTGAGGTCTTCCTTTAATTCTTTTAACATATTCTGGGTGCCAGTGGAATAATTGGCTCATTCCTGTGTTATGCCTCACAGTGTATTATAAACTTCAAATACTAGATTAAAATGTGCATCTTTATGCAAATTTCAGTGACTATATTGCTCTATAGCTCAACTAATTCTAATACAAATGTAGTTCTTCATTCTATCCAAACATCTTATTCAGTAAATCAACTGGCATTTATTAACTGCCTGATACTGGGCTAGGTTTTGGGGATACCAAAGCAACAACGAAGCAATCTTTGATCTCATTGAGCTTACATTCTGCTAATGGTAATTTATAATTATTTGAGCTTTTCATTGTCCAATTCACTGGCATCCTCAAAGAAGACGATACTTTCCTAAGTGTACCCCACTTGTTTTTAAGGTAAAGGAGGATATATAGTCTGTGATGGATATTTTTGAGGTGAAACCTCAAGATTTGCTATTGAAGTGATGTCGATCTTTGTGGGGGGGGGGAGTGGTGAATGGTTGTTGTGCTTCTAAAATGTCTTAAATATTTTGGGTCTGAGATATCTTTTAGAGAGAATAGGTTCATTGATACTCCTCTCCCCAAATGGTTAACAAGGAATGATTTGAAGTATTGTAAAAAATTAGTTGTTCTTAATGATGACATTCTCACCATTATAATCCATTGACACCAGGGACAGGGTAAATCATCCATGATCATTTGCAGTCTAAATAAGATTAAGAAGGACTAGAATTTAAGAATGCCTTGGACAAGTGACTCAGTGCATTTGCATATACGAGAGATAGTAGTGTAGCTAGGTGGCGCCTTAGTGCACAGAATGCAGTGCCTGGAGTCAGGAAGTCCTGAGTTCAAATCCAGAATCAGACCTTTAACAGCTGTGTGACTTAGGTGAGTCAATTAGCCTGTGACTGCCTCAGTTTCTTCAAATATAAAATAAGATAATAGTGACTACTTCCCAGGGTTGTGAGGATAAATCATATGAAATCATAGCTGTAAAATGCTTAGCACACTTGCTGACACACATGAGGCATTTAACAAATGCTTGTTCCTAAAAGCATAATATTTGCTTATAATTACTTTCATTGAAAATACATTTGCACAGTTAGGAAGGATCATAGTAAATTATTTTATAATTTAAAATTTAAAAAAATTATTTCACCAATTGATGCAATTGTTATTCCTTATCCTTCTAGTGTCAACATCAGTGTTTAATCATGGATATATCTTTGGAATATCTGGCTTCACTAAATGCTACTCATTTTCTCTGCTACTAAAGATTTCTTTACACATTAACACCAAATTTCACTAACTCAGATTAATTCAGAAAAGAAAAGGAGGAGAGTTTAGTGAAAGCTTGGATTATAGATGACTTTAACAGAGACCTAATATAATGAAGAGCTGACCCATTCTTAATTAAAAGCATTTTTCTGTGGATGACTGATGTGCTAAGGCCTTTAAGTTTTAGTTTTAAAGCCCTTTAAACACATCTTCTACAATATTTGAGAGTCCTGATTTGTTGTGAGGGCTCTTTTTTAATAGGTAAGCTTTAGCCCTGGTCAAATGACCATGAATTTCAAATTAATGAAATTAATGATGCTTTATTATATTCTTAATGTTGCCTAATAGTGCATAGATAATGAGTATTCCTGCATTCATGTATTAGGCACCTGTTTGGAAGAGAAGATAAAATTGAGTAGGATGTTGAAACTCATTTAAAAAAAAATCTCAAAGGAAAAATCTAGTAACTGGTTCAAATATAAACTAATTTTTCAGAGAGGGAGAAAAAAAGAAAAAAGTAGTTGTACTGGCAAATTAAATCCCCAAACCAAACAAATATTTATCAAGTGCCTACTGTGTACAAGGCATTGTGGCTACTCATAAGAATACAGAGACAAAATGAAAGATTCCCTCGCAAAAAACCATATATCCCCTCCTTGATGTCCCACTTATTTGTGTAGAGGCAGAATGATGTAATAGACAAATTCAGAGGACCAGGGTTCAAGTACTGATTCAGCTCTGTCACCCTGGGTAAATCATTTCAACTTCCCCTTATTTCTCCCATTTGTAAAATGAGGAAACCAAACCACATAGTCTCTGGGGCCTTTTTCATAGCCTCCAAGCATTGCTCTGAATGATACCATTTACTTCTAGTCTTAACTTTTGGTGGATGGAATGTGGTTTGCCTATCTGTGGTCTAAGAACCAACCCTTCCCCTAACCCCTCAAAGTTAAGTGACTTCTTGATAGAATAAACAAGGGTGTGCACCTCAACTTTGTAATGTCAGAAAGCTAAAGAAAACATTGGTGTGCCACTATCTAAATAATATACTGCATTTGACAAAAATAAAAACAAGAACTGAAAAACATTTTGACTCTTCTTTCATGAATTCCTGGAGCAATGGATGTCAGAGAAAAAAATAGAAGAATATGTGACAGATCTCCATGTGAGTAGCACCAGTAATGTATCTGTGTTCATATAGCTTTTTAAAAAGCCTATAACGCTAATTCTCTGAGATCTACTCTAATGAATGGGAAAGAATAGATTGTGCAAAGTTTTAGATAATCATCCTTCAGGGCTGTGCCTTTTATGCCTTTATTTCCTATGGCACAAGGTCTTGCCTAGCAGATGATTATTATATTTTCATTGATTGGTAAATCAAAAATCATGTATATTTGATTTGAATTTATATTCATATTCAGCCCCAAACACAAGCACATTATCATACCAGAGGCTATGAAGCAATCTGAAAATCAAAAATTCAATTAAATCATCAGTGTTTTTTTTTAAATCAAGTCCAATTTGATTAAAATTGATCTAAACAGATGGTTAGCAAATGGTTATTTCAAAATAATGGATTATTTGATTTAGTTTAGGCCTCATTAAGAAAAAAAATCCATCAGTAAAGATGTGTATTTGACTATTCAGGCTCACCTTCTTCTGGGTTTTCTTATCTCAGTCTCTCCTGTGTGAGACCTGTGATTTTTAGCTAGGGCCTTATTTAACTAATGGTGGGGAAGAACATTTAGTTCATGTGGATAATCTGCAAGTGGAATATTCATGTAGAGTCAATTAGAGAGGAAAGTAGGGGGAAGTGAAGAGCATTCTTTTTTTTTTTTCAGTATCAGAGGATCTGGGTTTGAATCCTGGTTCTGCTATTTCCTACATGGACTATTTTACATGGATCATTTAACCTCTATAGGGCTTGACCAAGTGCTGGTCTCTAAGGTGACCCAAGGACCCCATGGCCCATGCTCTAGCTACAACAACATGCTGCTTCTCCTTAAAGCTGACATATAGTGCTTTAAGGTTTATAAACAGTTTCTATACATCCATATATGAAGATCTTCTGTGACCTTCATAACAGCCCTATAAACTAGGTACAAGAATTTTTATCTCCATTTTATCAAAGAAGAGATTTAGGCTGGGATAATTTCAATTATTTGCCTGGTGTCATATAGATGAGATTTAAACAAGAGAGCTAAGATTCATGTCCATGTCCCTTGACTCCAAGTCCTGCAATCTTTATATCTATCTATTTATTTATTTATTTCTCCATCTAGCCACTTATCAATTAATTAATTGCTTGATTGAATAATCAATTAATTTATTTGTATATTCATTAACTCATTCTTTTATTTATTCATTCATTTGTACATTCATTTATTTATTTATAATTTTCCCCACCTTATATGTAAAAACAAATTGTAACATTGATTTTTAAAACTTTGTGTACCAAACTTGCATCCTTCCTCCCTATCCTCCCCTTAAGAACTTAAGCAATTCAATATAAGTTATATATGTGCAGTTGTACAAAACATAGCAGACAAAAAACCAAGAACAACAACAAAAAATATACTTCCATCTGTACTCAGGTACCATCAGTTGTGGGAGTTTTATTATAAAAAATTTATTATGGGTACCACTTCGATTAGCCCATTGCTAAACCATTACTGACCCTTATATGTACATTGCCTGATTTGATCCTGGTTACAACCCTGTAGTATGGATAATACAGATATTGTGATCCTCATTTTACAGATAAGAATACTGAGGCTCAGAGATTAAGTTATTTGGTTTCTAGTCCCATATCCAATACTGGTATTTTTTATGTGTGTTTTTATACAAAAGGAGGATATCCACTAACCATTGTTAAGGAAAATTACCTTGGTCTCTTGGTCCCTTTTTGTTATAGCTCTACCAATTGTCTACATAACCAATAATATCCTTTTGTGAACTGTCTCATATTATCTCAATTGCATTATCCTAGTCAGTGACTGAATCACAAAATTTTAGAGCTGGAAAGATGCTTTTAGAAATGATTTAATCCATTTTGTTAGATTTGTCTGTGTCTGAAAGGAGTACAGTTAGGTTCTTGACTGTTATAGTTTTGCTGTCTTTTTCTCTTTTGAATTCATTTATCTTTTCCTTTAAATACTTAGATGCCATTTAGTACAATTTGTTTTGCTTTATTATGCACATTAAATACTATTGTTTTATCATTTTGTTCCAATCAGGGAAATATGATGGGAGGAAACAAATGCTTGCTAATTGAAAAAAAATAATAATCCAACCAGGAAAAGAAATTGAATCTAGAGAGAATTGATTTTTCTTAGCTCACAAAGCTTCTTAATAGAAGAGCCAAGACTCAGCAAGTTCTCTTATCTTAGTATGAGTGTTTTCTTCATCAAATAACCTAATTCCTGCAATGACTGAAGGCCTGAAATCATTGGCTTGAACTCTAGGAATTGACTGACCAAGACAATTATAGCTTTTGTTATCATCAGCAGCATTTTACATAGGCTATATAATTTAATCTCATTTACATCTCTTGTTCCTAGTATAGTCCTTGGTACATAGTAGGTGCTTAATAAATGCATGCTGATTAAGAAAGAGTGTTCTTGGGAAAATTTTCTCTTCCTGGAAGACACTTTGAAAGTCCTCTCCTCCAGAGCAGATTAACCCATTTATTAATTTCAGAACTAAAATTTTATCTAAAAAGAAATACCTTATTTTTTCTATATGAATAACTTCCAGAATATTTAATGAAAGGCAGAAGCACAGTAGTCCTATGGGGAATGCTTTCACATTGTCCCAAAGGATCTAGAAGTCCAGTTACTGTCTGTATCTTAGACAAAAGTGCATGGTAACTTTACCCCAAGTTTCACTGATGCTTCAGTAGTAGAATGATTCAGTGGCATTAAGCCTGAGGTGGGGGGAAGAAAAAACTTAATTATTTTACCAAACATACTCCAGCATATTTACTGGGGTATTATCATAAGTAATTAAAACAAAATTGCACTTGTCAAAATAAATGAGTAAATCTGATGAAGCACTGTCCTTTATTTTCCAGATTTGTTCCACTTCCTTACTAATTCAGAAATCCACAAAGGCTCCTTAGTCATTAGTATGATTAGTTAGGTTGCATAGTGCAGCTGCAACATCATAGAAGGGAAAGAGAAAATGAATCAATGAATATATATCCCTAAATGGATAGGTCAGTAAATTTTTACATGCAAGCATAAAGGCCTATAGAACATTATGGGATGTCAAATGTGGTACTTCTTACAGTCATAGTAATTTTCCAATGAACAGTTGCCTCTATACTTGCAACATAATGAATGTTAGCCCAAATTAAGAAAGCAAGAGTCTAATGGCATATTAAACCTTCTGTCCCCATAATACCCTACCTTTATACTAAAAGGGAAATTTATCACATCACCTATTCTCTGGTCTCCCAAAGGGTCAAAGATAGCAGTTTGAGTGCCTACTTTTTTTTGTGAGGCATTAGGGGTTAAGTGACTTACCCAGGGTCACACACCTAGTAAGTGTCAAGTGTCTGAGGCTGGATTTGAACTCAGGTCCTCCTGAGTCCAGGGCTGGTGCTTTATCAACTGCGCCACCTAGCTGCCCCAAGTGACTATCTTTTTTTTTTTTTTTTGTGAGGCAATTGGGGTTAAGTGAGTTGCCCAGGGTCACACAGCTAGTAAGTGTTAAGTGTCTGAGGCCGGATTTGAACTCAGGTACTCCTGAATCCAGGGCCGGTGCTCTATCCACTGTGCCATCTAGCTGCCCCCGTGACTATCTTTTAATGTTGCTTTCATTGGCATTATCAGTCATGCTTTATCTTATCCTCTTGTTCCTTCCTTATATATTCTACATTATTTCATAATCATTTCCTTATTTTTCTGAGTTATTTATATTCATAACTTCTTATGGTGCAATAATAATCCATAATATTCATATGCTAACAAATTTTTCAGCCATTCTCTAGTCTATTTGACTTCACACATAACACATAATCACCCTGTTTTGTTTTTTTTTGCCAGGGGGTACGTTTTTTTTTCTTGATTTCTTTTCAATGAATATTCCTTGGTAAGAGCAAATTGATAGTAATTGGTTAACTGATGTAGAAGCTCTAATCATTGGAAAGCATTAATGATATGTGAGACATTAACTCTAACTGGAGAGTTGGGGAAGGTTTACCAGAATGGGGGATTGAGCCAATAGCATTAGAGAAGAATTCTATAACATCTCAGTGATAGCTCTATAAAGTCCTTTTTGAGGGAGAAAAAGTCAGCCATGAGATGTATAAGAACCTTGCTTGTTAGTGTAAGGGAGAATTGGGATAAGACCCCAGACATTATAAAGTCTTTAAGAATAAAAAGGTAGTTTCCACAACCTGAATGAGACCATTAGTGCAGTGTCAAGGAAAGAAGTTGGGCTTTAGAGAAAGGAAGGAAGAGAATATGAGTTTATTAACTACTTATGATGTGGCAGGCATTGTGCTAAGCACTGGGTGTACAAATATAGGTAAAAAGAAAGATAAGCACTGCCCTTAAGGAATATACATTCTCTCCTGACCTCCAATCTTAATAGTATTTTATTTTCCCCCAGTTACATGTAAAGATAGTTTTCAACATTTGTTTTTATAAAATTTTGAATTCCAATTTTTTATCCCTTCCTCTTTTCCCTCCCCCTCCCCAAGCCAGAAAGCAATCTGATAGAGGTTATACAACACAATCATGTAAAGCATATTTCCACATTAGTCATGTTGTGAGAGAAGAATCAGAACAAAAGAGAAAAAACGTCAAGCAGGAAAAGCAAAACAAAAAGAAAACCCCCCAAATGAAAATAGTATCATTCCATCTGCATTCAGATGGATGCGGAGAGCATTTTCCATCAGGAGTCTTTTGGAATTGTCTTGGATCATTGTATTGCTGTGAAGAGCTAAATCCATCACAGCTGAGCATCACTGTTGCTATTACTGTGTACAATGTTTTCCTGGTTCTGCTCAAGGAGCATTCAGTCTAATGGAGGAAGACACTACACTAAAAAGGAAACTGAAATGCATGAGGAGATGAATGGCGGAAATTAAAGTACCTTGCACACAAACATGGTTTTTAAATCCAGTATTCAGGGACATAGCCAAGAGGGCCCAGATGGCTGACCTGCGTCTTCCCCCACCCCTCCATGGAAGTCACAGGAAGAGCTCCCCAGTGGGAAGGGGCAGGGGTCAGAGAACCTAGATTTGTATACTGATTCCTCCACTTACAAACTGTGTGACTAGGCCAATCACTTAGTTTCCTTGGGCTTCAGTTTCCTTTCTTATAGTTCTATAAAGGTTTGGGCCAGACTATATGATGAGAAACCATATGTTATCATGGAAAGAGTATTAGGGTTAGAGCCAGAGGGCCTAGCTTCACAATGCACCTCTCACTGTGTGATCTTAGGCATTTCACATTCTGTCTCTGGGTATCAGTTTTCTTATTTGTAAAATGAGGGGCTCTTAAACTAGGCAAACTCTAAGATTCTTTTCAACTCTAAATATACAATCTTTTGATATTTCATATTGGCATAAAGAAGATTTTCATTGGGCTATGAGAATATTAGTTTAAAAAAATTTCAAAGAAGTTTGAAAATTTTGATTCCCAATTTTGACTTGTGCTTATGGCATAGAAAATTTTATTAATTAGGAGTTATTTCTCCAAATGAGAGTAGAACCATATAGTGGCTCAAGTGTTGGAACTGGCATCAGGAAAAACTGTATTTAAATTCTGCTTCTGACACTGTGTAACTTGGGAAAGACATAACCCTCTCTGATCATCAGTTCCTTTGTCTATAAAATGGGGACATTCATACTGCATATGGTTCTTTCAAGGCTGAAATGAGAACATGTATGTGAAATATGGTGCAAATCTTACAGCATTAGGTAAATGCTAGTTATTACTTTTATATTGCATCTTGAACTATGGAAGAAAGTTAGTTAGAGGCATGATGAAAACTAAAATAGAAAAATGGAAACAGATTGCCTAGTTAGATGAAGACATGAATATTCCAAGCATGGTTTGACTTAGCCAGTCAGTACCTCCAGAGAACAGTAGAGGCAAGGAAGGTCAGGACAGCTCCACCTGAAGAGAACTTATATTGCCTAGTATATTGGCACTATTTTAAGAACATTGCCTTTGTTAATCGCAGGGATTTCTCAGTCCTTCACAATAAATGGGCTCTACCAGGTTTAATTATTATTTTTAAAAAATTTAATACATTTTTAAAGTGAATTAGTTATCAGTGCTTCAGGGTATTCTTCAAAATAGGATTCCAGCTGTGAAGTTTAATACATTTTGAATGGGAGAACAAGCCAGAGAAACAGCAGTGGAAGTCAAGCCTTAAAGCACTTTTTATTTGAGGCTAATCATTTTCAAATGGACAGCATTTTCTCTGCAAATCGAGTTATTAAATCTGGTGATGGGAAATATATTTCATCATCCTCAGTGTGTGACCAGAAATTCTGTTCTGTTCACACAGCAGACATTGAAGAAGTATTCTTTGACATACGTGTCTGGTACTGGCTTTCAGGTTCTCCTAATGTTTCCAAACCTTTGGTTTATTTCTTCAGTTGTCATAGGATCAGAGCATTTAAAGCTGAAAGGAACCTTAGAAATCACCTGGTGCTTGTTAAGAAACTGAGGCCCAGTGAGTTCAGCCTCATCGATTGGGCTGGTGTTATGTGTATTGTGGCAGAAATGTTTAAGAACTCTTCTAATCAAAAGTTAGAGCTGAATTGATGTGTTTTTTTATCTCATCAGCAAATTAACCAATCAATGAATGAACCAATCAATAAACATTTTTTTCAAGCAACTTTACTAGTCACAAAATAAAAATATATCCATGCCCTCAAGGAGTTTGTATCATAAATAAGTATAGGCATATATTTATTATGTGTATGTACATACACATGTTATATATGTATATACATACATATACATATATGTGTGTGTGTATACAAATACCCAAACAAACACAGTTACATGCATATGTGTATGTAGGTGTAAGGGGGCTACTTTGCAGATAGAAGATTGGTCATGCCTGTGATGACTCTTAAAAGGTTGAGCTTACCAGCTCTTCATTGAGTCCAGGCAAGAACAAGAAATTTTCCAAGAACTCAGAAGTCCCTGAGAAGAAACTGTTTTTCACTTCTTGGGTAATGGGCTGGAATACATTCTCTTCCTCCTTCCCTACCATTGGCCATACACTTTGAAGTGGAGCCTTCTGACCAGTGGGAGATACCACATGCAGGGAAGAGTCACACATTTGAGAGACAAATGTGGACTCAGAGAGGCAATGACATGGAGACAGAAAGAAATAGGAACAAAGAGGCTGTATGGAATAATAATAATCTATGGCATTAGGGAAGAAACTCAAATTTGGTTTCAGGGAGGAATGAGCCCTGAAAATCAAGAAATAAGTGGTGGTAGAGAGGATCTAGTGGTATCTTAGGTGAGTGACTTTCCTAGAAAAGATTCTATGATCATGGACTACAATGTGAAGACTCCATGAGGAAAGAGTCATGAGTTGACCAGGACATGTATATTCCCTACCGTTATGCTCCACTTACAGTATACTCTAAATTTGTGTTCACAATTCTTAGGGACACTGAGTCTATTTGTAGGAGAGCTGTCCCTGATTTATGGGGGAAATGATTTATAGTTATCATTCTTACCATGCCATCTTAATAAATGACTGTTTTTTGGGGGTATGTGGGACAATGAGGGTTAAGTGACTTGCCCAGGGTCACACAGCTAGTAAGTGTCAAGGGTCTGAGGCCAGATTTGAACTCAGGTCCTCCTGAATCCAGGGCTGGTGCTTTATCCACTGTGCCACCTAGCTGCCCCAGTAAATGACTGTTAAGGAGCACACCAGTGGGGGCTCATAAGGCATAGGTTTAGGAATTCAGGCTTGTGAACTATACCAAAATAGTTACCCTTTCCCCTTATCCTCCCCCTTACCTAGGTACAAGCCTGGAGTTTAGGGACAAGTTGGGGGAGTGCTACATATACAAAATAAAAACAAGACAAGTGTTTGGTGGGTAGAGTTCTAATATTTGGGGAGATTAGGAGAAGATGCATGTAGAAGTTTGTTACTTAAGCAGAGTTTCAAAGGAAACAAAGGTAGAACTTCCCAGATCTGGAAGAATTTATCAGTCTCTTCTTGTTGCTGTTTTATCTCTATAACATCTATCAATTTGTTCCCTTTGTCCACTCACAACCCCTTGTCTCTAGTTTAAGACCTCATCATAGCTCATCTACACAATTTCAAAAGCTTCCTAATTGTTTTCCCTTGCTTCCAATATCTTCCCCCTTCAATCGAGTCTTCAGAAAGCTGTCAAATTCATTTCCTTAAGCCACTAGCACACAGAAAATGTTTAATAAATCCTTACTGATGGAATAATTACTATATGATCAGTGCACCATTTTTAATATAGTTAGGCTATTAACAATTAAAACTATATTCAGATTTTAGAGAGATCCTGTATTTCTCAGAAGAAAAATATCTCCATGCTGCTTCTCACATATTGGCCATTAAAACATATCACTTTAATAATGGTCAATAGTCATTATGCTATTGAGGCTATATTTTAAGAATAGACTAATATTCTATGATTGTACTACTGATGACTCTGACTTGATATCAAACATTAAATGCCAATCAAAAAGTCAGATAAGCTCTCTTGGTGGCAAGCTCACATGTGGTACCATATAGGAAGCTGAATACATGATTGAAGATGGTTTCACATGGGCCTTTAGGTTCTCTGCTTACTACCCTCTACCATTTCACATATGTATTTTTTCTGATAGAATTTTTTATTATATGTTTGTGAATTGTGTTCCACATTTGTTATTCTTCACCTAGATTTTGCATAATTTTAAGTGTGATTTTTGTATAGCCTTGCTATACCATTTGTGTACTAAACAACTGAAAACTTTGGTCAATATTGGCCTGAGGAAAATATGAATTAGAAGGTTCTTGACCCCAGAGATATCCTTGACTATTTCTTTTCCCACAATGCGCCACCTGCATATTTAATCAGTTGTTAAGTCTTATTGATTCTACCTCCTGAACAGCTCTCATTTCCCTCCCATTTTCTCCAGGCCTTTAGCAAATACTGTAGTTCAGATTACTTTGCACCTGGACAACTATCAATACTTCCCCATCTCACCCATAGCAAATAATAGGTATATGATAACACTTATTAATTGAATGATAGATCACAAGCTGTCTATGAATTAGTTAAGAAGGCTTATGGAGTTGATTTAGGAAGAAAGAAGTTAAGAGACTTGCCCAAGCGTGTCAAAGGTAGGAAGTACACAGTTAGATTTGAACTCAGATCTTCTTGAACCCAAATCTAGCATGCTATCTATCATGTTAGACTGATGATGTCGTTGAAGATGATGAAGAAGAAAAGCATTTTTGCACAATCATTTTTTGAGGTAAGCAAAATAGGAATATTTCTACTTTACACTGTGGTAAAAAGTTTTAACAGTCGGTTAGTGATAATGGAGAGACGCCAATTTTTCTTTAAGGACCACCCTTTCGGGGAGGAGACCAACAGCATGAGCTATGCACGCCAGTCAGCCTGCTAGCACTCCACTTCCGGGGTGCGAGCTTAAAAGGCAAGGAGAGAACGGAAGTGGGATCTTCCTTTTCCTGCTCTGCTGGTCTCCTGACTGTGCTGCACAGACAGATGCTGACTGGAGTTCGACTCTGCCCGGCTCGCGGTTAGCAGCAGCACGCACTTGACACGGTCTCTCTCTCTCTCTCCCCAAAGGTGGCCTTGGGTTTTGGTGAGTTTTATACGGAATATAGACTAAGTTTAGACTTAAGACTATTTGTTTTGTATTTCTACTTTCCTATCCCTCTAATCAACATCACCTGGTAACTACCATACAATAAAAGCTCTAACTAGAAAACCAGAAGCTTCTTGATTTACTAGTCTGGGAGATAAATTAAGGGAAAGGTTAAAGAGGGGAGATATATGATCTAATATCCAATTTTAAATCTCACAACCCCCAAAATCTGCTCTAGGAAATCCTCTCCCAACACTAAGTTGTGGGTTGGGTCTCTTAGGGGATAACTCTCCCCCATTTAAAGTATGATGAAGAATACTGGAGGCAGATCCCAAATATTCAATGTGAGCATTTTTACAGCTCAGAAAGTGGTAAGCACTACAAATCAGGCTGCAATTTATTGTTTTGTTGATTTCTAGACGTAAGAAATTGATGGAGGGGGGCAGCTAGGTAGCACAGTGGATAAAGCAGTGGCGCTGGATTCAGGACTCCCTGAGTTCAAATCCAGCCTCAGATACTTGACACTTAACTAGCTGTGTGACCCTGGGCAAGTCACAACCCTCATTGCCCTGTAAAAAACAAAAACAAAACCAAACCAAAGGTATAAAAAAGAGAAAATGATGGAGAAAATCTTAATGTTGAATATTAAATTTAATCATGTTTTACATGCATTTTCTCCTTCCTCCATTGTTAAACATTCACCAGTATACCCCTGTCTGAGAGTCCATATTATCAAAACATATTATTCAAGAGCTACCATTGAAATGTCCACCTTTAACAGGCAGTTAACACAATTAGCCCAAAGCAAAGGTATTTATTGAGAGGACTAAGCATGAATGATGGCAACTAAACATTGTTTTCCCCCTTCCCCATAAACCCAGGCCTAAGTTTCCCACAAATATTCCTGGTGTCAGTGTGAATAGTAGAATAAGAACTTTGACTACCTTAACAAAGGAGAAGCACATCAAGGATATACAAATAGCCAAAGCATCTTACACCTTTGGTATCATAGGACCCTGAAGTCTGATGATTTTATGATATTCTCATGCTGCTCCCCTTGGGCCCAGCATCTTTGCTGACAGGAGCTTCACTCAGCTACCTGGGCCTACTCCTCATTGTAGCTCCCATTGACTTGCCAGCTAAATTTTTTGGCCTCTTGTGGCTGACTTAGCTGAAATGGCTCCTCCTGTTTTGAGACTAGAATTGGCAAGCTGGCTTTGTGTAGGCCACCAGTGAAGAAACCAATTTTCCAGTTGCCCAGTAACTACTCCTATAATTCTCTCAAGTTTGTTTGGGGAATTTCTTCATACCTCTTAAAGGAAAAAAGAAGTGTCAAGATATTTATATATCGTGTATAGACAGATGGCAAAATGAGTTCTAGAAAGGTCAAATGATTGGTACCATTCACATATTGTTGTTGTTGCTTGTCCTTTATTCTCGAAGAGGACCATGACAGTGGGGAGGTAATGTCATGACTTGCAGTGAATTGGATTTAAGTAAGGACAATCTGTGCAAAGTCACCAGTCTCACTCTCTCCTCTAGAGCCATCTGGGTCCAGGGGCAATATATATATATATATATATATATATATATATATATATATATATATATATATATATATATATATCATAACAATGGGAGATGGTCCCTTGCATCAGTCACATAACCACTAAGTGAAAGAGCTAGGGCCTGAACCCAAACCTTCCAACTTCATGCTCCATGACAATTCAGCAGACCACGTTGCCTCTATATTCTTGAGTTGACTGCTCTTTGCTAGATTTTCTTTTGGTTTACTATGTGGTAAAAATGTTTTCTTTAAAACTTATTTTGTTTTTTAAAAAAAGGAGGGCTAGACTTGTGATTTTATGGTGTGGGCAGTAACTGGTGAGTCTATTCCCTTCACCAATACAGATCTGCAACTGTTCTTTGATATATAGTATTAGATAGTTGTTTGATGGTACTAAGGAGGATGAAGGGGGAAAAAAAAAGCATTTATTAAGCACCCAATATGTGCCAGCCACGGTGCTAAGTGCTTTATGGATATTATCTCATTGGATTTTCACAATATCCCTGTAAGGAAGGTACTATTATGATTCTTATTTTACAGTTGAGGACACTGAGACAGACAATGGTTAAGTGTCTTTTCCAGAGTCACAGGTCACACAGCTAATATCTCAAGTTGGATTTGAAATCAGTTCTTCCTGAGTCCAGGACCCATCTGCTATGCCATCTAACTGTACTAAGAGGTTAAGTGAATTTTCCCATGGTCACATGGAAGTGTGACTTGAATCCAGGTCATCCTGATTCTGAGAGGCTCTCTCTATCCACTAAGTTAGAAATAACAAATGAAAATGTCTTGGAAGATATGGCTTCAATACTAATTGTCTGAGAGCTATTTTTTGTTAATAAATTAAATTTCTTCTGTCATTTTTAAAGTCACATTCTAATTGCCCTAATTTATTTATTTGATCTTTTAAAAGATGGAGATGATTTTAAAATATACATGACATATAATTTTATTTAATATTTTCTTTATTCATTTATTCCATAATTTAATAAAATTTAGCATATATAAGAAGCCCCCATTTGTTGTGGTGGTTTTTTTATTATATTAAATTCACTGAGTTTAATCCTAGAGGACTAAAAATTAGTCAAGTTTATTCTCATACTATAAAGGGGTATTCTAAAGAAAAGTCTATTTGGTTATCATCATATGTCTAAATCTAAAGCTATGTCTATGTCTATATCTATTTCTATATCATCAGTTTATGTCTCTATCATTATATCTCTAGATTTATATTCATATATATCTTCTATATGTACATCTATACTCTCTATGCAATCTATTCCTATTCCTATATATCTATAGCTAATCTATATTGGACAGTCTGTACAAAGAGTCAGTGAGTTGGAAGTACCATTCAAAAATAAGGCAGAGATTAGATTAGATTACTTTTTGGAAATTATGCAGGATTTTCACTGATTCCTGTTACTCAGTAATGTAAGAACCCATTTTTCATATTAAAATGTTTTATTGATGCTTTTTTCTTTGTATTATAAAAAGACATCATTGTCACTTTTAATTGACACACACATCCTTGGGAATTCTTCCTTGTTTCAAATAAGAACATGTAGAGGGGGCAGCTAGGTGGTGCAATGGATAAAGCACCAGCCCTGGATTCAGGAGGACCTGAGTTCAAGTCCAGCCTCTGACACTAGACACTTATTATCTTCGTGACCTTGGGCAAGTCACTTAATACCCATTACCCCTGGGGCAGCTAGGTGTCACAGTGGATAGAACACTGGCCCTGGATTCAGGAGGACCTGAGTTCAAATCCAGCCTCAGACACTTGACACTAGCTGTGTGACCCTGGGCAAGTCACTTAACCCCAATTGGCTCACCAAAAAAAAAATTACTCATTACCCCACAAAAACCAAAACCAAAACCAAAACCAAACGCAAAATACCCAAAACAAAAATGAACAAACAAAAGACAAAACAAAACAAATAAGTACATGTTAACAAAACAAATGAGCATATTGGCTATGTCTGAAATACCTCATTCGGCACCTTGTAGTTTCCCACTTTTCTACTAAGAGACGTGATACATGCTTTACTATCAGGTTTCTTAATTCATATTTGAATACTGTAATACTCTAAGTCCTAAAGTTTTCTTATCATATATAAAGAAAAAAAAACCCTTTACATTATTGTGCCCATCAGGCAAATTGCTCTCCTTTTTCTTTTCCTCTGCATCGATTTATCAGTATCTTCCCAACTTTCTCTGAATTCTTTATCTTCATCATTTCTTATTTCCCAGTAATATTCTATTACTTGCATGTATCATAATTTACTCAGCTATTTCCCAATCAATGGGGATCCGCTTTTCTTCCAAATCTTTGCCATTACAACACGAGCGATTATAAATATTCTTGTACATGTGGGACTTTCCCCTCTGTCTCTCACCCCCATGGTCAGCAATTTTATCATCAATAATCCCCAATGTGACTCCAAGGCTATAAATCACAGATCATGATCTATGGATAAAAAACATAGGTGATTCAAATACCTATGGAAAGACAGAGAATGGTATAGTCCATAGGGCCCTAGAATTGGAATCAGAAATATCAACTTTCCCCTCTTCAGCTACCTACAACTGTATGACCCTTATCAGGTCACTTAACCTTTTCTTTGCCTCAGTTTCCTCATCTATAAAATGGAAAGGGGAGCATTAGATGCCATGTACTATTAAGTACCTTGTAGCTTTAAATCTATGATTCTTTGATCCTTTTATGTTCTCAAGACATGAATATCTGCAAAGAAATGCATGCTTGTCACAGTGTGAGGGTAAGGAATAAATATAAATAAATAAAATAAATAAAAGATTCCAAATGCTACACAAATAGTAATGGAATGGTAAAAATATAGAGGAAGGACTTCTATACATTGAGTAGCTCCTCTGTGGAGGATTTCTGGAAAGACAGAATATCTGGAAAGACATTGCCCATGATGAGGTGTGCATGAATTCCAAAATGAATGGAATGAACACATGGCTGAAAACATGGACCTGTTGAATTTATGGAACAAGAAATTTCAGATTCTGACTCCATCATTTATAACCATGAGGCTAAGAAGATACTCACTCAGGAAGATATTAGTTGTTTTATGGAAGGGTTTGGACACTAATGATGGGATGGAGGGAGTAATGGTGTAGAGTCTTTAAGCTGTATGTGACTATATAATACAAATTCAGAGGCATCTCCACTCTACATGTTCATATATAATATTTGTGCCAAACTTGTGGTAGAGCTTTTTGAGCTTGTATTGGTCTGATCAGCCACAGTCAGACAATGGTACTTTGACCCTAACATAGTGACGTCATTTTGGCTCTCTTCGAGAGTGAAGGACAATAAGCAACCAATCAACTGACTGCATACTGACCCTCCCTTCCCTGGCAGAAGTATAAGGAGCTTGTTGATCAAGTTCTTACAAAAGTTATGTTTTCTGCCTTCAGATATTTGATGCCATGTTGACTTATGCTGTATACCCTATAAACAACACCAACACCTTTGCATCTGTGAAGTACATTAGATCTCTCTCCCCAACTAAATCAACCAAAAGAGTTTTCACTTTAGCAGCAAACATGAGCTTTGTCTGTGATATTAATAATACAGAAAAGAGTGGCCAAGTTTATGGCTCCTTCTTTTGATTCAAAGAGCACTGAAGTGAATTTTGCCTGAAATGAATTTTCAAATAAAATATTTCTCCCCTAGGCTTTCAATGTAGTTATAAATACCATGATTGAAGATTCATCTCTGGTCGTGGTTGTGTGGTTCCTTGAATTTATTGTTAAATCGAATACTCTTGGCAAGGAGAGTCATTCAATTTATGACATGCTATTAACACATTGGTGGAGTTTTTTGTTTGTCAGATTCACTGATCTTGGGAAGCTGAGGGGAGGTTGTGGCAAAGGAGATGCTGAGAAATATGTATGCTGTTAATGGAGAGGTATCTCAGGACCATAGGTATACAAGCCCTGGAGGACTTTTGGAATGGGTGACCATGAACAGCAGGGGCAGCCTGAGGTTATGCTTGAGGAGAAAAGAGACACTTTTTTTTCTAAGGGGAGAGGAAAGAAGACACCCTGCTGCAAAGGGTTTTGAGAAGTCTTGAAAACAAATGACCTATTTCCCAATTTTGTCTAGGGCTGCCCTTGATAGTATTATCAATAGTTCCCTATGCTTCCATAACACATTTATTTCATTAACAGATTTTAAGAAGGAGGTGGATTCCAGTGGTTAAAGCAGTTATTTTCCATGAGGTCATTACTCCTATTCTTCCAAAACAAAACAAAACCAAGAAAAATATCATTTTGAAAAATAACCTATCTCACATTTCCCAAATACCTATAAGTTGGCTTGCAGCAGTGTACACAAGCCTGATTGTACTTCAGTGTTTGATTCATATCAACATTGCCTCAGCAGCCTGAGTTCAATTCATTTTATAATAGACAAAATAACCACTGTCGTCAGAAAATATGTTTACCTGCAGAGAACGTTTGTTGAAATAATCCAGAATGATATTTGATCTACCTTGTCAACGGGGGAGTAAATAGATTTAGTTCAAGGCCATTCTTTGCCAGAAAATGTTTTGCTTATCTGTGAAAAATGAGGGTGTAACTGTATTGGAATTTGAAATTTTCTCAGATAGTTACAAGGTTATAAACACTGATAATCACCTATTCTTCATTATTATAATAATCTTTCACATTTATAATGCCTTTTAGGGTTTAACTAATACATATTTATTAAATACAGATTCTTTGTAATGCACTATGCTGGACTCTAGGGGAGTTGCAAAGATGACTAACACATGGTTTCTGCACTCAAGGTACTTATAGTATAAAGATTTATAGTGCGAGATATGTGAACAGAGAAGTATGATCAAAATTAGAATAAATAAGTGCACAAGAGGACAAAAAAGTTCTTTGAAATTAAATGAAAGATCAAAATTTTCCAGTTGGGATGTCAGAAATGGTATTACAGAGGAAAGACTATATTAACTGGGACTTTAAAGATGAGTAGGACATAAACATGTCTTTTCAGACTTCCTTGGCCATAATGAAAGTTATTAATGGTTTCCTAGTTTTCTTCTTGTTCTTTCGAATAGAAGAGAGGGAGTGTGATAACTAGTATTTCTTACACTTGGCTCTGACCTTGAAATGAGTCATAGTGAGTATTTAGTGAGATAGATTTCTGTTTGTGAATGTGGTAGAATCTCCTTAATTCAAATTCGATTCTTTCCTTGGAAAAGGAGAGACAATTCTTCAGGCCTTCAGATTTGAAAGAACTTAGAATAAAATAAGTTGTGGCATTCAGTTTCTAAAAGGACAGAGATGATTAGTCTTGATTTGTCTTAAATATGACCCCACTTGAGAGAAAGTACTTGGTGGATCCTAAAGATAGAGGCCTTCTGAAGCCCCAGTGTGGAGTTGTAACTCATTCTCTTCTTAACTTGGTAGATATGAGAGCAAAAACTTTTTGGCTTTTGTCTCTGTATCTTTATTGTTGTTGTTCAGTCATTTCAATCATGTCCAACTATTCATGACACCATTCAGCTGTCTTGAAGTTCCTTGGCAAAGATACTGGAGTGGTTTGCCATTTCCTTCTCCTAGGTAGGCTGAAAAAAGGTTCTGACAGAATGATACATGCTTCTCTTCTAAGTATAGAGAGGAAGGTGAAAGTTTGCCTTCTTAGCAACTTCTCTGAGGACAGTGTTAGATAGAAAGGAGTCTCCTCTCCTCTCCTCTCCTCTCCTCTCCTCTCCTCTCCTCTCCTCTCCTCTCCTCTCCTCTCCTCTCCTCTCCTCTCCTCTCCTCTCCTCTCCTCTCCTCTCCTCTCCTCTCCTCTCCTCTCCTCTCCTCTCCTCTCCTCTCCTCTCCTCTCCTCTCCTCTCCTCTCCTCTCCTCTCCTCTCCTCTCCTCTCCTCTCCTCTCCTCTCCTCTCCTCTCCTCTCCTCTCCTCTCCTCTCCTCTCCTCTCCTCTCCTCTCCTCTCCTGTCCTTTCCTATATTTTTTCACCAGGGGTTTTCTCTTATCGTCCTTGCACTTGATAGTACTAATTTAAAGGCTTCGATCTATTTCAAACAAAACCACATACACTTTTGAGGTTGTTCAGTCCATCACGTACTCTAAAGGTTGGCACCAAGGAAAGTCTCAAGAAAATTGACGCTCCACAAATTTTTGGTGTGGCAGTTTTGTTGAGAAATATGGAAATGAAGAGAGGGACAACAATCTGAACACATATATGGAGGATAGTTTGGGGAGGAATGAGTAGTCCTGAGAGTCATGCATCTTTGTCCTTTGACAAGTGATGGGGGGCCCACGATGTCCCAAGAGATCTGCTAGATGGAGTCATCTGCCAGATGACCCTGTCTTAGTTATTACTAAGCTTAGACCCTTAGGTCATTCTTGTTGTTAGGTTGGTTGGCTGAAAACCCAGAATTGACTCCAGCTCTTGTACCTCTGATTATTTGCCATTCTGACTAATGCTTTTGTGGATATAGCTCTCTCTGGTACTCCTTTAATCAAAAAGCCGGAAGCATCACTAGAGGAGAGACAGCAGCAGCTCAGGGATATGCACTCACAGGCCCGTAGCCTCACTTCCCACTCAAAGGCTGATAGAATAAGCTACCTCCACGTTCTATCATATCCAGGCAGCAAAGCATCATGCGAAAAGACTGCCTGTAGCTATAGTTCCTTTTGAATGCACCCAATTTCTATCTCCTCAGCCACACAACCATCCCCTTCACTGTATGTTTAGAAGATGGAATCCAGTTACAGAATAACCTGCTATGCTCCAAATTAGAGAGGAGGGTCTTTCCCTTTACATTGCATCCTGCCTTTCCAGCCTTAGCCTCTTCTCTGTGGGGATTGATTCAATCAAGCACACCGTTGTCTACCCACTAGCACTCCACCACCTCCACCCCCACCATCATTCAGCATTACACTAGTATTCAAGACCCTTCACCATATTTGTCAACCTAACTGTTGGTATAGGGGGGAAAGGAATAGGTATAATATCAGAAGGATCAGACTATAAATCTTACTCATAGGGGGCAGCTAGGTGGCACAGTGGATAAAGCACTGGCCCTGGATTCAGGAGCACCTGAGTTCAAATACAGCCTCAGACACTTGACACTAGCTGTGTGACCCTGGGCAAGTCACTTAACCCCCATTGCCTCACAAAAAAATTAAAAAAATAAATCTTACTCATAACCTGTATAAATAACCCTGAGTAAATAACTTACCATTGCTGGTTTGAGCTTCCTCATTGGAAACATGAAGGGGATGGAGTAGATGTTCTTTCAGATCCCTTCAAGCTCTAAACCCTAGGAACCTACCTTCCTAAACTATTCTTCCTCCCATGCTCTTTATTTTCTAGCTAGACTGGATTTGATAACTGTATTTATGTATTTCAAGGTCTGTTATGTGAAAGGGTCACTAGGTTTATCACAGGTTAGCTTTGATATTTGAATCGGACCTCAGAATTCTTCAATACCAGAGATGTCAACTACATGGCCTGCAGGTGCCAGCAACACACCTGAGTGTGTCCAAACCAGGTTAAAATGTAAGTTGGAAATATTTAGAAAAATAAGCAAAGATACAATGGAATATAGATAGTTAATATAAAGTTTGCTAAGTTGATATATTGCCCTAAGGGATTGTTATATAGTTCAGTGGCATGTTTCTATTTGAGTTTGACACCATTCATACTATACCCTCAATTTCATGGGTGTGGAAAGTTAGGCAAAAACAGGGGTACTAACATGTTCTAGGTCATATGAGTAATAAGGAACAGCGTTAAAATACAAATCCAGGTTCTCTGAATCCAAATGCAGTTCTCTTGCCACTAAACCATGCCATCACTCTTATCTAATCTGATAATATAATATATAATTAACAAAACATAAAAATATATAACATTAAAATTAATATAATGTAATATAATATAACAGATATAACATAACATAACAAAATAAATATAAATGATGGATCAGTTAGGTGGAAGAGATTGGACATGAGATAAGTAGATCTGGTGGCAGTCTGTTTCTTTTTTCTTTTTTTTTTTCTTTTTCTTTTTTCTTTTTAGTGAGGCAATTGGGGTTAAGTGACTTGCCCAGGGTCACACAGCTAGCAAGTATTAAGTGTTTGAGGCTGGATTTGAACTCAGGTCCTCTCGACTCCAGGGCCGGTGCTCTATCCACTGCGCCCCCTAGCTGCCCCTGGCAGTCTGTTTCAATAGGGTGAAAGGTGGTAACTGAGATGGGGTGGTGGCAGTGCAGATGATAAGCAAGTGATGGCTGGCAAAAGTACTGCAGAAGCAGTCTAAACAGGGTATTGTGGTTTGGTGGTTAGAATGCTGTCTTTGCAGTCTGAGGATACTTGTTTAAAAGGCACTGTGACATAGTAGAGAGATTGTAGGAAATAGATTCAGGAAGACCTTGGTTAAAATCGCACCTCAGAACCTTATTAGTTGTATAATCCTGGGCAAATCAATTAACCTAACTGAGCTTTAGTTTCCTTTTCTGTAGATGAAGGGTTTAGATGAGACAGGGCAACTAGGTGACACAGTGGATAGAGTGTCAAGTCTGCAGTCAAACTCATTTTCCTGAGTTCATATCTGGTCTCATATGCTTACTCAACTCTGTGCTCTCAGAAAGTCACTTTACCTTAATTGCCTCAGTTTCCTTCATCTAGAAAATGATCTGGAGAAGGAAATGGTAACCCACTCCTGTATCTTTGCCAAAAGCCCTCAAAAGGGGGTAATAATAGGTCTGACACAACTGAGAGACTGAACAACAAGATGAAACACTTCCCAAGGTTTCTTCCATCTCTAAATCTATAATCCTATGCTTGGTGATTAATTGAATTTGTTCTTGCCCTCAAGACCTTACATTCAAATAGGGGAAATACTTGAAGGAGGTAGTACTTGAGTTTGTTCTTGAAGGAAGTCAAGGATTCTTAGAGGCAAAGGTGAGGAGAAGGGAGACTATTCCAGGCATAACGGAAAGCCTGTGAGAGGTCAAGGGGAATGGGGGGAGGGGGAGATATGATACATGAGTAGGCTAGCAAGCAATTTCATTGACTGCAGCATATATGGTGGTAATGAGAGTGGTGATGCAATATAATTAGAAAGATAGGTGAGGGTCCAGCTAACCTAGAAAAATAGGTTGGAGCCTAACTATGTGAAGGGCTTTAAATGCTAAACAAGGGAGTTTCTATTTTACCCTAAGAGTAATATTGAGTTTGACATGCTTATGGCCTATAGGTCATCTAGGTGGAAATACCAAGCTAGATACATGAGACTGGAACTTAGGAGAGTGATGAAGGTTTTTTTGTTCAGGTATTTTCAGTTTTGTGACTCTGTGATTTCATTTGGAGTTTTCTTGGCAAAGACACTGGAGTGGGTTGCCATCTCCTCTAGCTGAGGAAACTGATGAGGAAACTGAAGCAAACAAAGTTAAGTGAGTTGCCTAATGTCACAAAATCATTAGGTTTCTGAGGGCAGATTTCAACTCAGCTCCTCCTAAGTCCAAGGCTTTTGCTCTATCTGGCGTGGTGCAAAAGCATGGAAATAGGAGATATGATGCCAACTGTACCAATATGGCTGGAATGTTGATTTTCTGAAAGTAAGTGGAGAGAAGGGGATAGACGCAAGAGATTTTCTAATGGTCAAATTGACAATACTTGGCAACCTATTGGATACTATGAATGAGGGAAAGGGCATAATCTTGTAGGGCTTGAGTGATTGGAAACATAGTGGCCCCTCAGTAGAAATAGGGAAGTTGGAAGGAAGTTGGTTTAAGTGATCTTCAAGGTCACTTACAGTTTGCAAATTCGATGCAAAATCCACAGGGGCATATTTGTGTTAATCAGAGATTCCCTTCTTGGTCCATTACAGAGAAATCATTTTCCTACTGGGGCACTCTGGGAAAGTAAATGCGTGATGGGAGCAATCTCTCCTTAGCCGATGACCATTTTAAAGAAGTGTTCCATTTGAGTGTATCTGTTTTTCCATTTCTCTAGGAGTTATGTTGAAAGTGCAATCATTGTTTGAACCTTTTTTGCCCTATTTCCCAGCAAAGATACCCATAAATAATCCAGACATTCTTTTGCTGTGGTGGTCCCTCTGGCTACAAAATATCAGGCTTAGCTATGTCTTTGGTTAGGTCTGCAGTGACTTGATGAAATGGAAAGGTTGCTATTGGGAGTCAGATGACTTGAATTCTAATTTGGGCTCTACCATTCAACTGTCTTATCTTGGAAAAGACTCTTACTTTCCCTGGTCCTCAGTTTCCTCATCTATAAAATGAAGTGCTTGTGCAAGATGGTGTCTTGGGTACTTCCCCCTAAATCTTATGATGAGCCCATCTTTGCATGTGGCAAATATAAGAACATTTCCCTCTTTTTACTCCCTATTCCATGTGAGTAACTGAGAAGAATAAATGCATCTGTCAATTAATCAATCAAGTATTTAATGGGTACCTACTATTTGCTAATTGTTATCAGGTGCTGGACATATGTGCGAAGAATGAAACAATTCCTATTTTTATTCTAAGGAGGGGATAAAATAAGTATATATAAAATATATGCTACATTAATGTACAGTGAGTAAATATAAATACATGCAAAGGGGTTATATGCAGAATAGTCTGAGTTGGAAGCTACTAGAAGGTGAGGAGGATGGGGAAAGGCTTCATGCAGAGGATGGTGCCTGAGCTGCATGTCACCGTCATCATTGTCATTTTTGTGGTTGTCACCATCATCATCATTCATCATCATCACTCTTACACTTACTATTGTTGCTGTTCATGTTTTTGGGGATTGGGTCTTCCTGTTTTGTCCAGGCTAAAAATATAGTGACTTTCATTATAAACAGGGAAGTATACCTGAATCATTGGAGAACGTTGGAGACATTTCCTTGCCTTGCCTGAGAAAGTATGTGTATTGTCATGCTGAGAAGGAGCCATGAGGAATTGCAGGGAGCTAGGGAAAGAAAGAATACCCCCCAGATCCTACTGGATTATTGTAGAGTAGGGTAAAAGTCAGGACATAAGTGGAGAGTCCTCACCTTCAAAGCCCTCATATGCATAATGTTAGTACTTTTTAGGATTTATCTGTATTTGAGATGAATTTTTATTCATTCAAGGGTTTCTGTTTTGTTTGTCTTCTTTCTTTCAATACAATTTCCTTCTGTGATGTTGTAAACCTGTGCTTGGCAATTTCTCAAGCTTCCCAAGGTAGAGGTTATGGGCCAAGTTAAATGATCATACTCGGGAATTTCACGTCATGAGAGTCTCTGATATAAAGGTCATATTTGTGTGTCAGAGAACCATACATAGATATTTGAGTTAGAAGACACCCTAGATTAGCTAGTCCAGGCTTTTTATTTTACTGGGGAGGAAAAAGAAGCCTCCCCACTTAAAGTAAAGTGGGTGGCAGGGACAGCATTGGAATGTCACCAACCACTAACCAAGATACAAGTCTGTCTGTCTGTCATCTCATTTTTACTCTCTCATTCTTCCCTTCTTCTTTGCCTCCTTCCTTCCTTCTTTCCTTAGTCTTTCTTCCTTCCCTCCTTCCTTCCTTCCTTTTTCCTTAACTTTCCTTCCTTCCTTCCTTCCTTCCTTCCTTCCTTCCTTCCTTCCTTCCTTCCTTCCTTCCTTCCTTCCTTCCTTCCTTCCTTCCTTCCTTCCTTCCTTCCTTCCTTCCTCCCTCCCTCCCTCCCTCCCTCCCTCCCTCCCTCCCTCCCTCCCTTCCTTCCTTCCTTCCTTCCTTCCTTCCTTCCTTCCTTCCTTCCTTCCTTCCTTTCTTCCTTCCTTCCTTCCTTTTCTCTATCTTCCTCTCTCTGTCTCTTTCTGTCTTATATCTCTGTCTGTCCCTTGGCCTTTCTTTTTGTCTCTGTTCTGTTTCTCTCTTTCTGTTTTTGTCTTTGTCTCTTTTCATCTTTTCCCTATCTCCCTCTGTCTCTTCCTCTTTCTATCTCTCCCTGTCTCTGTCCCCAGAGTTTATTGATTATGTTAATGACATGGTTATATATCTTTTATAGCTCTTTGGAAGACGAAATGAAAAGGACAGAGACTTGAGGCAGGCTGACCAATTAGGAGGGTATTGAAATAGTCCAAGTGAGGGGTGATTAAAGTTTGGACTCAGGGAGTGGCCAGCCATGTGAGGGGGTGGGGCATTCAAGAGGAGCCTGAAAGAGACAGGACATTGAACCTGACTTCACTTATGGACAAATGGTAGAAGGTTTGTGACTTTAAATAGGAAAAATTACATCTTTATTTTCACTAACTTCCAGCTGAAATTTCAGCATATCCTTTACTAATTAAAAAAAATTGTTTTGGGAATGGATGTACAGGTGTCACCAGACCACCAAAGAGGACCATGACACAAAAAATGTTAGGAACTGTTGATTCAGTCCAACCTTCTCACTTGGGAGAAAATATTATTAATAATGGGGTTTCGGGAACTCAGAGATTCCCCCCCCCCCACTTGAGGGCTTAATTCAGGAGCCTTACCTGATCTCTTTCAGAGCCAGCCCAGAGTCAGTGAAGTTGGAGCTCAGAATCTGGATAGAGACAATAGAGATTAAATCCACACCTAACTGAGTGCTTTGCCCTCAGAGGGTCTGTCTTTCACAGATCCTGAGCAGCAGGATGCTGCTCATTTTGATATGGACCATCCTCAAGTCATGCCAACCAATGGCCTGGAATGTTACTGGCCAATTAGCTTGGATCAATATGAAGTGATCCACCTCTACCTGAAAGAGGATAAAAATCCTTGGGAAGAGGGGGCTTGCTCTCTCTCCTCTACCATGTACTGAGTTACCTTACTTCGGGGCTGGCTTTGCCCAGTCCCCCACCCCTTCCTGGGATTCTATGCTGGGTTTACACACGTTCAAATATATAATCAATGCTAAATGCCAAAGACTGGTGCAGTAGCCTTTAATTTATAAGTAGCAACATATCAGAAACCCCAGCTAAGTTTCTCAATATCTTAGGACAGGAATAGGCACCCACAAAATATTTCAAATGACACACACTATACAGGAAAGGAAATAGAGACACAGGAAGTGGGCTTAGCTTAAGATTACTCAAGTGGTATCTATGAGTTTGTTAAATACTACATCGCATAATAGATGGAGATTGAAGTAAATACAAGTCCCAATCCAGGCCATGTGTAGGCCCCAGTGCCTACTGGTACAGTAGATACTTAATGAATGCTCAGTGATTGATTTATTAATATGAGCTTACTGCCTTTTGGTATTTCCTTTCTTTAAAGTTAAATACAGATTATTATTAGTTGGGTTACATGTAATTGAGTACTTGTGGTATATAATCAAGCTGCTACGGACAAGGTTCTAAATTTACCTCACTTGGAGAAGTCAAGGAAAGGTTACTTTGGCCTTCCCACACTCTGTTAATTTGAGGTGTGGGATATTGCTGGTAAATGTTTTCTCTAGTCAGCTGCTGCTGTGACATTTGATGGTTTCTTAATAATATTCAATTTTCTTAATATATTAGATCATAAACCATAGCTATCTTGTGGGTCGATGGCAGGCCTATCTGTGATGTTGAGTAATTGCTTGGCACACAGAAAAGATTGCCTTCTATATTTAACCATGTTTATCATTCATGTTTTCCAGGCACCATCTGTCCAATAAGGACCATAATCAGTTGAGGCCTGGAGAAGACTACTTTTGGTAGAAAGTATTTCCCAGAATTCTAGACACTTGACACCCCTGCAGCCCTGCCACTTATACCAAGTGCAGAAGGTGAAGGAGATTTTCATTTGATTATATTTCTCCTTTCCTTCCTTTCTAAATAAGGCAGGTATCCTGCTATTCCAAATTCTGTTGGCAAGCAGCAAATTAGCCATTTTCCCTATGCCAGTAAATCCTTCTGATTAGATTTATCCTGCAAGTCTGGCAGTAGGACATACAGTCAAAATTCAACTATGCAGAAGTGAGCTAATGAAGGTATTTACAAGTATCATGGATGACTTCTCGCAGTGAGTACAAATAGAAGAAAGATTCACTTTTAATGATGAGGTTATTCTATTTCAGGATGATCTTTTTACTTAGGAATAGTATAGGGACACCTCACTGAGATCCACCATCACTGGCCTAGCCATCTACCCTTAAAAACAAAGAAGAAGAAAAAAAATGCCTTTCACGGAGAAGAACATGTAGCTATATGGACAACCCATTATGAGTCTGTCACTATGAATATTTTGAAAATACACTGTTGATAGACATTGACCTGGGGCCTGAATTGAAAAGGAGGAAGGGATTGGGTCAGATTGTATTTGAGAATTCCTGTGGATTTCACAGTGAGCTTATGATTTCCAAGAGCCCCTCCTTCTTTTCTCAGTATTCTTCCATTGATATTTTGGGGCTGCAGTTAATGGAATGCGATAATCTCAGGAGAATAAAATATAGTAATTGCAAAGGGCAACAAAGGTGCAAGAAGAATATATTATGGCAAATTATCTTTACACACATGGGACATTGATAATAAAACATTCATGACTCAAAAAGGAGATAGTCTGGTCATGGAGTAGGAGAAAGGGATAACAGGTGGATAGAACAAATGTTCCCTCTGTTATCCATGATATCTGTGAAGAATTAGATGAAAGTTTTAGTGACATCAGCCCATCTTCTATGGAGGATTCATTTGAAGACATAGACAACCATTTCATTGGAAGAGAAGTTATGGAGAATTTGAAATCCACCCAGTGGAGGAAATACTCAAATCAGTGAAGTAAGAGATCTAGCAAACTATTAAAGCAATCAGTTTTTAGGAGCAAAGCGTAGACTGCAATGATTTTAAAAGACACTCTGATAACAGAGATGGGAAAGTTAAACACCAAGTCTTCTAATTTGTTTCAGAGGACCAATAGCATCACAGGGTAATGTCTTGTCTCATTTGTGAATTGGATCTAAGTGAGGAAGAGTTGCACAAAGGCATCAGTCTCACTCTCTGTTCTAGGGTCATTGAAGCTCAGTGGCAGGACAAACATCAGGACAACTGATGGTAGGCTCAGGGCTTCATAGCCATAATGGGACACTAACCAGTTAGTTTCATTGAATGGATAGTTATGAAGGGACACATAGATGGTTATTAGCAACCATTTATATTAATGAATTGCTTTAAGGCTCACTAAACATTTTTGTTACAATAGCCCTGAGAAATAGTGCAATAATTAATATCTTCAGCTAGGCAGCAGAGTGGATAGATCACTGGCCCTAGAGTCAGGAAGATCTGAGTTCATATTTAGCATCAGGCACTTAACTAGCTGTGTGATCCTGAGTAAGTCACTTAACCTCTGTCTGCCTCAGTTTCCTCATTGTATAAAAAATAACACCCACTTTGTAAACTTTAAAGCAATATATGTTTCAGCTATCACTAATAATATCATCATTATCGTCATCATCATTATTCTAATTTTACAAGTGGAAAAACTGAGCTTCAGAAATACTCAGGAACTTCCCAAAGGTCTAGGCCTGAGTTGTTACTCCTATCACCCTGTTACTCTCATTCGTTATCCAGAACTTTCCCACTATTCCATGCTGTTCCCATGACATGGTTTCTGTCTTCTAAGGCCTTACACTCCCATAGGGGAAACAAGGTAGGTACACAAATAACTATGGTACAAAATTCCATGAGG